>NW_026991719.1:62303488-62877301 GCF_029215605.1 Mirounga angustirostris
AGTGAGATCTTCTTCTATTTAACCTTTTGCAGCTTCCCAGGACCATATCTTTGTTCAGTGTAATTTTATATAAAAACAGCATTCTAATGAACATACCTGAAGGATATTAATAGTGCAGATAAGATCTTGTATGTTCATCCCATGTTACAATTCATGTAGGAAAAAGTAGATTTCTGAATAACAAAACCTTTGTCTTTAACAGGTGAGAGGAATGACGTGTGCCTCCTGTGTACATAAAATAGAGTCTATCCTCACAAAACACAGAGGGATCTTCTACTGCTCTGTGGCCCTGGCAACCAACAAAGCACATATTAAATATGACCCGGAAATTATTGGTCCCAGGGATATTATCCATACGGTTGAAGTAAGTGGTAAGATTTTGCATTTCTGTGTTCTTACCTATTCAGTCAGCACTCCATTGAATCACTTCTATTTTGTATCAGACCATGAAAAAGATCTGGTCCCTTTGATTACTCTCAATTAACATGTCTCAAATTTAACATAAATGTGTTTACAACCTTTTTTTTCTTGGTCTTTGTCAGGAAGAGTTAGGCAAAGGCATATTGGCACTATTAATCAGGAGTAGACTGAAGGTAGAACCACAAATTCTTTAAAAATATTTAGAAAATGGCAGTAAAGTACAATTTGTTATAAGATTAATTAATCATTAGGAAAGCAAGCATCATGCTAGATGCTTTATTGTACCTAGATCAAAGCAAGCAATGTAATCTTTAAAAATTTGTGTATAGTTGACACAACGATGTTATGTTAGTTTCAGGTATACAACATAGTGATTCAACAACTCAGTGGTTATGCTCTGCTCACCACAAGTGTAGCTAGCATGTGTCACCATACAACGCTATTCCAATACCATTGACTTATGTTTATGATGCTGTACCTTTTTTTCCCAATGACTTAGTCATTCCTTAACTGGAAGCCTGTATCTCCCACTCCCCTTCACCCATTTTACCCATCTCCCATCTACCTCCCCTCTGGCAATCATCAGATTGTTCTCTGTATTTATAGGTCTGATTCTGCTTACAAATGATGTATTTTTAAGTATGAAATTTAAAAGACCAAACCCTTTTATTTGTCACAAACTTATCTCATGTTCTTCAATAAATCAAGTGGTAGTACATGTGAAAATGCTTTAAAAGTTTTAATGTGGTATAGCCTTGTTGTTATAATGATTGGAGCATATTAATAGTTCAGATAAGATCCTATTAGTATAGATAATAATACCATTAACATCTTTGTGAAGCTAGCATTATTGAGTATTTACTATGAGCCAGTTACCAACTTTGCAAAGCTTCAACTCTTAATTTAATTCTCACAACAGTGCTGTCATCTTCATTTTGGATGTGACGAAACCCAGATTAAGAGAAGTTAAGTTACTTGCCCAAAATCACATAGCTAGTAAGTGTCATAGTTGGGATTTGAGCCTAGTCTTTCTTTTTTTTAAAAAAATTTTTATTTATTTATTTGAGAGAGAGAGAGAGCTCGTGCAAGCAGGAGGGGGGAGAGGGAGAAGCAGACTCCTTGGGAGTCTGACACGGGGCTCGATCCTGGGACTTCACGATCATGACCTGAGCTGAAGGCAGATGCTTAACTGACTGAGCCACCCAGGCGCCCTGAGCCTATTCTTTCTGACTCTAAAGCTCATGCTTGCTTTTTTCACTGTGCTGTGTGTTACACTGCCAACAAATGTAAGATGGCAACATTTTCCCTAGCAGTTGAAAATACAGTGTATGTTACTGTCTATGTGCATATGAGTCTTACTTATGTGTAGTTTTCTTTAATACTTCGTTATATTAGGGAAAATTTTTGTTCATGTTCTTTTTCTGATAGAAGAAGAGTAGAGACTGCATCTGCAAAGACTTGATACTATGGTGCTAACTTTTGTGGCCTATTATTCAATTTCCTGTACTTGTTTGGGGGATGGATGGATAGATAGATGTCAAAGCTAAAGTTTTAAAAAAGTGATTAATGTACATCAATACTAGTGGATGATGCTTGTCTAAATGTAAGATTTGTGATTTTACTATTGAATTCTGTCTTTATTAGATCATCAAACACTGATTCTGCTTTTTTCTAAAATTACTTATTAGAGGCTTTAGCTTACTTTTTGATATAAGAATCTTAGTGAGGACAGCTGCACTTGAGTTAAATCATTAGTTTGAGAACAGTAGGGTAGACATTAACTAGAGTTAAGGAACTATTCATTTCTTTGATGAAAGGCTATAAACAAAAGCAATTAAGAGAAGGGAGCATATTTTCATCTTTGCAGTCACCAGAGTGACTTGCACTCAGTAATTGAGTTGAATTCAAGTTCTTAATGACAGTACTGTGTCTTAGAATTTCTCTATATAATATTTTTATATTCAGTGAAATAATTGTTTTCTCATGAATTTCCTTAGAGCTTAGGTTTTGAAGCTTCTTTGGTCAAGAAGGATCGGTCAGCAAGTCACCTGGACCATAAACGAGAAATAAGACAGTAAGTTCTTTTGGTGTGTCAATGAAAAACAGATTTTGATTCTTTGTTACAGATTTTTTTAAGAGAGAGAAAGAGTGAGGGAGAGGCAGAAGAAGACGGAGAATCTTTTTTTTTTTAATATATATATATATATTTTTTATTTATTTGAGAGAGAGAGAATGAGAGAGAGCAAGCACATGAGAGGGGGAGGGTCAGAGGGAGAAGCAGACTCCCTGCCGAGCAGGGAGCCCGATGCGGGACTCAATCCAGGGACTCCAGGATCATGACCTGAGCCGAAGGCAGTCGCTTAACCAACTGAGCCACCCAGGCGCCCCGGAGAGAGAATCTTAAGCAGGCTCCACACTCAGCACAGAGCCTGATGCAGGGCTCGATCTCATGACTCTGAGATCATGACCTGAGCCGAAATCAAGAGTTGGATGTTTAACCAATTGTTATAACTTTAACATCCTGTTGACATGTCAGTTTTTACAATGTCATCCTTATATTGGGTGAAGTGGTCACAATTTGTATTTCCCTATAGTACATAGAACCTTTAACCATCAGCTACTTACTAAAATGATTTTTCTTTTCTACGTAAGGTGGAGACGGTCCTTCCTTGTGAGCCTCTTTTTCTGTATTCCTGTAATGGGGCTGATGATATATATGATGGTTATGGATCACCATCTTGCAACTCACCATAATAAGAACACAAGTCAAGAAGAAATGATGAACATTCATTCTTCTATGTTCCTGGAGCACCAGATCCTGCCAGGATTGTCCATTATGAATTTGCTATCCTTTCTATTGTGTGTACCTGTACAGGCAAGTGAAATGGTAGCAAGTATATATGTTAATAATGAAAAATAGCAAAATGTGACAGGCAAGGCTATTTTCAATTGCAAAACAGATATTAGCCAGAAGTTTGATCATTTTATGCTAGATGCTTCATAAAAATAATCTTAAACTGAGTGGTTAAAGTAGATAATAAATTCCATTTAACTCCTAAGGATATTGTTTAACAACAAAGCAGAGAAAAAGAGTTCAATTCAGATTTAGATATGAATTTAGCATTCATATCTGCTGTTGCATATAACTTTATGTTTAAAGTAATAATAATAAAATAGATATTTTACTTATTTATATTTGTATTTAATATTCTATAGTAAACATATTAAAATTAATTATATTACTATTATATCAAGTATATTAATATATTTTAATTATTAACTTATTATATAAAATAAAATGATGGTGATAATTATATTATGTTATTATTTTAATTACTTATCCCTGATACTGAAGTACATTACTTTCTGTATGTTTTCAATTCTTCTTTTCAGATAAACTTTTACTATGGAACACTTCATCCAATAAATCTGTTCCTTTTTCTGATCCTTATAAAAGGCAGTGATGATTTTAAGAACATCTTAGTATGTTTCTCTATACTAATAAAAAACAAGCTTTTCAGTTATGTTTACCAATGAAAACAGCCAGCAGTTCCAATAGCTTGTGATATTCTACTTAGGTTGAATTTTAGGCAGGGTGGCTGAGTTTTATGTAAAAAAACCATTGTCAAAAGAATGTAATTGCTTTCTTAGTTCCTGTTTGTGCTAGCATCTAAAAGAAAAATCTAAGAATCATCTGACTTTCTTTATATTATGGAATATCCGTTGGCTTATAGAGGACAGCTGCCAAGGGCTTGTACAGCAGTTTGGATCTCAACACACACATACCTGCTAAAATACAAACATTATTGTCTCAGCTTAAAATCTGTCCTTAGTCACCATACAATACATCATGAGTTTTTGATGTGGTGATCCACGATCCATTGTTTTCATATTGTATGGTGACTAACATAACATGATAAAATTAAAAAAATTTAAGAAAAGAACTCAAGCTCTGGGGAAAAAAAAATCTGTCCTTAGTGTTTACGGATAGTTAAAAGCAAAAGGAAATTAACCTTGAGACTATATCTTTGTTACTGAGCTCTATATGTGAATTTCAACATTTTTTTAAACAGCAATAATTATTGTTTCTATATTACAGTTTTTTGGAGGCTGGTACTTCTACATTCAGGCCTACAAAGCACTGAAGCATAAAACTGCAAATATGGATGTACTGATTGTGCTGGCAACCACCATTGCATTTGCCTACTCTTTGGTTATTCTTCTGGTTGCAATGTATGAAAGAGCCAAAGTAAACCCTATTACTTTCTTTGATACACCTCCTATGCTATTTGTGTTTATTGCACTAGGCCGGTGGCTGGAACATATAGCAAAGGTAAAGTAAGAAAGAGTGACATTTGTTAAAATCTTGGATGGATAAGTGATCATATTTTCTAGACCAGTTTTTGGAAATATACATTGATTTATATAGTTAACAAAAGAAGTGCTTCCATTTTGGTAACATTTTAAGTTAAATATTCCTTTAGAAGATTTACCGAACTTACGGAATTAATACTTTAGATAGGACAGTATATCCATGTTTATTTTAAGAGAGAGACATTTGCTAAGTACTTACTTATATCACATTATTAATGGAAAAATTGATGTGACCACAAGATTTAAAATAATGATGGAAAAAATATTCACCCATAATCCCTTGCTATAATGGAAATTACTTTCTAATTCTGTTCTGCATACCTTTATATTTTACAGAGTGGCAAACATAGTATACATACTGGTTTATCCTTAACGCTAGAAAGTTTTTTTCCCCTTTTTTGCAGTCCAGATATAATTATTTGGTATTTTCTAAATAATATTCTGTCAAATCATTGTGCTGTAACTCACTAAACCATTTTGGTTTTGTTCTCAGTTGGATTGTTTCGCATTTTAAATTTTAGATAATCCTGCATTAAACATATTCGTGTTTAATAGTAATTTCTGTTGAATTAGTATCTTAGGATAAATTACAAAGGATGTGAGTAAAGGGCATAAATCCTTTTGTGGCTCATGCAACAAGTTTTAGCATTCTTTTGTCAATAAGAATATGTTAGTGAAGTAGTTTTACTACAACTTCATCAGCATTAACTCCTGTATAAATTCTTGCTAAGTTAGTAGGCATTAAATGGTGTCATAGAGTTGCTTTTGTTTGCATTTCTTCCATTATTAGCAGGAATAAACATTTTTCTACACAGGAGGTATTTTATTTCTTCTTAAATTAATTGCCTAATGATGTCCTTTGCTCATGTACCTGAGTTCCTGATGTTTTCCTATTAATTTATGTTACTTTTTTACAAATTATACCTAATAATACATTTTATATTTTGTATACTTCGTATTTTTGAAGTAAAACATTTTCTAATTTGAACTAATTAATATTCCTAAAGCTATCTTTTTGGCAAATGTTAAGTATTGTATCTTTATTTTAGGTAAAACCTGAGCTTTTTCTTCCTTAGCATTGTTAACATGTTTGTTTTAATTTATAGGGCAAAACATCAGAGGCTCTTGCCAAGCTAATTTCACTACAAGCTACAGAAGCAACTATTGTAACTCTTGACTCTGATAATATTCTCTTAAGGTATTTATTTTCATTCTTCCCCCTTATCTTTTTAACTTCTTACAAAAAATATCAAATACACCCAGAAGTAGAGAGAAGAGTATAATGAACCCACATCATCTATCTCCCAGATTTAACAATTATTCACATTTTGCCAAACTTCATCTATTCATTCTATCTTTATATTGTTGCAGTAGTATTTTAAATTCCAGTCATGTTGGTTTATTGCTAAATATTCCTGTAGTATCTCTAAAAATAGGACATATTCTTATGTAACTATAATACCATATTGCATTTAACAAAATTAACAATATCTTAAGATCATCTAATATGTATATAGTCTATTCTCATTTCTCCTGTTGTCTCCAAAAAGTTATTTATTTATTTTAGAGAGGGGGAGAGAGAGAGAGCGCAAGAGAGTGAGAGTGAGTGCACACACGTGAGTTGGGGAGGAGCGCATGGGGAAGAGCTGATGGGGAGGGAATGGGAAGGAGATAGAATCTCAAGCAGACCCTGCGCTGAGCACAGAGCCCAGAGCCCATTCCGGAGCTTGATCTCACCCTGAGATCATGACCTGAGCAAAACCAAGAGTTAGATGCTTAACTGACTGAGCCACCCAGGTGCCCCGTCTCCAAAAGTTTTGTTTCTTTCTTTGAAACGGAAATCAAACAAGAGCCATGTGTCAAAGCATTTGACTGACACGTTTCTTTTAATATAGAACAGCTCTGGGACACCTGGGTGGCTCAGTCGGTGAAACGTCTGCCTTCGGCTCAGGTCATGATCCCAGGGTCCTGGGATCGAGTCCCGCATCCGGCTCCTTGCTCAGCGGGGAACCTGCTTTTCCCTCTGCCTGACACTCCCCCTGTTTGTGTGTGTTCTCTCTCTCCCTCTCTCTGACAAATAAATAAAACCTTAAAAAAAGTCTTTAGAACAGCTCTTCCCTCCTGTTCGCCCTCCCCCCTCCACGCCCTGCCCCTTACAGGTGACTTGTTAGATAACCACCCATCAATTGTTCTGTAGAATATCACACAGTCTGAATTTAACTCTTTGCTTCCTTGTGGCATCATCTAACTTATTCTGTAACTCCTGGCACCTGTAAACTGGAAGTTAGAGCTAAAGACTTGATAAGATTTCATTCTTTTTAAAAAAAATTCATTCTTGGGCGCCTGGGTGGCTCAGTCGGTTAAGCGACCGCCTTCGGCTCAGGTCATGATCCCAGGGTCCTGGGATCAAGTCCCACATCGGGCTCCCTGCTCTGCGGGGAGCCTGCTTCTCCCTCTCCCCCTCACCCTGCTGGTGTTCCCTCTCTCGCTGTGTCTCTCTCTGTCAAATAAATAAATAAAATCTTTTAAAAAAATTTCATTCTTTTGTATTTCTCATTTGTATACTCATAAAATTATGTAGGAAAATTTACACAATAAATTGTTTTTTTAAGATTTTATTTATTTATTTGTCAGAGAGAGAGAAAGAGAGCACAAGCAGGGGAGCGGCAGGCAGAGGCAGAGGGAGAAGCAGGCTCCCTGCTGAGCACGGAGCCCAATGTGGGACTCGATCCCAGGACCCTGGGATCATGACTTGAGCCGAAGGCAGACACTTAACCGACTGAGCCACCCAGGTGTCCCATAAATTTTTTAATTAAATAAAACCCCTCACATTATTTTCTAAAGCTTTCATTTATTCTTTTAGTCACTACTAAACGAATATATCCTTTGTGCCAGGTACTGAGCTGTTCCCCAACAGTAAACAGGACTGACATTGTAGCTCCCAGCTTAAATGTTAGGTCTAGTTTCCATTGGTAGCAATTATGGAGCCACAAGCTTGACATAAACCAGTAAGCTTGCATGGATAGATCAGAGTGAGAAACATATTTTCCCAGTGCTTTTTATTTTAACTCCTATCCAGTGAAGAACAAGTGGATGTGGAGCTCGTTCAACGTGGAGACATCATTAAAGTGGTTCCAGGAGGCAAATTTCCAGTGGATGGTCGTGTTATTGAAGGACATTCTATGGTAGATGAGTCCCTTATCACAGGTATGTTCTTTCAGAGGATCATGACATGAAAGTAAAGTGAATCCAAAGTGTTAATAAAAAACAGGAATAAAAGGTGGACAGCTTTTTGTAGAAACTATGGAATGACTAAATGATGAGTAAAGAGAATAAGAATTCTTTTTAAGACTTTAAATAAATTTCTGTAGATTTACTTTGTGTTTTTTCATTATGCTACTGAAAGCTTTTTTCACTGAGGATTGTTAATTACTAGAATGTGTAACCAAAGGCAGTTGTTTCATTCTGATGTAGAGCCCAAGAGACTTTGGCAGATTTTCCTGAGCAAATACCTATTTGTTTTCCTGCCCTAAAGACTGGTCTGGTCGGAGCTGGAGTATGACTCTGGGTTCTCCACATCAGGGTCTGCTCGAAGAAATTAGGCCTCGGAGTAGTGTTAGAGAGCTTAGATAACTAAGGCCAATCTGGAACAGAACCAAAAGAATACCTTTCCTGTCTGAACCCTCAGGATAGTCCCAGAAGAGGCTCAGTTTATGGACTATGAGGAAATAATTTCGGACTCTGTATTTCTCAATAGGGTGCTATTGCCAGTTCAGATGGGACAATTCTTCTGGGGGGACTGCATGCACATTGTAATACATTTAGTATCCCTGACCCTGGCCCACTAAATTGGAGTAGGAGCACCCCATGCTCCACCAGTAGTTATTATAAACAAGAACTCCCACATTTCTAAGTGCTCCTTGGGAACATATTGAGGACCAATGATCTAAGACTAGGGAGCAGCTTTAAAAGTGACACGCAAATTCGTGAAGCGTTCCATATTTAAAAAAAAAAGTTTCTGCGTATAAGAGCTGACTTAATAGATTGTTCTAGTTTAAGATATGTGTCCCTGGGGTTGGCCCAGAACTGACATAAGGAAAAAGGGAGGGCAACCTTCACCTAGGCATTTATCCAGATTCTATGAAGTAAGAATCTCCTTTCTACATATTTTTGACAGTTAATAAATAACAGCATGTTTCAAGATAGTATGTATTTATGCTCCCTAAATCTGTCTTTACTCCTTATACAGGGGAGGCAATGCCTGTGGCTAAGAAATCTGGCAGCACAGTAATCGCCGGTTCCATTAACCAGAATGGGTCACTACTTATCCGTGCAACCCATGTTGGAGCTGACACAACGCTTTCTCAAATTGTTAAACTTGTGGAAGAGGCACAAACATCAAAGGTAACTTAATTCCCTGGGAGAAACAGAAAGTATTTTTTTTAAAAGACTGCTCAGTGTGAATCTTGATCTAGTGTTTATGTTTTCCTTTAACTCCAGTTGCATTAATAGGGAGATTATTAAAATATTTGTATGCAGTACCAAATATACTCTGTATTCATTATCAAAAAAGGAGACTTTGATACATGTATTATTATTATTATTGTTATTATTAATATTCTAGGCTCCTATCCAGCAGTTTGCAGACAAACTCAGTGGCTACTTTGTTCCTTTTATTGTTATTGTTTCCATCGCTACCCTCTTGGTTTGGATTATAATTGGATTTCTGAATTTTGAAATTGTGGAGACCTACTTTCCTGTAAGTGACTTGTAACAACTCTTTACCATACATAAAACAGTTTGTGAATCTTTTGCATAAACTATTAATTGGAAAATAACTTTAATAATCACTAGTATCTTTATGGGCCTGGAATGGGAAAGTAATAAGAATAACATTTGCATTTCTATAAATATAAAAATTTCCTCCTGGAAAGATTTTTTTTTCATTATTTTTATTACTTTTTCATTATTTTCATTATGATTTTCCCAAAGCAAGTACTGAACTTTTATATTTTATACCCAGTCTCATTCTCAACATGACTCTGCTTTCTCAAAGGACTGTAGATAATATTGAGAAAAACCTTGGGGTCTCAGCTCTGCCATATACCATCAGTGTGATCTTAGGTCAAATTAATTTCTCTCTGAGCTTCAGTTTCCTCATTTGTAAAGTGAGATTCTAATAATACCCATCCTGCATAACTTGCAGTTGTTGTGAAAGTTAAATAAGATGATATATCAGAAACACTTTGTAATTTATTAAATGCTTTATAAATATAGGGTAATATTAGTGCCTGTTCCTCTGTAGTTCTATGATAGTCTCTAAAGTATGGTGTTGTAAAGTAGTAAAGTAGACCTGGATTGTGCCTCATATTATATAACCTTTAAGTCACTTCTGTTTTGTCACCTGTAATGTAGTGATAATAATACCTAAATTGCAAGATTGGAATTAGTGTAGGTGAAAACATGCACATATGACATATATTAAAGCATAAGCTTTCATGTCTATGAAAGTCCCTTCCAACTGTTTCTGTATAGATAAATACCTCTTAGGTGAACGCTTAGTTTAAGTATTTGAGAACTTTGTAAGAACCTAGCACCATAAAGTCATTACTACTAAGAAAGTCTTATTTTGTTGTATTTCTTTATTTTTAAAAATGCCACGCTGTACACTGTTCCATGTTGTTTGTCCCTTCAGTTAAAGAACAAGTAGAATCAGGAGAGTGAGGGTGAGATGTAGAGCCTTACTGGGGACCTGAAGAGACACTTGTCGCCAAGAAGAACATTTTGAAGATTTTGTTGTCTAGAAGAGGTGTCTCTGGGATCTCACTTCTATATATTTACTGAAGATCGGAAAAGAATTAAATTAGGGCCATGGGGACACAGAAGGTCACAGTACCTCTGATCTTTGCCATCTCCATTGATAAAATAGACTCTTTCCAGTTTGGCTCTTTCCAGTCATCAATGCTCCTGAGACAATCATAAAGGATTTTCTCAATTATTCATTGGAAGAGAAGTTAGAAGACTCCCCCACTCAGGTGCTACTCATTTCCCTTTGGTCCTTGTCTGTAGCCATCTTCTCCATTAGTGGTATGACTGGCTCCTTTTCCACTGGACTTTTTGTCAACAGCTTTGGCAGGTGCTTATTGTCAACCTATTGGCTGTTGCCGGTGGCTGCCCTATGGTTTTCCAAATTAGCGGAGTCTGTTGAAATGCTGATCCTGAGGGGCCCCTGGGTGGCTCAGTTGGTTAAGCGGCTGCCTTCGGCTCAGGTCATGATCTCGGGGTCCTGAGATCGAGCCCCACCTCGGTCTCCCTGCTTGGTGGGGAGTCTGCTTCTCCCTCTCCCTCTGCTGCTCCCCCTGCTTGTGCTCTCTTGCTCGTGTGCTCTCGTTCTCTCTCTCTCTCTCTCTCTCAAGTAAATGAATGGAATCTTGGAAAAAAAAAAAGAAATGCTGAACCTGGGCCAATAGATTATTGACCTCTTCTGCAGATACTGCACAGGTTTTGTGCCTATGTGCATTGGAGAGATATCTCCTACCTGCCCCATGGTGGCAGGTCGGGGGGCTTTGGCATTCCTAACCAGCTAGGCATTGTCAGGATTCTGGTGGCTTACATATTTGGTCGAAAGTCATCTTGGGGATTGAAGAGCTTTGGCCTCTGCTGTTGGACTTCACCATCATTCTAGCTGTCCTACAAAGTACAGCCCTTCCATTTTGCCCTAAAAGTCCTAGGTTCTTGGTCATTAACAGAAGGGAAGAGGAGAGTGCCAAGGAGATCTTCTAGTGATTGTGGGGTACCCAGGATGTGACTCAGATAGGACATCAGGGAGATGAAAAATGAGGGTGCTAGGATCGCACAAGAAAAGCAAGTCACCGTGCTGGAGCTCTTCAGTGTGCGCAGCTACTGACAGCATATCGTCGTTTCCACCATGCTCCAGCTCTCCCAGCAGCTCTCTGGAGTCAGTGCTGTGTTCTGTTACTGAATAGGAATCTTCAAAGATGCAGGTGTTGGGGAGCCATTGGTGTGGGTGTGGTGAATATTGTCTTCATGGTAGTTTCTCTGTTTTTGATGGAAAGGGCAGGGAGGAAGACTACATCTGACTGGTCTTGGACGGATGGTTTTTTGTTCCATTCTCATGACTGTTTTCATTGTTATTAAAGGACAAGTATAACTGAATGGGCTTTGTCTGTATTACAGCTGTCTTGGTCTTCATGCCCTTTTTTGAAATTGGTCCAGGCTCCATTCCCTGGTGTATTGTGGCTAAACTCTTTAGCCAGGGACCCCACCCAGCAGCAATGGCAGGGGCTGGTTTTTCCAACTGGACCTCCAACTTTTTTGGTTGGGCAGCTGCATTCTGTTTAGGAGCGTGCGTTTGTATTGTCTTCACTGGCTTCCTTGTTATCTTCTTGGTGTTTAGTCCCTGAGACCCATGGCAGGACTTTTGAGGAAATTACATAAGCCTTGGAATGGCAGGTGAAAGAGGCCGGTAGAGCTGACAAAGGCCCCATTGTGGAGATAAACAGCACCCTTCCCGTTAAGGAGGTCTAAGCCATGCTTCCTTCCTGTCTCCCTACCAACACGAAGAAGCAAACTCTCCCTGAATAAGAGAGAGAGAGATTGAGAGAGAGAGAGAGACCTCATCAGGTTGTAACCCAGGACTGTTTCTGAATGCTGCTACTTGATTCCTTTCTCTTCCCACACACTTCATGAGCACTCAGAGGAACCCAGTGCTGGAGTTAGTTTTATCTTCAGTGGATTTTTAAGCATTTTATTGCTTGGACATTCTCTTCTGTTTAGGAGAGACCAAGTGAACCTTCCTTAATTTCAAAAGGAATTGGCTGCTTGGCATATGACAGCTTTGCCAGCTTTTCCTCCCTCGGGTTCTATATTGCCTCACAAGGACATACAGGAGTGTTAAGAGTGAGGTTCAGTCTCCCCCACCCCAGACTTAACAGGAAGCAGATCTACATGAGTGTGGAGGGCAGAGAGGGATTAAATAAGAGCACCTTCCTTGCTTCTATACAGCTCTGCAGAAAAAATTAATTGGAGTTTTATTTATCTTCTGGTATTATTACATAAATATTTAGTTCTTTAAGTGTAAAGCAATTTTACCAAATAATGAGAACATAAGGAAATTGAGTGTAGAGGGAGGTGCTTAAAGAGAGGTTATAGGGTGGAAGATTTAATAGTGGAGAAGTCAAGGTGCAATAAGAAGGGAAGACTCTAGAAAGAAATGTAATATGTTATTGAAGCGTACATGATGTGGTGTGTGAGATTTGCCTCTTAACAATTCCTGTCCTTCAGGTGGAAACTCAAGTTTAACTTCTCAGTTAAAGTCATGTGCCTATATTAGGAAGCTACTGGTTTCCTTTGGAACTTTTTTCTTTGTTGAAGATTATATGTAGTATTACTTGAAATCTAGGATGATTACTAAAATAGGCATTGCAGTTAATGGTGGTTGATGGATTCTAATTTTGGATGGAGTCTAGAGAAGGGAAGATTAATTCTAGAAATCCTTTCTCCCTTCAGTGGACCAAAAAAGTTCTTGCCCATGTAGCGGACTCTTTTTTTTCTTTTTTTTTTTTTTTTCTTTTTTAAACTACTCCTAACCACCCATCCGGTGGGGGAGACCTCCAAATGAGCAACCCAATTTTGTTTTTTAGGAGATTTTAATTGTTGATTTTTATTTTTTTGAAAGTTTTAATTTTAATTCCAGCTAGTTAACATACAATGTTATATTAGTTTCAGGTATACAGTATAATGATTCAATAATTCCATACATCACCCAGTGCTCATCATGACAAGTCCACTCCTTAATCCCCATCACCTGTTTAACTCATCCCTCTATCCACCTCCCCTCTGGTAACTATCAGTTTATTCTCTATAGTTAAGAGTCTGTTTCTTGGCTTGTCCCACTCTCTCTAGCTTTTTTTCCCCTTTGTTTGTTTGTTTTGTTTCTTAAATTCTACATATAAGTGAAATCATATGGTATTTGTCTTTCTCTGACTGACTTATTTTGCTTAGCTATAATGCTAGCTGTCTAGCTCCATCCATGCGGTTACAAATGGGAAGATTTTATTCTTTTTGATGGCTGAGTAATATTCCATTGTAAATATATACCACATCTTCTTAATCATTCATCAGTTGATGGACAGTTGGCTTGCTTCCATATCTTGGCTATTATAAATAATGCTGCCATAAACATAGGGGTGCATGTATCCATTTGAATTAGTGTTTTTGTATTCTTCGGATAAATACCCAGTAGTGCAATTGCTGGGCCGTAGGGTAGTTCTGTTTTTAATTTTTTGAGGGATCTCCATACTGTTTTCCAGAGTGGCTGCACCAGTTCCCACCAATGGTGTAAGAGGGGTTTTCTCCACATACTCACCAACACCCGTATTTTTCTTGTGTTGTTGATTTTAGCCATTCTGACAGGTATGAGGTTGTATCTCATTGTGGTTTTGATTTGCATTTCCCTGATAATGAGTGATGTTGAGCATCTTTTCATGTGTTTGTTGGCCATCTGTATGTCTTCTTTGGAGAAATATCTATTCCTGTCTTCTGCCCATTTCTTGACTGGATTTTTTGTTGTTTTTTTTTTGGGGGGGGGTGTTGAGTTTGGTAAATTCTTTATAGATTTTGGATACTAACCCCTTACCAGAATATGTTGTTTGCAAATATCTTCTCCCATTCTGTCGGTTGCCTTTTAGTTTTGTTGACTGTTCCCTTTGCTGTGCAGAAGCTTTTTATCTTGATGAAGTCCCAATAGTTCATTTTTGCCCTTGTCTCCGGAGACGTGTCTAGTAAGAAGTTGCAACGGTCTGGGTCAAAGAGGTTGCTGCCTGTGTTGTGCTCTAGGATATTGATGGTTTCCTGTGTCAGTTTTAGGTCTTTCATCCATTTTGAGTTTATTTATTTTTTTATATGGTGTAAGAAAGTGGTCCAGTTTCCTCATTTTGCATGTCGCTGTCCAGTTTTCCCAACACCGTTTGTTGAAGAGACTTTTTCCCACTGGATATTCTTTCCTGCTTTGTTGAAGATTGATTGACCATATAATTGTGGGTTTATTTCTGGGTTTTCTATTCTGTTCTCTTGGTTTATGTATCTATTTTTGTGCCACTACTATACTGTTTTCATTCCTACAGCTTTGTAATATAACTTGAAGCCTGGAATTACGACGCCTACAGCTTTATTTTGCTTTTTCAAGATTGCTTTGGCTGTTCGGGGTCTTTTGTGGTTCCATATAAATTTTAGGATTGTTTGATCTAGTTCTGTGAAAAATGCTGTTGGTATTTTGATAGGTATTACATTAAATTTGTAGATTGCTTTGGGTAATATAGACTTTTTTTTACAGATTTATTTATTTTAGAGGGAGAGAGTGAGCACCAGCAGGGGGAGGGGCAGAGGAAGAGGGAGAAAATCCTCAAGCAGACTCCCTGCTGAGCATGGAGCCTAGGACCCTGAGATCACAACCTGAGCTGAAATCAAGAGTCAGCCACCCAACCAGCTGAGCCACCCAGGTGTCCTGGGTAGTATAAACATTTTAATAATATGTGTTTAATAATAGGTGTTCTTCTAATCCATGAGCATGGAATATTTTTCCATTTCTTTGTGTCATCTTCAATTTCTTTCATCGGTGTTTTAGTTTTCAGAGTACAGGTCTTTCACCTCTTTGGTTAGGTTTATTCCTAGGGATATTATTATTTTGGTGAAATTGTAAGTGGGATTATTTTCTTAATTTCTCTTTCTGCTGCTTCATTATTGGTGTGTAGAAATGCAACAGAGTTCTGTAGATTGATTTTATATCCTGCTACTTCAGTGAATTTGTTTATCAGTTCTAGCAGTTGTTTGGTGGAGTCTTTCAGGTTTTCTATATAACTTTCAGATAGTGAAAGTTTTACTTCTTCCTTACCGATTTGGATGCCTTTTATTTCTTTTTGTTGTCTGACTGCTGTGGCTAGGACTTCTAGTACTGTGTTGAATAAAAATGGTTAGAGTGGATAACCTTGTCCTGTTCCTGATTTTAGGGAAGAGCTCTCCGTTTTTCTCTATTAAGGATGATGTTAGCTGTGGGTTTTTCATAAATGGCCTTTATTATGTCGAGGTATATTCTCTCTAACCCTACTTGTTGAGTGTTTTTATCACGAATGGATGTTGTACTTTGTCAAATGCTTTTTCTGCATCTATTGAAATGATGGTATGATTCTTATTCTTTCTCTTATTGATGTGGATTTTTATTTTGTTGTAAGCCATAGCTTTAAAAGAATTCAGAGGAGAATGTTCATAGCTAACTTTGAATTTGTAACCTCAGCTCTGGGAGAGGATTTTTCCTGAACGATTATTATCTTGTTGATGTATGTTGTTGCTTTGGCATCATCATATGCTTTTTCATCTGTTATCATGTCAACTTACCCTTGTTACCATGTTTCCATTGTATTAGGTCAAGTGCCCTTAGGGGCCCATACATTTGAGATAGTGTGAGTAGATGTGCAGTGTAGCCCACACTTGAGAGAGTATGAATGTATATGTACTGTCACTTTGCTCTAGTTGGAAGTAGTTTATTGGTAGCTTGTTTCCTCTGTGTTCCTACAACCCCCTTTTGGATAGAATCTGTTAAACATCTCTCTGTGTATAAATGACACTGCCTCTGCTCTGTGGAATTTGTGTCTATGGCTTTTTTCCAAACTTTAGTGTTCTGTCCCATGTGGCTACCTTTCCTTGTTGGAGAGTTGGGGGAGAACTCCTTAAATCTTGAGATTGAGGGTGGAGGACTCTGTCTTGCTCTAGACCCAGACAATGGAAATAGTTAAGAAGAGTGTGAGATCAGGACATGTGGCCTCTTGGAGGCACTGGAGGGGAATTGTGGGGGAGAGGGGGGTTTTCTTTTAAGGGGATAAAAAACGAAGACTTCTAACTCTGGAACATTTCAGGGAGTTAGATGAGATGGAGGGATTTATGCTTGCCACAGGTCACGGACACCTCCACAGATCATCTAGTTTCCTAGTATTTTTATAAATGGAAATTGGGCCCCATGACAGTTACTGCCTTTTCCCCTTTTCATATGTTGCTTGATCTCCCTTTCTCTCCTTTGTGCTTACACATTCCTGGCCCTTTAGCCAAACCCTTGCCTATGACAGTATTTTAGTTACCAGTTCTCATGGTTCCCTCTGGTTGTTGAGCCTTGGGATAAAAACTCACAGAGCTATGGAATGGGACTTTGTTGGAACAGGTGACTTCTTCTAATTGCACCTGTGCTTCTGGGTCCTCAAAAACAGTGGGTTGGCAGTAATGCAGTGTGGAAGTTTTCCCATTTCTCAGTGACCAGATTGTGAATGTTTCCAAGTGGATTTTTCTGTTATAATGTTACTGTGGTTCTTTGTTTTGAAATAAAAATTCTGAATGTAAAAAAAAAAATAGAACAGGTAGAATCAAAAAACTATGTATCTACTTCATGATATATGGTCATTAGTATAATATAAAAACTTTTTAAAAGATAGAGAGAGCACAAGCAGGGGGAGCAGCAGGCAGAGGGAGAGGGAGAAGCAGGCTCCCCACTGAACAGAGAGCCCGATGCGGGGCTCGATCCCAGGACCCTGGGATCATGACCTGAGCCGAAGGCAGCTGCTTAACCGACTGAGCCACCCAGGCACCCCTAAAAATTTTTTTAAGTGATTCACATTGGCTAATTACACATTGAACAAGAAGATTGCTGAGAAGTATTTTGGAATGTGTATCCCTTAGGGATTTTTCTCATGAGTTCAGGGAGTGCTTAGGAGATTTCCCCTAATACTGTCGGTTGTATTTACTCACACAGCAAATATTCAATGTCACTAAGAGCTGTATACTACCTGATATACTCAGTTCACACTGTTATGTTCAAAAGAATTTTACTGAAATAGGAGTAAGCTTCCTTTGCATGCTGGGTGATTTTTCCATTGTCTTTAAAGTATAGTGTGAAAGGCAGATTTATGGTCCTAGTATACAGAGATTCAAAATTCTTTTTCTTCAGGATCAGATTTGCTGAGAATTAGGTCCCATATTTGCAGCTATTTTTGAAAATCCCTAGTAAAAGCACTCATTCTCAATATAGAGGTAAAAAGCTGACTTTCATGTTCTTTAGATGAACTGCATAGTTTGTAACTCTGGAATCCGCAAAATTGAATTCCTAATTTTAGGACTATGACTTGTTTACCAGTAATGTCGCAATTTCTTATATTCATACAAGAAGAAAAAAGGTGTTTTTTTTTTACTAGTAACCAAATTGTATACATTGGCAGCTAAGTAGGATTATGTGTGACTTGAAAAATGTGGTTTTATTTAAATAGAGTTAAGCTTTGTTCCTTTTGTTTTATACAGCTCTAGATCAATAACCAAAATTCATGCCTTTCTCCTAAAGGGATATAACAGAAGTATCTCCCGAACAGAAACGATAATACGCTTTGCTTTCCAAGCCTCTATCACAGTTCTGTGCATTGCATGCCCCTGTTCACTGGGACTAGCCACTCCGACTGCTGTGATGGTGGGTACAGGAGTAGGCGCTCAAAATGGCATACTAATCAAAGGTGGCGAGCCATTGGAGATGGCTCATAAGGTAAGATAGTTCCCAGAACTAAGAATTGTCCCATCCAAACTGGCAATAGCACCCCTATTGAGAAAGAGAATCCAGAGTTATTTCTACATGGTCCATAAGCCGAGCTTCTTCTGGGACTATCCTGAGGGTTGAGGTAGGAAGGGTGTTATTTTGGTTCCGTTCTGGATTGGTCTTAGTTATCTAAGATCTCTAAAACTACTCCAGGCCTACTTTCTCAGAGCAGACCCTAATGTGGAAAAAGTGGAGTCCTCTTCCAGTTTAGATTAGAAATGTCTTCAGGTCAGGAAGACAGAAGGGGTATTTGCCCAGGAAAAATGTGACCCCATGTTTGTATTCTTCACCGTGAGATGGTGCTTATAGTAACATTGCAGTTTCTTTGCCTTTCCCACTAGCTGACAGTTTGCAGCTATGACTTCAAAAATATAATCTTATCCCTCATCTCTCTCATATTAGGATTTCCAAAACAATTTCAATCAAGGCTACTTGACTTCAACTAAAACCATGTTCCTTCTAATATGTTCTTATTGTGAGGATAATAAACTATATACAGATGCATGTAGTAAACACAGAACACAGCTTAGAACAGATTTGGAACCTCATATAACCAGTGAATACAAGCTGTTAGTGGCTATAGTAATTTTTTATTGACTTTGATATAATTTCAAACTTAAGAATTGAAAGAACAGCATAAAGAACTCCTGTATATCCTTTACTGCAGATATCAGGTTCCTTTCCTAAGAACAAGGACATTCTCTTACATAATCATAGTACAGAGATCAAAATCAAGAAATTGACATTGCTGTAATACTGTTATCTAACCATGAGTCCATATTCCAGTTTCCTCAGTTGTTTCCATAGTACTCTTTATAGCTATTTTTTCTCTTGTTCAGAATTATGCTTTGTATTTCATTATTATATCTCTTTTCATCTTGGTTCCTCAAGCTATTCATTTTTCAAGGTTTGTATTCCAATTTTACTGTGGGGTGACTGTGTTCTCTAAGTCCAGATTCTTCCTTTTTCCTGTCTGGGCTCAATTTCCCTCATGGGTTCACTGAGCTGTCTCTTCTCAGGCCAAGCTTCTCATCTAGACCCAATAAAGTCAAAGCAAACCAGTGCTTATCTGGTGCTCACTTCAACTTAATTACTTACCTTTCTCTTATAATCATATGCCTACTGCCCAGATTTCCACTACAGTTCTGGAATTCATTAGTATTGAAAGCTTTTCTCTTTCCCTGAGGCAGAGTCAATTCTTAAGTACTTATTAACAGTCAACTATTAACAATTAGCTCTAGTTGTTTAACATATATTCACAGTATGGTTGAACATTTGCAAGGGAGGGCTATTAGATGTAACTTAGAGTATCTTTTCCCTTATTCTCCCTTACTTTTGCTCACTCAAAGACAGTTCAACTCCAATTAAGTCAAAGGTCAATTTATTAAGAAACAAAATATTCATCTGTCAAAGTAAACCTATTTCTTATTTTTGGAAAGGTAGTATTAAGGACTATCAAGTCATATAGGTGCAGTGTATTTTAATTTTCTTACAGGTGAAGGTAGTGGTGTTTGATAAGACTGGAACCATTACCCATGGAACCCCAGTAGTGAACCAAGTAAAGGTTCTAGTGGAAAGTAACAGAATATCACGCAGTAAGATCCTGGCCATCGTGGGAACTGCTGAAAGTAACAGTGAACACCCTCTAGGAGCAGCCATAACCAAGTACTGCAAGCAGGTACAATTTTTCCTTTGTTTATTAATGTAGTTGTCCTCTACAGGAATTACACAGACCAAATCCAAACTGGCGTTTGTGATTTACATATATAGTTGGTAGGAGGCTCGGGAGACTTGTATTTTCTCAATTTATTTTAGAATATGTGTTAGTTTCTTTATACAGAAGAGTATAAAGATGAAAGCAGAAATTAACTATAATTTTATCACACGGATAACCCCTGTTGACTAAAAAATTAAAACGTAATGCATACAGAGAGTTACATAATGAAAAAGGAAAGCCTCATTCCCTGCCCCCTTTCATAATTCCTCTCTCTAGAGTTTAACAAGTGTTAATCTGTTAGCAGTCTTTTAAAATACAGTAGTCTCTCCTTATCTGCAGGGGATATGTTCCAAGACCCAAGTGGATGCTTGAAACTGCAGAGTACTGAACCCTATATATACTATGTTTTCTCCTATACATACATACCTATGATAAAGTTTAATTTATAAATTAGTCAAGAGATTATAATGTATGTTATATTTTATTAATACTAATTTAAAATATCACAAATTATATTATTAAAATTAATTAATTTAAATATCAATGTAAATTAATTTACAAATTAATTTATAAATTAGTAAGATATTAACAACAATAACTATTAATAATATAGAATAATTATAACAATATACTGTAATAAAAGTTATGTGACTATGGTCTTTCTCTCTCTCTCAAAATTCCTTATTGTACTGTACTCACCCTTCTTGTGATGATGTGAGATGGTAAAATGCCTGTGTGATGAGATGAAATGAGATGAATGATGTAGGCATTGTGACTTGGTGCTAGGCTACAGTCAACCTTCTGACACTATGTCAGAAAGAGGATCATCTGCTTCCAGACCACAGTTGACCACGAGTAACTGAAACCAAGGAAAGTGAAACCGTGGATGGGGGAGGGAGGACTACTGTAACAGCTTTACTGAGATACAATTCACATACTCTAAAGTTCATTATAAATTGTACAATTCAGTCATTTTTAGTATAGTCCCAAAAGTGTGCATTTGTTAACTATTTTAAATACATATCTGAACATATATGCATTTATTACGTTTTAGACTTCATGTAGAAAGGTCACACAGTGACCAATCTTTGGTACCTTTTTTTTTTATTTTATTGAATGATTTTTCCATATTAAGACATATAGATCTGCCTCATTATATTTAATGGCTATATTGTGTTCTACTGTATGATTGTTTTTTTTTTTGTCTCTTAGAGTGTACGGTTAATGTTCTTGTCAGCTTTTGCAAGTTTATATTTATGTTAAATGCCTATCAATGCGATTGCTAGATCAAAGGATACATGCAGTTAAATTCTGATGAATATTACCAATGCCCACATAGCAAATATTACCAATACCCATGTGAAGGGTTGTACCAGTTTATACTTTCACCAAAAGTTATTAGTGCTCATTTCCCCACATTCTTACTTTATTTTTTCCAATTTAATAAATAAAAAAATATTTACTCATTGATGATTTGCTTTGCATTTCCATAATTATAAATTGGGTTAAACATCTTTTCATTGGCCATTTGAATTTCTTTTTCTGTAACTTTTCTGCTTGTATCCTTTGCCTGTTTTTTTCATAGGATTGTTTACCTTTTTTTTTCACTGATTTGTGTAAGTTCTTTGTAAATTATCTCATAATTTTACAGTTATGATGTGGCAATTCCTATCATTGGTGTTCTTTCCTTTTTACCAATTTACTATTTTATTGACCTGGCTTCTTTACACCCAAACCAAACAACAGAGAGGATGAAGATATAAAGAGCCAGGAAACAATGATGGCCACCAAAATTCTTTGGCTTACTAAGGACACAGAATCATACTAGAGAGGCACTCTGGTAACTAAAGGCCCTGTTCTTTGTTACCCTTTGCCCTGTACTGAATAGAAAATCTGACTTGACAGTAGAATTAAATATTTAACTTGTAATTCTCTACTGGAAAGGGCAGAGAATACTGGTAAAGCTTCCATGTTTTCTTTCTCTAAACTTGGTATAAATTTTAGAGAGTGCGATTAAAATAAACAATTCTGATGTTTTGTTCTAAACATTTAGAATTAACCGGGCATGCAGCATGTGTCTAAACATTTAGAATTAACCAGCAGTAATCCTTGATTGTGCTGTTGATGACCTTGGATTGTTAGAACAGCAGAAGAAATCCTTCTGTTTCTATTTGTTAGGAGCTGGACACTGAAACCTTGGGTACCTGCGTAGATTTCCAGGTTGTGCCAGGCTGTGGTATTAGCTGTAAAGTCATCAATATTGAAGGCTTGCTACATAAGAATAACTGGAAGATAGAGGAAAATAATATTAAAAATGCATCCCTGGTTCAAATTGGTGCAAGTAATGAACAGTCATCAACTTCATCTTCCATGATTATTGATGCCCAGCTCTCAAGTAAGCTAATTTTCTTCATAGTACCAATTATGGGACAAATATTAACAGATGTCTACCTTTATAATCCTGAACTGTTAGATAGGAAACAAAAATTGGCATCATGGTTTCATTCTGTCAAATAATTTTACCATAGGCCTTCTGGTCACTTCACTTGAGTTACTCAAGAACATTTCCCAACTGTGCTGCTCCTTGATTCTACCATAGGGTGCTGAATTCTAGTCGTAGCTGATCTTCCATATTAGTTCAGCTATCTTTCTTTTATTTCTTACCACAGCTACTCTAAACCTTTTATATCTTTTACGAGATACCGTGGCCTTCTCCCTTGTTCCCTAAGCAAGTTATCAGGTTTATTTTTCACATGGAAAATTAAGGTTCTCAGACATTTGGTCTGTCAACTTTTTGCCAAGCATGATTCCTTTTTCAGGAGAAGAGGTATCCCTCATCCTGCATAATGAATCCCATCATCTTTGCTCTAGATCCCACCCTCTCTTGATTCTTCAGGGACCTTACTCTGTTACATCCCCTCGCTTCTTTATTTTCCCACTCTCTTTACTAGCTCCTTCTGCTAAACATACAAACATTTCTTCCATCACTATCACTGTAATCCCTTTTAGACTGTATCCTGTCTCTTTTTTTCCTTTATATCTAAGCTTCTAGAAAGAGTAGTCTAGGTTTGCTGAATTCACTTATTCACCACACAGCCTGGCTTCTGCCCCATCCATATTACTGAAACTGTTTTTTCTAAGTGCATTGATGACCTTGTTCAGTACTCACTCCAGTGGTTTCTTCTCAGTCTGCATCCTGCATGACCTCAAATGCCCAAGGCATTTGAGAATGTTGACCATTTCTTCCTTCCTAAAGCTCTTTCTTTTAATTTCATGACCATTCATTCTCTAAATTATCCTCTTACCTACCTGGCTGTTGCTTCCAATCCTCCTCTGATTCCTCTTTTCTCCTGCTCTCAAATGTTGGGTATCCCCAGGGTTTTGTTCTTTGTCTTTTTCTCATTTTATATACTCTCTGTACAATTTCCTTCATGTCTATTGCTTGTTCTGCCATCTGTAGGCTTCTACTGGCACTCCAAAATCCACATCTCTAGCCAAGGCCTGTTTTCTGAGTTTCTGGTTTGTCTATCCATCTGCCCCAAAACATAATATACCCACCTAAGTGTTCTAGCACCTCCCTACCCATTTGTGCTTGAGTGATTTTGCTAACCTGCAAATATGATTATATAACTGTCTGACTAGTACCTTTTATTATAGTGGTTTATAATTTATTTTTGAATCATGAACCTTTGGAGGAATGTGATAAAAGTTATGCCCACCCCTCAGAAAATTTTTGTTTTGGAGGTTTGCTTGTATCCTAAACCCTATCAGTTCGATTCTGTTAGGGATCCTGGCTTGCTGGCTGTCTCCTGTGGGACTTAAGACCAGTCTCTCTAGACTTTGTTCCAGGTCCGTTCCCCATGATATGTCTCCTGCCTGCCTACATCACCCATTTTGTCTTTTTCCACTGACCTCCATGTACTCTGTGTTCCATTCATATGGAACTACTTACAGTTCCTTTTTACATTGTGTTGTTTCATGCTTATTAGATCATTTCATTCACTGTTTCCTCTGGGTAATGTTGTCTACAGTGGCATCTACCTCATGAACTTATTTTCATTTTTCAAAAGTCAGCTCACATATCTCTTCAGTGAAGCCTTTGCTGACTGACATGTATAGGCAGAGATATTTGCTCTTCTTTTTAAATCATAACTGTACTTAATCTCTGTGTTTTTGTGCTAGGTACACTGCATGATAATACTTTATTTACCTGATTCTACCAACAATTTATTATTTGTGAACTTCCAGTACCAAGCACTGACACATAGTAATTTTGTTCATTTGACACCTTTTATTAAGCACTGTTCAAGACCCTAAAGAATCAACAGCAGAATAGACAAAGTCACTATCTTTTGGAACTTATTTTCCTGGTGGGAGAACACAAAACAGTGAGCAAAGAGATAAGAAAATATAATATGTCTGATGGAGATAGTGCTGTAGAGGAAAATAAAGAAGGGTAGAGGGGTATAGGGAATGCTGTGAGTATTGGGTCCTATTTTACATAGGATGATCAGGGTAGTCCTCAGGTTCAAAAACCTGAGAAGGGGGAGGGAGAAAGCTATGTGAATATCTGTGACAAGAGCATTCCAGGTAGGAGGGATGTTAAGTACCCAAGCCTAGTTTGAGGAACAACAAGGAGAACAGTGTGCCTGGAGCAGAGTAAATGAGTGGGAAGGGGGTAAGAGATAAGGTTAGAGAGTAGTACAGGACTAGATTATGTAAGGACATTGAAAGAATTTTGGCTTTTACCCTTGAGATGGGAAGCCATTGGAGAGTTTTGTGCATAGGAGTGACAGAATCCAACTTAATGTTTTATAAGTATTACCCTGGCTGCTGTGATAAAAATACACTCTTGGAGCAATAGGGGGAAGGACAGAAGCAGGGAGATGAGTTAGTAGGCTGTTGCCATAATCCAGGTGAAAGATAAGAATGGTTTGGACCAATGTGGTAGCAGTAGAGATCATAAGAAGTGGTCAGAATCTGAATGTGTTTTGAAGGGAGAGCTGGCTGACAAATTTTCTCACAGATTGGATGTGGGGTATGGGAGAAACAGGAGTCAAGAATTATGCCAAGGTTTGTGGCCTAAACATTTTAGGAGGATGAAGTTACCATTTAAGTAGAATGGGGAAGACCATTGGAAGGGCAATATTGAGGAGAACTGATCAGGAGATCAGTTTTTTACATGTTAAATTTGAGTGCCTATTAGATAGTCAAGTGCCATATAAGTGGAAATAACAAGTAGGCAGTTGGCTGCACAAGTCTGCAGTTCAAGGAAACAGAGTAGGTTGGAGACATAGATTTGGTAGTCGTCCACCTATAGATCTGGGCCTTCCAGTATGATAGCCATTCATTACATGTGACTACTTAAACTTAAATTATTTAAATTTAATTTAAAATTCAGGGGCACCTGGCTGGCTCAGTCGGAAGAGCATGTGACTCTTGATCTTGGGGTCATGAGTTTGAGCCCCACGTTGGGTGTAGAGATTACTTAAAAGAAATACATAAGTAAACTTAAAAAAAATAAATTTAATTTAAAGTTCAGCCCTTCAGCCATACTAGCCACATTTCACTGCTCTATAGCCACATGTTGCTAGTGGCTACTGTATTAAACCGCAGATACAGAACATTTCCAAATCTTGTTGGACAAAGCTGGTATAGATTGTATTTAAAGATATGAGACTGGATAAGATCACCAAGGAGTGAGAGTAGATGGGGGGGGGGAATGGTTTAAGGATTGAGCCCTACAATACGATAAGTTAAGAGATCAGGGAGATCAGCAAAGAAGACTGAGAAGAAGTGGTAAGTGAAGAGGTAACTCATAAGAATTTGGTGTCCTAGAAGCCAAGGAAAGAAAGTATTTCAAGAAGGAGAGAGCGATCAACTGTGTTAAATGCTGCTAATAAGGCAAGTAAGATGAGGAACAATAATTAGCCATTAGGTTTATGAAAGTAAAGGTCACTGGCATACTGTGTGAACAACTCTTTGGAGTAGTAGAGACAAAAGCTTTATTGGAGTGGGTTCACAAAAGAATTTGGGAAGATATGAATTGGAGATAGTCAATAGAGACAACACTTCCAAGAAGTTTTGCTGTGTATAGAAACAGAAATTTGGGGCAGTAGTAAAGAGTTAAGTGAGATCAAGAGAGGTTTTTTTGTTTTGTTTTGTTTTGTTTTTAAAGATAGGACTATGTGCAACAGAGATAGAAAATGTGATTATGCAGGAGAAAGAGGAGAGAATTGTAGGAGAGATGTTCTAGAATAAGCAAAGGAAGGGGGTCTAGTACGTAAGTGGAGAGGTTGGTCTTAAATAGGAGCAGGGGCCGTTTAGAATAGAAGAGAAGCTAGATTGGTGTGTACGTAGGCACAGGCAGCTGGTTAGCTGTGGCAGTGAGAGCTTGAAGTTCTCTTCTGATTGCTTTTAATTCTTTCTGAAGTAGGAAGCAGATTCATCATCTGGCCATAGATGAGGGTGGGAGAAGAGAAGGTACAAAATAGCCCTCTAGAAGGAACGGAAAATGAATGGACTGGGGAAGTGTAGAATTGCCAGACAACTCTAAGGACTTGCGTAAAGTTAGTGGTCACATGTTTAAAATGAGTCATCAGTGGAGGCACCTGGGTCGCTCAGTCAGTTAAGCGGCTGCTTTCAGCTCAGGTCATGATCCCAGGGTCCTGGGATTGAGCCCCGTGTTGGGCTCCCTGCTCAGTGGGGAACCTGCTTCTGCCCCTCTCCCCTGCTCATGCTCACTCTCAGTCTCTCTCTGTCTTTTTTTTTTTTTTTAAGATTTTATTTATTTATTTGAGAGAGAGAGAATGAGACACAGAGAGCATGAGAGGGAGGAGGGTCAGAGGGAGAAGCAGACTCCCTGCCAAGCAGGGAGCCCGATGCGGGACTCGATCCTGGGACTCCAGGATCATGACCTGAGCCGAAGGCAGTCACTTAACCAACTGAGCCACCCAGGCGCCCCTGGTCTCTCTCTGTCTTAAATAAATAAAAAAAAAATAAAAAATAAAATGAGACATCAGTATAGTTGTATGTTTCCATCCAACTACTACTACTACAATCAGCTACTGATGCACAATAAATATTTTGGATTTAATTCATTTGTGTGGAAGATCAAAGGGAAAGCTTCACCAAGAAAGAAGCATTTGAACTGGCTCTTGAAGAATATGATGGAGTTTGATAACTGGAGAGGAGGGGTAAGGACATTCCAGGTGGAGACAGCAACATGTGCAAAGGCCCAAAAGCATAGAAGAGCAAAGTATGTTCCTTGAAAATTTGGAAATCACTGTTGTAGGCTGTGGTCTACCAAAAATACAACATAGTGACTGTGTAAGGTTAGACAGGAAGAACATACCTCACAGGGTTGTTATAAATATTAAACGATCTCACTAAATGTTCTTTCTGTACTTTATTTCAGATGCTCTTAATGCCCAGCAGTACAAAGTCCTCATTGGTAACCGGGAGTGGATGACTAGAAATGGTCTTGTTATTAACAATGATGTAGATGATTCCATGACTGAACATGAAAAAAAAGGTCGGACTGCTGTATTGGTGGCAGTTGATGGTAAGGTTTTCCATAAGTACACTGTGACTCAATGTTGTGATCTCAGTAATTATTTTATGTATATTTTTGAGAGACTTCTGAACTTGAGGGCTTTTGAAAAGCAGCCTGAATGCAAAGTGAAAATGTTAGCAATACCTAATTGTTACTGATTAATTTAGAATTCTCTTGCATTTGCCTGGCTTTGTTATTTTCCTCCCTAACCTATGTTTTTGTAAAAAAGCTAATCAATAGTTGCGTATAACACCCAGTGCTCATCACCACACATGCTCTCCCTAATACCCATCACCCGGTGTTATAAGCAACTAATGAATCGTTGAACACTACATCAAAAACTAATGATGTACTCTATGCTGGCTAATTGAACATAATAATAATAAAAATAAATAAAAAGTAAAAAGTAAAAATAAATAAAATAAATAAATAAAATTTTGTTTTTAGTGATTGCCTCTCCCCCCAAAATAAAAAAGCTAATCAAAGATTTTTTTAAAACCTAAAAATAACATAACATTAAAGTAATAACAAATAAAAGAATATCTATAATCTCATCATCCTAACTCAATGTCAGTTTTAATTGCATGTATTCCATTTCTGGTTTTTTTTGTATATATATGCTATATACAATATAATATATGTACAGAATTATAATACTAGTATATATACTCTTTTTAAGTGGGTGTATTCTGCATATAAATTTTACCTCAATAAAGTTGAATAAAAATTTAAAATCCCTTATACACCTATTATATTTTGCTTTATTCCTTTATTTGCTATACTCATAAATATTTTCTAATTTTAATTCTGCATAATTTATTATATATTGTAACTAAGGTAATAATTCCCTTGTTGGAAATTTAAACTATTCTTAATATTTCATT
This sequence comes from Mirounga angustirostris, assembly GCF_029215605.1. Lineage (NCBI taxonomy): Eukaryota > Metazoa > Chordata > Mammalia > Carnivora > Phocidae > Mirounga > Mirounga angustirostris. The sequence continues at coordinate 62,332,081 of NW_026991719.1, forward strand.
ATTATAAATAACACTATGATAAACATCTATGAGGTTTTAGGTGCTTTCTTTTGTTAAATTATTTCTTGGGTAAATTTCTAGCTGTGAGATTAATTAGTCAACATTTATAATGCTTGCTAAGCATGAAGGCAGTATCTTAACTATGACATTTTTAGGTTCAGGAAGAAGCAGAACATACCATTTACTTTTGTTTTTATTTTTTAATTTTTTTTAATTATTAAAATATTTTATTTATTTATTTGACACAGAGAGACACAGCGAGAGAGGGAACACAGCAGGGGGAGTAGGAGAGGGAGAAGCAGGCTTCCCGCCGAGCAGGGAGCCCGATGCGGGGCTTGATCCCAGGACCCTGGGATCATGACCTGAGCCGAAGGCAGGCGCTTAACTGCCTGAGCCACCCAGGTGCCCCTTACTCTTGTTTTTAAAATAAAATAACTACTTGCAGTGATTTCTTTCCCCAGTATAAAATGCCAGTTTTCAAAAATTGACAAGAAACGTTGGAGAGGTTGTGGAGAAAGGGGAACCCTCTTACACTGTTGGTGGGAATGCAAGTTGGTACAGCCACTTTGGAAAACAGTGTGGAGGTGCCTCAAAAAATTAAAAATAGAGCTACCCTCTGACCCAGCAATTGCACTACTGGGTATTTACCCCAAAGACACAGATGTAGTGAAAAGAAGGGCCATATGCACCCCAATGTTCATAGCAACAATGTCCGCAATAGCCAAACCATGGAAAGAGCCAAGATGCCCTTCAGCAGACAAATGGATAAAGATGTGGTCCAGATATACAATGGAATACTACTCAGCCATCAGAAAGGATGAATACCCAACTTTTACATCAACATGGATGGGACTGGAGGAGATTATGCTAAGTGAAATAAGTCAAGCAGAGAAAGTCAATTATCATATGGTTTCACTTATTTGTGGAACATAAGGAATAGCATGGAGGACATTAGGAGAAGGAAGGGAAAAATGAAGGGGGGAATCAGAGGGGGAGACGAACCATGAGAGACCGTGGACTCCGAGAAACAATCTGAGGGTTTCAGAGGGGACGGGGGTGTGGGGATGGGTTAGCCCAGTGGTGGGTATTAAGTAGGGCATGTATTGCATGGAGCACTGGGTGTTATACAAAAACAATGAATCATGGAACACTACATCAAAAACTAACGATGTACTGTATGGGGACTAACATAACAATAAAATAAAATTAAATTTAAAAAAATTAAAAAATAAAAATTAAAAAAATAAATGCCAGGGGCGCCTGGGTGGCTCAGCCGTTAAGCGTCTGCCTTTGGCTCAGGTCACGATCCCAGAGTCCTGGGATCGAGCCCCGCATTGGGCTCCCTGCTTGGTGGGAAGCCTGCTTCTCCCTCTCCCACTCCCCCTGCTTGTGTTCCCTCTCTCGCTGTGTCTCTCTCTGTCAAATTAAAAAAAAAAAAAAATCTTTAAAAAATAAAAATAAAAATAAATGCCAGTTTGGCCTCAATCCACCCCCTTCACCTTAAAAAGAAAAAAAGGTATTAGTTTTCAGTTTCATTTGCCTTTAAATGAACTAAAGTGTTTGGAACTATTGACCAATACTTCTCAAAGGAAAAAAAAAGAGTCTTTTAGTATCCAATAAGATCTCTCTTTCAACTTTCCAATTACTACTTTCATTAGTAACCCCTACCTCACTCTGAAATTTTCATAACTCAATATGGAGGTTTGTCACAGATTTTGTGGAATACAGCCTATGTGGGCTTGGAGACATTTTGAATTAAGCTTAAGCCCTGAACAGCTTTGCTTAACAAAATTAATTTCCTTCTCCAGTTTTAAGTTAGAGTATTATTCCTGCTCTCAGCATATTCCAAACTCTCTTATTTTCTGATACCTCCTATATTAGATGAGCTGTGTGGCTTGATAGCCATCGCTGACACAGTGAAGCCTGAAGCAGAATTGGCTGTCCACATTTTGAAATCTATGGGCTTAGAAGTAGTTCTAATGACTGGAGACAACAGTAAAACAGCTCGATCTATTGCTTCTCAGGTAATTGGTTTACTTAGTGGTTGGGGTGGGGGGTATGTGGTGACTTCTAATTCCTCATATACATTTTGCTTCTTGCTTTCAAGTGCTAAAGATTCATATTACCTATTATTTTCCTTATCACGGAGTATCGATACCTGGTTCTTTAAAGAACAGTTGGCGTGCTATGTTGGAAGGAGTTTGGACTTTGTGTTACTCTTATAACTAAAAAAACCATTTACTTAATTCATGAAATGCTTCAGTGACACCCTACACTAGTTTCTGTTGATACTTCCTTAGAAATGTTGCTCCTATTCTTTACCAGTGCTGCCAGCCTAAGCCAGGCTCTCAGGTGCCCAATCTCTCCTGCCTAAATTACAGCAAAAGCTCCAGGCACTTCCCTCTCTAGTCCATCCTGAACATCACTGGTGGAACCATCGCCTAATGCACCAGTTTGACATATTTTTCTGCTCCTGACCCCCACATTTGCCTTATCTACAAAACTTTTCTCATACTAGTCTTTTCTTTTCTTTTTTTTTTTTTTTTAAAGATTTTATTTATTTATTTGACAGAGAGAGAGATAGCGAGAGAGGGAACACAAGCAGGGGGGAGTGGGAGAGGGAGAAGCAGGCCTCCCGCGGAGCAGAGAGCCCGATGTGGGACTCAATCCCAAGACCCAGGAATCATGACCTGAGCCGAAGGCAGACGCTTAACGACTGAGCCACCCAGGTGCCCCTCATACTAGTCTTTTCTACTTCAGAATGCCTCCTCCTTCTTCTATTAAATAACACAAGTAATATATGAGTACATTATAAAAAATGCAGAAGGATATAAAATAAAAAGTTTAAGTTACCCTTTTCCCAAGCTCCCTGTCCAGTCCTATCCCCAATTTTTCGTAGGCATTTGTGTTCATATGCAAATGTATAGTTCTGGTATTTTCAACATAAATTACATCATTTTTCTAATGATTGTTCATTCAGGAGTTTGCTTTTTATTTTTTATTTATTTTATTTTTTAAAGGATTTTATTTATTTGAGAGAGAGAGTAGGAGCAGGGGGGCAGGGCAGAGGCAGAGGGAGAAGCACACTCCCTATTAAGCAGGGAGCCCAATGCGGGACTCGATCCCAGGACCCTGGGATCATGATCTGAGCTGAAGGCAAATGCTTAACCAACTGAGCCACCCAGATGCCCCAGCTGTTTGCTTTGGAGCTTTGTCCATAGCTGAACATACAAAGTTATTTTAGCCTTTCAACATTACTACATGGAATTCTATGGTATGGATGTATCATAATTTACTTAAACATTCCTCTAATGATGGGTATTTAGGTGGTTTTGAAAATTTTGTTACAAACAGGCAGTGATATAAATCTTTGGACATACATCTTTTTTGGGGGGTGGTTTTCACAGAGCTTTCATTTTTTATTTATTTTTAAAATTTTTATTTTAGTTCCAGTATAGTTAACATACAGTGTTAGATTAGACTCAGGTGTACAACATAGTGATTCAACAGTCCTATACATTACTCAGTGCTCATCATGATAAGTGTACTCTTAATCCCCTTCACCTAGTTTATCCATCCTCCCACCTAACTATAGTTAAAGAGTCTGGTTTTGGCTTGTCTGTCTGTCTTCCCTTGTTCATTTGTTTTGTTTCTTAAATTCCACATATGAGTGAAATCATATGGTATTTGTCTTTCTCTGACTGACTTATTTCATTAGCATTATACCCTCTAGATCCATCCATGTTGTTGCAAATGGCAAGATTTCATTCTTTTTTATGATTGAGTAATATTCCATTGTATATATATACTACATATTCTTTATCCATTCATCTGTCAGTGGACACTTGGACTGCTTCCATATCGTGGCTATTGTAAATAATGCTACAATAAACATAGCAGTGCATATATCTTTTTGAATTAGTGTTTTCATATTCTTTGTGTGAATACCCAGTATTGGAATTACTGGATCAAACAGTAGTTCTATTTTTAGCCTTTTGAGGAACCTCCATACAGTTTTCCAGAGTGGCTGCACCAGTTTGCATTCCCCACAACAGTGCCTGAGGGTTCCCTTTTTTCCACATCCTTGCTAGCACCTGTTTCTTGAGTTTTTGATTTTAGCCATTCTGACAGGTGTAAGGTGATATCTCATTATGGTTTTGATTTGCATTTCCCTCATGATGAATAATGTTGAGCATCTTTTCACGTGTCTGTTGGCCAACCTATATATCTTCTTTGGAGAAGTGTCTGTTCATGTCTTCTGTCCATTTCTTGACTGGATTTTTTGTTTTTTGAGTGTTGAGTTTGGTAAGTTCTTTATATATTTTGGATACCAACCCTTTATCAGATATGTCATATGCAAATGTCTTCTCCCATTCTGTAGGTTGCTTTTTAGTTTTATTGATTGTTTCCTTCGCTGTGCAGAAGCTTTTTATTTTGATGTTATCCCAATAGTTTATTTTTGCGTTTGTTTCCCTTGCCTCAGCAGACCTATCTAGAGAGATGTTGCTATGGCCAAAGTGAGAAAAATTACTGCCTGTGTTCTCTGCTAGTTTTATGGTTTCCTGTCTCACATTTAATTCTTTAATCCATTTTGAATTTATTTTATTATGGTGTAAGAAAGTGGTCCACCTTCATTTTTTTTGTACATAACTGTTCAGTTTTTCTAACACCATTTGTTGAGGAGACTTTTTCCTATGGCATATTTTCCTCTTTTTTCAAAGATTAATTGACCATATAATCCTGGTTTTTTTCTGGACTCTCTATTCTGTTCCATTGATCTATGTGTCTGTTTTTGTACCAGTACCATCCTGTTTTGATTACCACAAGCTTTATAGTATATCTTGAAATCTGGGATTGTGATACCTCCAGTTTTGTTCTTTTTCAACATTGCTTTGGCTATTCAAAGTGTTTTGTGGTTCCATACAAATGTTAAGATTATTTGTTCCAGTTCTGTGAAAAATGCTGTTGGTATGTTGATAGAGATTGCATTAAATCTCTATATTGCTTTGGGTTGTACAGACATATTAACATTTGTTCTTCCAATCCATGAGCATGGAATATCTTCCCATTTGTCTGGTTATCTTCGATGGCTTTCATCAGTGTTTTATAGTTTTCAGAGTACTGGTCTTTCACCTCTATGGTTAAGCTTATTCCTACATATTTCATTATTTTTGGTGTAATTATAAATGCTGTTGTTTTCTTAATTTCTCTTTCTGCTACTTCATAATTAGTATTTAGAAATGCAATGGATTTCTGTATATTGATTTTGTATCCTGCGACTTTACTGAATTCCTTCATCAGTTCTAGTAGTTTTCTGGTGAAGTCTTTGGGCCTTTCTATATATAGTATGATGTCATCTTCAAATAGGGAAAGTTTTACTTCTTCCTCACCAATTTGGATGCCTTTTATTTCTTTTTTTAAAAAAATATTATTTATTTATTTATTTGATAGAGAGAGAGAGCATGAGTCGGGGGCAGAGGCAGAGGGAGAGGGAGAAGCAGACTCCCTGCTGAGCAGAGAGCCTGATGCGGGGCTCGATCTCAGGACCCTGAGATCATGACCTGAGCTGAAGGCAGGTGCTTCACCGACTGAGCCACCCAGGCGCTCCAAATGCCTTTTATTTTTTTGTTGTTGTTGTCTGATTGCTGTGGCTAGGACATCCAGTACTATGTTGAATAAAACTGGTGAGAGTAGACATCCTTTTTCTGTTCCCAACCTTAGGGGAAAAGATCTGTTTTTCACCATTGAGGATATTTGCTGTGGGTCCTCTAGTCTCCTGTTTATTCTCTCTAGGATATTTTTAATTTCACCTATTGAGTTCTTCATCTCCATTTGCTTCTTTTTTATGTTTTCTGTCTCTTTGTTGACAGTCACACTGAAGTCTCCACTGTTTTCTTAAGTCCAGTGAGTATCCTTATGACCATTACTTTAAGTTATCTATCAGGCATATTACTTATTTTCATTTCATTTAGCTCTCTTGCTGTGATTTTGTCCTGTTCTTTCATTTGGAACATATTCCTCTGTTTCCTTATTCTGTCTAACTTTCTTCGTCTGATTCTATGTGTTAGAAAAGTCAGCTACATCTCCTGCTCTTGAAACTGGTGTCCTTATGAAGAAGAGGTCCTTTAGTACCTGCAGGGCAGTGTCCCCAGTTCACTAGATCCTGGCACTTCACTGGTGTCTCCTATGTGTGTTGTGTGCACTGGACTATTTTGGCTGAGCCACGTTTGCCTTCCGTGCAGTCGGTTAAGCGCCTGCCTTCAGCTCAGGTCATGATCTCAGGGTCTTGAGATCGAGTCCCACACTGGGCTCTCTGCTCAGCAGGGAGTCTGCTTCTCCCTCTCCCTCTGCCTCTGCCTTCCGTCCCTGTCTCTCTTTGCCTGTTGGCGGCAAGATTTGGTCCCTGTGGCATTAGTGGGCCAGTCTGAGGGCCGCCTTGAGCATGAGTTGTGTCAGATCAGGTGTTTGCCAGAGATGCGGTAGCATCAAACTACAGGGTGCTCTCCCCGTGTTGTCCCCTGAGAAACTTTCTTCGGTGGGTAGAGCCTGCCATCAGACCCGATATCTACCTCCAGCACACTGCTAGGTCCCCAGTTGGACTTGTGTCTATGATTATCTTCCCCTCTGCTTGGGGCCGGAGCCACTTTGGAGTGGTTCTGACCCCTGTTGGGACTGCTTGCACACTGCCAGGCTTGTGGCACCACTTTGGATGGGCTCCGGCCGAGGGCAAATTGGAGGGGCAGGTCTACGGGAGAAAGCGTGGGCAGGGCATGGGGTTCCAGCAGGGTCTACGCTGACCTGCTATGGGAGGGGACCTGTAGTCACCAGGGAAAACTGCTGAGTCTGGCCGGGTCAGAGGGGGTGGATCTGTAGAATTGCATGGCAGCAGGGCACACTGTTGGCAATCTCCGTGGAGAGAGTTGGCACTGTGCTCGTTACCACAGGTGTTGGGGTATCTAGGCTGGGGGCAGGGGAGGGAAATGCTGCCTGCCAGTTCTTTTGTTCTTGGAGCAGACTCCCAAAGATCCCTGCCCCTACTGCACACGCTGTGAGATTAGTATACAAATCTCCCTCCTGTATACCCCAGGCATTTTTCAAACTGCTGCTACTATGCTGTAGAAGCTGTTTGTTGTGCTGTCTACGTTGCAGGGGGGACACTCAGTTTCTTATTGCCCTCTGGCTCTCCCAGAGCTGAACCAGCTGATTTGTGAAGTTCCAGGTGTGAAGCCCCACTGATTGTAAGAACTTGCAAAGCCGGGCCCCTCTGGTTCTCAAAGCCAAACTCTGTGGGGACTTGCCTTCCCTCTGCAGGCCCCTGTGCCTGGGGCACTTAGTGTCAGGGTCTGTTCCTCTCCCCTCTCCAGGCCCACCTCACTCTTCCCTCCCACAGACTGTCCCAGGAGTCCACCTGGCTCCAGCACATATCTCCCCCTCCACACCTTCCTCAATCAACATGGCTTCTTCTCTATACCTAACTGTGGAGAATCTGTTCTGCCAGTCCTTAGACCATTCTCTGGGCCATTCATACTGATGTGTGTGCATCCAGTTGCGTCTATGGGATGAGGTGAGCCCAGGATCCCCCCACTTTGCCATCTTCCCTGGAGCCAAACCTGTATCTCTCTTTTTTTTTTAAAGATTTTATTTATTTATTTGAGACAGAGAGAATGAGAGAGAGAGAGCACATGAGGGGGGAGGGTCAGAGGGAGAAGCAGGCTCCCCGCCGAGCAGGGAGCCCGATGCGGGACTCGATCCAGGGACTCCAGGATCATGACCTGAGCCGAAGGCAGTCGCTTAACCAACTGAGCCACCCAGGCGCCCAAAACATGTATCTTTTTATACTTGTATAAATATGTCCAGAATATGGCTAGAAGTGGAATTGCACAATCAAATGATGTGTGCACTTTGATAGATCCTGCCAAATGCCCTCCAAAAAGATGGTAACAGTTTACTCACCCACCGAGAATATCTAAGAGAGCTCATTTCTCCATATCCTTTTTTTTTTTTAAGATTTTATTTATTTATTTGAGAGAGAGAAAGATATTGAGAGAAAGAATGAGTGGGAAGGAGAGGGAGAAGCAGGCTCCCAGCTGAGCAGGGAGCCCAATGCAGGGCTTAATCCCAGGACCCTGGGATCACGACCTGAGCCGAAGGCAGATGCTTCACCAACTGAGCCACCCAGGTGCCCCTTTCTGTATCCTTACTATTACTGGATATTATCAACTTTTGAAATTTGGGACCTCTGGTGGGTGGAAAATGATGCTCATTATTGCTGTGTTATAGTGAAGGTACTAGTAATATTTCTTGAAATGAATTGAGTTTATCTTTCCTCATGTAGGTTGGCATTACAAAGGTGTTTGCTGAAGTTCTCCCTTCTCATAAGGTTGCTAAGGTGAAGCAACTTCAGGAGGAGGGGAAACGGGTTGCAATGGTAGGCGATGGAATCAATGACTCTCCAGCTCTGGCGATGGCTAATGTAGGGATTGCCATTGGCACGGGGACAGACGTAGCCATTGAAGCAGCTGATGTGGTTTTGATAAGGGTAAGTCCTGTGGCCTGAATGTTGAGGTCCGTGATATTGCTCCACCTGGTCAGGGTTAGTGTTGTAAAGTATATCAAGTAGAACAACCCTTTCCTTCTAATTCCTGTGCTCCCAGCCTTTGAGACTAGGAGAATTCAAGATGGGAGTATGAGAAGTCCTACTAATTACTTCCCTACTTTCTCAGTCAAGCAAAGCAGATGAGAATGACAAGCTTCTAAAGTAAAGAATAAGATTGGGGAACGTACTTATAATAAAATTTTCTTCAACAAACACTTGCTGAGATTATTTTAAGTGAGGTAATCTACATAGCAGCATATAACCCCAAAAGTGTTTTCTAGACCCCTGAGGAAAATTCCTGAAAAACATCTTCCAAGGCTGACTGAAATTTTCAGCAATATTTGAACTTTATAGTTAATTCATATTACCCACCCTAAGGTACACATCATCTTCAGAATCACATTATCAATTACAAAAGTACTCGTTAAGTTAGAGTCTCTCCCTAATATCACAAATATTTCTGTTCTCAGAATGATCTTCTGGATGTAGTGGCAAGTATTGACTTATCAAGGAAGACCGTCAAGAGGATTCGGATAAATTTTGTTTTTGCTCTAATTTATAATCTAGTTGGAATTCCCATAGCTGCTGGTATGTGACTATTAGTATTACTTTTTCCTCTGAAGTCATTAGAGGCCTATCATTTTGGAAATTTTTAGTCTTATTATTAGCTTTGAGTTCAGTTTTTATAGGTAGCCTGCTGGTGTGGTAAAAGGTAATATTAAAATCAATAATTATAATTTTGAGCAATGTTCATTATGGCATAAAATATATAAGCATTCTGATAGGTTTATTTTATTTTCCCCTCCAACTTTATATTTTGAAAAATTTCAAAGCTATATATAACCTGGAAAAAAGATACAATGAAAACCTGTATAGTCTTCATTTAAATTCACCAATTAATAATACTTTTCCACATTGTTTCATCTCTTTCTCCATATGCCCTCACATTTACATTTATATTTATGTTTATATTTATTTACTTATTTATCTTTTGCTGAAGAGAACAAATTTACTTTTAAAGATTTACTTTTTTAGAGAGAGAGAAAGAGCGAGCATGTGCAGGGGGAGGGGCAGAGGGAGAGAAAATCTACAGCAGACTTTCCCGCTGAGCATGGAGCCCAATGCGGGGCTCAATCTCAATGAGATCATGACCTGAGCCGGAATCAAGAGTCAGATGCTTAGCAGACTGAGCCACCCAGGTGCCCCAAGAACAAATTTACTTTTAATCTCACTACCCAAACACAAGTACTGTTAGCATTTTAGTGTATTTACTTCTAGTCTTTTTTATTTTGCATCAGTTTTTTTGTCTTGTTATATGGTTATAATTATAGCATACAGAGAATTTTTTGCTCTTCACTTAACATTCTAATAGCCAACAGGATTTTGTTTTTTTTTTTAAGTTTGGGTAACAGGAGAGAAAGAGAGAGAGAAGGGGGGGGGTGGGGGGGAGGGAGAAAGGGGGATGAAAAAAAGGGGAGGAGAGGGACGGAGATTGACGGATTGAATAAAGGAATATGACCCAGAAAAAGCAATTTAGAATTTTTAAATAAACATTTGATAATGTCCTGTACTTAGGGACTTGGTAGGAGTTAGTAATAAATTGTATTTTTTTTTTTTTTTAGAGAAAGAAAGTGCAGGGGGAGGGGCAGAGGGAGAGGGAGAGAATCTTAAGCAGGCTCCATGCCCAGCACAGAGCCCAGTGCAGGACTTGATCCCACGACCCTGAGATCATGACCTGAGTCAAAACCAAGAGTTGGATGCTTAACCGACTGAGCCACCCAGGTGCCCCAGGAGTTAGTAATAGCAGAAGAAAATAGTTACCACTTTCTTCTTCTCTCTGGTTTGAGAGCCAAAGAGGACAGGAAATGATGTAAGAACAATTACAAACCTATTTATAAACAAGGACACAAAATGCTGAGGGAACAAAAAAATAAAAGAACAATCAAAATCCAGAAAGATTAATTCATAGCAGCAAATGATTTTTTAAAAATTATATAAGTAGGGGCAGGGTGGAAAAAATTATGCAAGTAATATATGATCACTGTAGAAAAGAGAAAAATACAGATAAGCACATAAAAAGTTAGAAGTAGAGTAAGTCTACCTTATCCCTGTCATATAAGCCAAATGTCCAAATGTCTGTCAAATTCATACACTATTCATACACTATTGGTGGGATTATGATGTGGTCCAAGGCACTCTGGAGAACAACTGAGGAATATCCACCTAAAGTTGAAGATGTGCCCATGTTATAATGCAGTTTCACCTCTAGGTATGTTCCCTGGAGAAATTCTCAAACACGTGCACAGGGAGACACGTACAAGAATGTTCACAGCAACACTCTATCCTCCTGTTGGTGGAGATTTATGTCACTGCCAATTTTTCACATATAACGTGCTGAATAAATATCAGACAAGGAAATGAGGTGTATGTATGTATCAGAAACACATTAATAATCTGTTTCATACTGTCTGCTCTAACTAATCCAAACTTGTTTCCTAGGAGTTTTTATGCCCATTGGTTTGGTTTTGCAGCCCTGGATGGGATCTGCTGCAATGGCTGCTTCATCTGTCTCAGTAGTACTTTCTTCTCTCTTCCTTAAACTGTGAGTATGATGGCTTGCTCACATTTGTATCTTATATTCCTTTTATCATCCACAGTCAGTCTTGGTAGGTCTTATTCTTGTGTGATGGGCCCAAACTGTTCTTAATAAGAAATGTTAGCTATGTCATAATCATCTTATGTAGTCTCTACCTAGCAAGCACAGCACTGTAAAATGTAGTACTTTGGCTCTGAGAAGTAGAATTTCTGATCATGTGACTCCATACAATTTCTTTTTGAGTGACTTTCCTAGCAGGAACCACCTTAGTAGATTTCATGCCCGGCAAATATATTTCCAGTTTTGACTGTAACAAGTGTCTAGTTCACATTTGCTTATTTCAAACTAGTGTATTTTTGCATGTGTTCAGTTACAGAAAACCAACTTATGAGAATTATGAACTGCATGCCCGAAGCCAGATGGGACAGAAAAGGCCTTCAGAGATCAGCGTTCATGTTGGAATAGATGACACCTCGAGAAATTCTCCTAAGCTGGGTTTGCTGGACCGGATTGTTAATTACAGCAGAGCCTCCATAAATTCACTCCTGTCTGATAAACGGTCCCTAAACAGCATTGGTACCAGTGAACCTGACAAGCATTCCCTTCTGGTGGGAGACTGCAGGGAAGATGATGACACCACATTGTAACAGGCCACACAGAATGCTACTAGATGTTGTTATGCACTGATACAGCATTAATGATGTCTCCTTAACTTTTCAAAATATCGTGGAAGGACTTTATATTGGTCTCATGCCCTTATGGTAGGGAGTCCCTTTGAATTGCATTTGTCTAAAGGCAAAAATACCTTTCTTCAGAGCATTAGCTCTCAACCTAGCTTTATTTAAAATGAATTTCCAATACTTTTTGTTTTCTCTAGTAACAGATAAGGTAGGCCAGTGAGGTTTACAACAAGCCCTACAATTGAAGATTGCTGATTTGCTGCTAAAGTGGTAGATAATTTTTTATTTGACCAAAAAGAAAAGGCTCAAGAGAAAGGATACTTGAAAGTTTGAAGATCTGAGAGCATGATCTTGAGGACATTCTTGAGCCCTCAGCCCTGCCAGGTTGGGGAACAAGGGCTTTAAAACACTGTATAAAGCATCTGGTTTTAGAAGGAAAACAGTAGAAACTGTTTAAAAATAGACGTGCCTTATTTATTACAGGCTTCCCCCCCCCCCGCCCCATTCTCTCTGCATCTTTGTCTTTGCAGTTGCTTTCTTAGATGCCCTAGTATGGTTCTTTGTCGTTGTTATTGTTCTTTCGAGTGAGCTCAGTGTAGGTGATTTTTGATGGATAAAAATAACTGACAACTTTTCCAATATCTTCTTCCTTTCTTTATCTTGTAGCCCCAAAGACCTTAAGGGTCCAGAGGGTTCTTTGTTTCCTATCTCTCCATTGTTGTAAAAAAAAAAAAAAAGATATCGGATTCTTCTTTCATTGACTCCCTAGCTCTGTACAAACTTTCAATTTACTCCTGCTTAGTTCCACTATAAATTGTTCTTAGTCTCTCAGCCTCAGTCCAGAAACTTAAGATTTTGAGCCTCTTCCACAGTTGACTTTTTCAGATTAACACTACCATCTTTAACATATACGGGTCATATGAAATTACCTGGATTCACTAAATTTGTCCTTTATGGGAGAGAATACAAGACTTTAGCTGGTATCTATAATTTAATAGATTTTCAGTATATTTTAGTATTTTAGATGACTTCTCAAGATGACTTTAAAATAATGCTATTACACAAAGCTGCATTTACCCAAAAATACAATAAATTGTCATACAGAAATGAGAATTTCCCTAGGTTGTGATACCTTTTAGCCAAATCTATACTTTTCTCTAGTTTAAAACATTTGCCCTTGCGAAGTTAGTGTGGTTCGCAAATTCAGGGGCTGTTCTCAGTGCCATATACATTTAGAAATCCCCCTCTGAGTGCCTAGGAGTGAATATACTGGTGAGAGATCTGGTACTTGTATCATTATTTAAATTCCTCCTGAATTGCAAGATGGATTTCATATGTAGAATATGGAAGTGAAAATAAATAAATAAATTCCTAATATTTGGTTCCCATCACCATATGTAAATCTGTTAGCACAATGCCTAGCACATAGGATTTGCACTCAGTAAATGTTAGTTCTTTTCTCCCCTTGAGGTCTGTAATGAATATTAATAATCAATTTTTTAGGGCAGAGTCTACAATCAGGTAGGAGTGGGGGATGGGTTTCTTCCTCTCCTACTTCCTTTCTCTCTTATCCTTTCATACACACACAGAAAAGTTTACCACATTATTCCATGTTGTCTTTTCAGATTTGGAAAAAAAATCTCATTTTTATCTCAGCTATCTTAAAGAGAGAATTGAAACTATTGATGAAGGTGCTATTAATCTAGAAAGGCAAACCCGTCTTAATGAAATATGAATGTGATTGTATGTCTAGGCTCTTTAAATGCCTGTGCCACCTTCTGTGCTTCCGCTTTGAATTTTAATATTTGTTTTTTCTTTTAATTCTAGTGGTTCATCATACCACAACTTGTTTCTTCTAGAAGAAACAGCCAATAGGAAAAAATGTATAATAGACTTTTGACAAAAGAAACACCTCTCTTTCTCCCTTACTCTTTCTCTGTCTTTGAAACACTTGAACATAGCCAGTTACTACTTTTATTTCTATGTGTGTTTTTGAGTTGTCCTTTTGGGTCCCATTTGACAAGGGACCCATGTGTCCTAGGACAGTGAGAAGAGCAGCCTATAGTCTGGGAAAAATCAAGGATTTAATTTCAACCCTTGCTATCAGAACAGAAAACATGTTTAGAAAGAATCCTGGTTTAAATATCTGAAACCATCTTTGAATTCTCTACCACAAGTCTCTTTTGTAATCCTGAACTCCCATTAGCTTCATCGAACAGCTGTATTCACAGGAGAGAGAGAGATGATACCAGGATCAAAAACATTGCTTTCAGTTAGTAACTAGCTCTAAGTAACTAGTGGCTAGTGAGAACAAATGTTATAAATGTATATGTGTGTATGTATATGTCTATTCATACATATGTACACACACATATTTACCATATAGAAGGAAAATGGATTTATATTTGAATTTGACATTTGAATATCTGAAGTTCTTTATTTGTTGTTCCCTTATCACTCTTCTGTATTCACTCAGTAACCATGCCCTCGGTCTGAAGATAACAAGGATGTTTTGATATCCAGTGCTGGCTCTGACTCAACAATGGGGCACCTTTTATCTTGAATATCCAAAGATGCCTTTTGAATTTCAAAGGTTAAAACACAACTAGAATACTTAGTGTCCTAGTCTAAAGAAGTATGGTGGTCAGTTGTGAAAATAGAGGTGTTCTTTTTCCTAGTTTAGTATCAGCATTTTAGAGTGTTAAATTTGATGCCTTGTGAACAAAACATTTTATATTGTGCTTTAACTTTTTAAAAGTTTATTTTTTTCTTTTTTCAGATGTCTTCTTTCTTCAGAATGCTTAAAATAGCACTGTAGACAAGATGTTTCCAAAAATTTAAGTGTGCATATCTTTTATGTACACAGCTTAAAATCAAGAATGTATGTTCTTTGAGAATTTTTTTCCCATTTCTTGTGAATCTTGCTTTAAAATTATTTTTCTTAATATTTATTTTACTCTATTTTGTTATTTTCTTTGGCTGAGGCATCTGGTTATTGGTTATTTTAATAAGAATAAAAACATTCCTGGAATCACTCCCTTTGGATTTTTTGCTTGTTTATTTTGTACTTTTCTACATTTAAAAATATTATTTTACCAAATATAAAAAATATGGATTCATGCCGAATTATTAGCTATTTTTACACTAAGTTTCTGTAGTCCCTCTGAAAGTTTATCTGGTGTGAATAACCAGGTAAAGCACAAAAGCATGAAATCTTGTTCTTCAGTTAAAAGAGCTTCTATCGTGGCATTGATAATAGATACCTTTTGTAGCCAAAACCAGGCGTCTCAACCTTATGTTTTTAGTTAAATGTTTAACTAAACATTGTTAAACATTGATTGTTTGGTACCCAAAACAGCAGTGGACAATGTTGTGCAATAATCATCTACTACAGTTAAGATATTCAGTAGTTTGTTTTTCCATAAGCATGTAATTGATCATATTTCTGCCAAGGATGTGCCTTCAAATTTAGAATTATAGTATTGTAGAGAAATGTGTTTTGTCAGTGTCTCTTTTGTTAAACCATCCAACTCTTCTTCCAGCAGTTCCAAATACCCTGGTTTAGTTTAGTTTTTTTTTTTTTTTTTTTTTTTTTGACTGTTCATCAACGATGGGGCAGGCTTGGAGGCAGCATTACACATTCACTATGAGTAGGAGGGAAGAAAACTCTGGTTTCCTTCAGTTCCACCCCACCTGCTGTATCATTTAGTGAGGGTGAAAAACAAAGAAAGGAATTTAGTTGTCCTCAAGAGGAATTTTGTAGTCTCTAATACATTCTTGAGATTATCTACCCCAAATGAGCTTAATGGAGGGGCGCCTGGGTGGCTCAGTCATTAAGCGTCTGCCTTTGGCTCAGGTCATGGTCCTGGGGTCCTGGGATCGAGCCCCACATCGGGCTTCCTGCTCAGCGGGGAGCCTGCTTCTCCCTCTCCCACTCCCCCTGCTTGTGTTCCCTCTCTCTCTGTCAAATACATAAATAAAATCTTTTTAAAAAATGAGCTTAATGGAGACAAGAGGTTTTCTTACATTTGGTGGCCCCTGTACAGTGTTTGAGGATCCCACCCAAAACATATTCCCATACCAAGCACTTCTGTGGGTTACAGAGAGGGTTTTATTTTATTTTTTAAAGATTTTATTTGTTTATTTGTCAGAGAGAGAGAGAGAGAGAGAGAGACAGCACAAGCAGGGGGAGCAGCAGGGAGAGGGAGAAGCAGGCTCCCGCTGAGCAGGGAGCCCGATGCGGGGCTCGATCCCAGGTCCCCGGGATCATGACCTGAGCCGAAGGCAGACGCTTAACCGACTGAGCCACCCAGGCGTCCTGGTTATGGAAAGGGTTTTAAACTTATTATAAGGAAAACCTCATTTTCATTTCTCTCCCCCAATCTTGAGACGATTCAGGTTGATGAGATAGGATTGGAAATGGAAACCTAAGAGTAAAATCCCTGAACCATCCACTTAGCTGCTCAGCCTCCCTCTTCTGTCAGTGTCTTGACTAACCTCCAAGAAGGATGTTCAAGATAGCAACATCCCAGGTGAGGTTTCAAAACCTTCTAGACCCAAAACAAAACAAAACACCAGAAAACCTTCCTATTGGGGAATGCTTGCTATGTTAAGGCATCGAAGTCCCTGCTAAAATTCAAATAGAGACAAGAGAGGTAGAGCTGTATCTTTCACAAATTTGACCAGAGCCAACCAACTCTACTTGCATAATAGCTTCCTCTTCATAGATGTGACCGTTAGTTATGAAGAAGAATTAGAAGGTAGAGATGAAAGGCAAGATTCCAGGACAAGGTTTAAGTGAAGATGCTGTTATAAATAGGATCTCATGCAATGTAAGAAATCTGAGAACTTCCATACAGTCTTCTCTCTGGAAAAGTTTGAAATAGGCTGTGTAGTCTTTCGAATACTGTACCTATGGCCCTGGAGTGGCCCCCAGCTTTTCATTGTCAGCATCCAGCTCCTTCCTCCCAGGCCTGTCGATAAACTGAAGTGTTGCCATTACTTTAACATTACTTGTTTCACCTCACCCAAGCAAAACTTCGATTTCCTCACTGCAGTTTTATCACCAAGTAATAGGACAAAAATGGAGATTAATTTCACCCATCCTAAAATGCTAGTGACCTTTAAATCTGGCCAGAAGTATTTGCAGTTATTTGGAAAGATTATTTTTAATCCAAATAACTATTGAAATGAAAAACATCTGACTGTGTGGAAGAGGTTTGGGGGAAAGTAGACTCCAGGATCAACTCTCCTCAGCTCTTCTTGCTACTTGGAGCATTTTACCTTCCACTTTTCTTTTTTAAAGATTTTATTTATTTGAGAGAGTGAGGAGTGAGTGAGCATGAGCAGGGGGAGGGAGGGGCGGCAGACTCCCCGCTGAGCAGGGAGCCCAATGTGGGGCTCGATCCCAGGACCCTGGGATCATGACCTGAGCCGAAGGCAGCTGCTTAACCAACTGAACCACCCAGGCGCGCCTACCTTCCACTTTTGTATCCACCATTTCTTAAAAAGCATCACATCCCCCCATAGTGATGGGAAGAGCACTGCTTTTGGAGGCCACGGGACCTATTTGCAAACTCCCAGTTCTGCCACTTACCACCTGGGTGACTATTAGTTTCCTCTTGATGCTGTAACAAATTACTGCAAATTTTGTGTCTTAATACAAATTTATTATCTGGAGTTCTGGAGGTCAGAGTCTGAAATGGGTCTCAAGGCTAAAATCCAAGTGTCAGCAAGTCTGTATTACTTCTGTAGGCTCTAGGAGGAATCCAGTTCCTTGCCTTTTTCAGCTTCTAGAGGCTGCCTGCATTTGTTGGCTCATGGCCCCTTCCTCGTATCACTCCAGCCTCTTGCTTCCATCATCCCATTTTCTACTATTACCTCTGACCCTTCTGCCTCCCTCTTACAAAGACCTGTGTCATTGCATTGGGTCCACTCTGATAATCCAGAATAATGTCTTCATTGCAATACCCTTAAATTGTATCTGCCAAGTCTCTTCTTGCCATGTAAAGTAACATTATTTTGCCTACCACAGTGACCATGGACAAGTTGCTTAATCTAACTGAACCTCAGTTTCTACAAGTGCAAAATGAGGATAAGACTACCTACCTTGTAGAATTGTGAGACTTGCTAGTAATGGAGATGAGATTTCCAAAACAGCAAAAGCACCATGGAAAATGTTGCCATTTCCTTGGCCTGAGCATAGGGATAGAAAGACAAACTTGCCACAGCCACTTGGGTTTGTAGATCAGTCATTGGTCTGGAGCTGCCTGAGATGCTAATGTCCTATTTTGAAGAGAGCTTCTTTTGCCTGTAGGAAGGCCTCATATGATGTGATTTAAGGAGCACCAAAAGAGCCACCTGCTTGACCCAAATACTGCCTATACCAATCACATTCTTTTGAGTCCTTAAACTTAACAATGTTAGCCTTTCCTTTTCTTCCATAATTGTCACTCTTCATCTTTGTGCCCGTTCAACTAAAATAACACTCCCACACTGAGGAATAGCCAAGCGCATTCTTAAATTTAGGACCATAGCTGTCGGACAAAGTCCTCTCCCATAGTCACAATGAACCAGCTGCCTCTGTTCAAAATAAATTACTCTGTATGTGTTGTAATGAGCACCAGGTGTTATATAAGATTGATGAGTCACAGGCCTGTAACCCTGAAACAATACATTATATGTTAATTAACTGAATTTAAATTAAAAAAATTATTCTGTTCCTTATTAGGTTGAACCACTGGTTCAGCTTGTGGGAAATGCAAACTATCAGCTTCCCCGCCCCAAGACCAGATGAACCAGAACCTGCCTGTTAACAGGATCCCTGTTTGTATGTGCGTTAAAATATAAAAAGCACTGCCTTGAAAACGAACTGCTTTGGAGTAAGTTGGAAATGCCTACAAATCTGTCAAAGACCCACACAGGAATCTTCCAAACTATAATCATTTGAGGACAACCTTCATAATTTATTTTCTTTTGCTATTAGAGAATGTGTTAACTGGAAAAATTAAAATTAGGAGGAGGATAAGATGGCTGAGGAGTAGCAGGACCCTAGGCTTGCCTTGTCCCTTGAACACAGCTAGATAAATAGCAAATCCTTCTGAACACCCAAGAAATCCAACCAAGGTCTGAGAGAACAAACTGCACAACATGAGATTAAAAACAAAACAAAAAACCCAAAAGAACCCCTGCCACATAGTGGAAGGTAGAAGCAGCAGAGAGTTAATTTGCGGGACCAAAGAGCTGTGGGCACTGCAGAGGGGAGGGAGCCCTGATCACGGAGAAAGGGGCGAGGGAGAGAGAGAGAGAGAGAGAGAGAGAGAGAGAGAGAGAGAGAGAGAGAGAGAGAGAAAACATGCTCAGGGGATTGCGAGAGAGAGAGAGAGAGAGAGAGAGAGAGAGAGAGAGAGAGAGAGAGAGAGAGAGAGAGAGAGAGAGAGAGAGAGAGAGAAAACATGCTCAGGGGATTGCACCAGAAAAACTCTTCCCCCAAACCGTGGACTAGGAATAGGAGAGGGGCTGAACATCGCAAGATTTTTAGAAGCCATGAAGCGAAAGTCTGACGTTTTAGAGGTCAGCGCCCTCGTGAGGGCCTCGACTGGTAGGCGTAAGGGATCTCTGGTGGGGAAGGGGGGCGCCCCCCGGGAGTGCGCAGCCTGGTCTGAGGACCCCCTGGGTCGCACGGGAAGAAACCGGTCCCCTTCTCGGAGCGCATTTGGGAGAGACGGCAGGGCCTGGCTGGGGACAAAAGACCCGGCAGGCTCCCCCGAGCTGCTCGGTTCACTAACAGGACCGGGGACGCGGGCTGACTGGCGAACCTTGGCGCGGGCTCTCGGCTGTGCTTTTTACCACGAACTGCGAGCCGCCGTGCCGTCCGCGGCCATTTTCTGGGACTTGCCGGCACCTGGCAACAGTGAAGCGAGATCGTCCCCCGGGGGATCGGCGGGGGTCTGTGCCAGGCCGATCTCTAAAATGTGGGGTTTTGAAACCCAGCCACACGCCTGAGATGAAACACAGGAGTACTGGGCTGCTGGCAGACGGACAGCTCGGACGCAGGCAGGGTGAAGGCAGAGATCTGGTGGAAGCCGGGGCCGCAACACGGGTGACTGTTTGCTCTTCCGTGAGGGCTTCCTGAAGACTGGCAGCCGCCAACATCCCGTTCCAGGAACAAGACGGCGGAGCAACTGCAGAGCAACGCCATTCCAGCCGCCCCGCCGCCCATCAGCACCGACCAACTTCAGTGAGCCACACAGCACCACCAAGTGGAGGCCAGAGGTGCTTACACCAAACCCCGACACCCTGTGCCCTGCAGGTGCGTTTCCACCAGGGCAGGTCAGGCAGAGAATCAGGGCACCAAGTCCCACCCCCCAGCGACCAGTATGAACCCCTCCCACACACCAAGCCTGCTGATCGTAGAGTGCTGCAAAGCTTCAGCTCTAGGGGAAATAGGATCCAGTTTCCTTTCTTTTTGTTTTAGAGAGGTGGGGGGTGGGGTGGGGAGGGGCACAGGGAGAGGGAAAGACAGACTCTTAAGCAGGCTCCATGCCCAGAGCAAATAGCAAATAGCCCCTACTAGGGGCTCGATCTCATAACCCTGAGATCATGACTGAGCTAAAATCAAGGGTTCCACGCTTAACGAACTGAGCCACTCAGGCCCCCATGGACCAGATGGGCCTAAAAGATATATTCAGAACATTTCATCCTAAAGCAGCAGAATACACATTATTCTCAAGTGCACATGGAACAGTCTCCAGAATAGATCACACACTGGGTCACAAATCAGCCCTCAAGTACAAAAAGATTGAGATCATACTGTACATATATTCAGACCATAATGATATGAAACTTGAAGTCAACCACAAGAAAAAATTAGGAAAGACCACAAATGCATGGAGATTAAAGAACATCCTAATAAAGAATTAATGGGGGGTGCCTGGGTGGCTCAGTCAGTTAAGCGGCTGCCTTCGGTTCAGGTCATGATCCCAGGGTCCTGGGATCGAGCCCCGCATGGGGCTTCCTGCTCAGTGGAGAGTCTGCTTCTCCCTCTCCCTCTGCCTGCCTCTCTGCCTACTTATGCTCTCTCTCTATCTCTCTGTCAAATAAATAAATAAAATCTTTTAAAAAAAGAATTAATGGGTTAACAAGGAAATTAAAGAAATAAAAAATACATGAAAGCAAATGATAATGAAAACAAAACATTCCGAAACCTTTGAGATGCGTCAATGGCTATCTAAGAGGGAAGTATGTTGCAACACAGGAAAGTATCAAGAAACAAGAAAAGTCTCAAATGTACAACTTAACTTTATACCTAAAGGAACTAGAAATGGAAGAGCAAATAAAGCTTAAAGCCAGCAGGTGAAGGGAAACAGTAAAGAATAGAGCAGAAATAAATTATATAGAAACATACACAAAAACCAGTAGAACAGATCAATAAAACTAAGAGCTGATTCTTTGAAAGACTTATTAAAACTGCAAAACCCCTACACAGACTTCTGAAAAAGAAAAGAGAAAGGAACCAAATAAATAAAATCACGAATGAAAGAGGAGAGATCACAACCAACACCATAGAAATACAAACAATTATAAGAGAATATTGTGAAAAATTATATGCCAACAAACTGGACAATCTGGAAGAAATGGATAAATTCCTAGAAGCATACAAACTACAGAAACTGGAACAGGAAGCAATAGAAAATTCGAACAGACCCATAAGCAGCAAAGAAATGGGATCAGTCATCAAAAATGTCCCAGAAAAAAAAAAAAAAAAGCCCAGGGCCAGATGGCCTCATAGGGGAATTCCACCAGACATTTACAGAAGAGTTAATACCGATTCTTTTTTTTTTTTAAAGATTTTATTTATTCGACAGAGAGATAGTGAGAGCAGGAACACAAGCAAGGGGAGTGGGAGAAGGAGAAGCAGGCTTCCTGTGGAGCAGGGAGCCCGATGTGGGGCTCAATCCCAGGACCCTGAGATCATGACCTGAGCCCTAGGCAGACGCTTAATGACTGAGCCACCCAGGTGCCCCAGTTAATACCGATTCTTCTCAAACTGTTCCAAAAATAGAAATGGAAGGAAAACTTCCAAACTCCTTCTCTGAGGCCAGCATTACCTTGATTCCAAAACCAGACAAAGACCCTATCAAAAAGGAGAATTAGAGACGAATATCCCTGATGAACATGGATGCAAAAGTTCTCAACAAAATACTGGCAAACTGAATCCACAGATGTTGAAAGAATTATTCACCACGACCAAATGGGTTCTATTCATGGGCTTCAGGGGTGGTTCAATATCTGCAAATCAATCAGTGTGATACACCACATTAATAAAAGATAAGTTAAGATCCTCTCATAGATGCAGAAAAAGCATGTGACAAAATACAGCATCCATTCTTGATAAAAACCCTCAACAAAGGAGGGAAGGAGAGAGAGAGAGAGAAGCAGGCTCCCCGCTGAGCAGGAAGCCCAATGTGGGGCTCGATCCAAGGACCCTGAGATCATGACCTGAGCCAAAGGCAGACATTTAAACAATTGAGCCATCCAGGCACCCCTTAATTTTTATTTCTTTGATGCCAGTGAGGTAGGACAACTTCATAATTTTAAAAGCCACTGTGTGTGTGTGTGTGTGTAGGATGTCTGTTCATTTTCTTTACCAATTTACCTATTCTGGTCTTAGTGTATTTTGCTTATCAATTTGTATTTCCCTATTAAGACTACTAATCTTTTGTTATATTTGTTACAAATATTTTCTCTAGTTTTCTCTTTGCTGGTATAGTTTAGTTGTTGCACATTTACCACAGTGCAGTTGGCAATATACCTCAAAAGGAGAGTTTACCAATGTTCAAACACTTAGATCCAGGGATTCCATTTCTAGAAATCTATTCAAAGAAAATAAAGTGAGATAAACATTTATACTCAAAGATGTTCTTTGTGAGATTCCCAGGGCTTATTGTTCTTGAGTTATTAGTCATAATCCAGAAAACCAAATGCTGTGGTTTTTTTCTTTTTAAAAAACTTGTGGTAGAGGGTAAATAACATAAAATTTGCTATTTTAAACATTTTTAAGTGTATGACTCAATGGCATTAAGTACATTCATATTGTGCAACCATTACCACCTACATCTCCAGAACTTATCGTCTTGCAGAACTGAAATTTTGTACTCATTAAACAATAATTCCCTGTTCCTTCCCTCCCCCAGCCCCTAGAAACCACCATTCTACTTTGTGTCTCTATGAATTTGACTACATTATATACTTAATGTAGGTGGAATCATAGAGTATTTGTCTTTTTGTAATTGGCCTATTTCACAATGTCCTCAAGGTTCATCCATGTTACAGTATTGTCAGAATTTCCTTCCTTTTGAAGGCTGAGTAATATTCTATTGTATGCATATACCACATTTTGTGTATCCATTCACCCTTCAGTGGACACTTGGCTTGCTTCCGCCTTTTATTTTTATTTTTTTACTTATTTTTAAATTTTTTTATTTGAGTGAGCACAAGCAGGGGGAGCAGCAGAGGGAGAGGGGGAAGCAGGCTCCCAGCTGAGCAGGTAGCCCGATGTGGGGCTCGATCCCAGGACGCTGAGATCATGACCTGAGCCAAAGAAAGACACTTAACCGACTGAGCCAACCAGGCTCCCCACTTCCACCTTTTAGCTATTGTGAACAATGCTGCTCTGGACCTAGGTGGACAAATATATGTTTAAGTCCCTGTTTTCAATTCTTTTGGGTATATCACAAGAAGTGGAGTTGTTGGATCATATGCTAATTCGATGTTTAATTTTTTGAGGAACTGCCATACTGTTTTCCATAGTGGCTACACCATTTTACATTCCAGCAGTGCACAAGGTTTCTAATTTCTCCACATCCTCTCCAACTGTTGTTGTCTTCTGTATTTTTTATAATAGCTATCCTAATGGGTGTTAGGTGGTATCTCATTGTAATTTTTTTAAATGTTTTTATTGTTATGTTAATCCCCATACATTACATCATTAGTTTTAGATGTAGTGTTCCATGATTCATTGTTTGTGAATAACACCCAGTGCTCCATGCAGAACGTGCCCTCCTCAATACCCATCACCAGGCTAACCCATCCTCCCACCCCCCTCCCCTCTAGAACCCTCAGTTTGTTTTTCAGAGTCCATCATCTCTCATGGTTCGTCTTCCCCTCCGATTCCCCCCTTCATTCTTCCCCTCCTGCTACCTTCTTCTTCTTTTTTTTTTTCTTAACATATATTGCATTATTTGTTTCAGAGGTACAGATCTGAGATTCAACAGTCCTGCACAATTCACAGCACTCACCAGAGCACATACCCTCCCCAGTGTCCATCACGCAGTCACCCCATCCCTCCCACCCCACCCCCCACTCCAGCAACCCTCAGTTTGTTTCCTGAGATTAAGAATTCCTCATATCAGTGAGGTCATATGATACATGTCTTTCTCTGTTTGACTTATTTCGCTCAGCATAATACCCTCCAGTTCCATCCACGTCGTTGCAAATGGCAAGATCTCATTCCTTTTGATGGCTGCATAATATTCCATTGTATGTATATACCACGTCTTCTTTATCCATTCATCTGTTGATGGACATCTTGGCTCTTTCCACAGTTTGGCTATTGTGGACATTGCTGCTATAAACATCGGGGTGCACATACCCTTTCGGATCCCTACATTTGTATCTTTGGGGTAAATACCCAGTAGTGCAATTGCTGGATCATATGGTAGCTCTATTTTCAACTTTTTGAGGAACCTCCACACTGTTTTCCAGAGTGGCTTCACCAGCTTGCATTCCCACCAACAGTGTAGGAAGGTTCCCTTTCTCCGCATCCCCGCCAACATCTGTCATTTCCTGACTTCTTAATTTTAGCCGTTCTGACTGGTGTGAGGTGGTATCTCATTGAGGTTTTGATTTGGATTTCCCTGATGCCGAGCGATGTTGAGCACTTTTTCATGTGTCTGTTGGCCATTTGGATGTCTTTGGAAAAATGTCTGTTCATGTCTTCTGCCCATTTCTTGATTGGATTCTTTGTTCTTTGGGTGTTGAGTTTGATGAGTTCTTTATAGATTTTGGATACTAGCCCTTTATCTGATATGTCATTTGCAAATATCTTCTCCCATTCTGTTGGTTGTCTTTTGGTTTTGTTGACTGTTTCCTTTGCTTTGCAAAAGCTTTTTATCTTGATGAGGTCCCAATAGTTCATTTTTGCCCTTGCTTCCCTTGCCTTTGGTGATGTTTCTAGGAAGAAGTTGCTGTGGCTGAGGTTGAAGAGGTTGCTGCCTGTGTTCTCCTCTAGGATTTTGATGGACTCCTGTCTCACATTGAGGTCGTTCAACCATTTGGAGTCTATTTTTGTGTGTGGTGTAAGGAAACGGTCCATATCATTCTTCTGCATGTGGCTGTCCAATTTTCCCAACACCATTTGTTGAAGAGACTGTCTTTGTTCCATTGGACATTCTTTCCTGCTTTGTCGAAGATTAGTTGACCATAGAGTTGAGGGTCCATTTCTGGGCTCTCTATTCTGTTCCATTGATCTATGTGTCTGTTTTTGTGCCAATACCATACTGTCTTGGTGATGACAGCTTTGTAATAGAGCTGGAAGTCCAGCATTGTGAGGCCACTAGCTTTGCTTTTCTTTTTCAACAGTCCTCTGGCTATGCGGGATCTTTTCTGGTTCCATACAAATTTTAGGATGATTTGTTCCATTTCTTTGAAAAAAGTGGATGGTATTTTGATGGGGATTGCATTGAATGTGTAGATTGCTCTAGGTAGCATTGACATCTTCACAATATTTGTTCTTCCAATCCATGAGCATGGAACGTTTTTCCATTTCTTTGTGTCTTCCTCAATTTCTTTCATGAGTATTTTATAGTTTTGTGAGTACAGATTCTTTCCCTCTTTGGTTAGATTTATTCCTAGGTATCTTATGGTTTTGGGTGCAATTGTAAATGGGATCAAATCCATAATTTCTCTGTCTTCTGTCTTGTTGTTGGTGTATAGGAATGCCACTGATTTCTGTGCATTGATTTTATATCCTGCCACTTTACTGAGTTCCTGTATAAGTTCTAGCAGTTTTGGGGTGGAGTCTTTTGGGTTTTCCACATAAAGTATCATATCATCTGCAAAGAGTGAGAGTTTGACTTCTTCTCTGCTGATTTGGATGCCTTTTATTTCTTTTTGTTGTCTGATTGCTGTGGCTAGGACTTCCAATACTATGTTGAATAGCAGTGGTGATAGTGGACATCCCTGCCGCGTTCCTGCCCTTAGGGGGAAAGCTCTCAGTTATTCCCCATTGAGAATGATATTCGCTGTGGGTTTTTCATAGATGGCTTTTATGATCTTGAGGTATGTACACTCTATGCCTATACTCTGAAGAGTTTTGATCAAGAAAGGATGCTGTACTTTGTCAAATGCTTTTTCTGCATCTATTGAGAGGATCATATGGTTCTTGTTCTTTCTTTTATTAATGTATTGTATCACATTGATTGATTTACGGATGTTGAAACAACCTTGCAGCCCAGAGATAAATCCCACTTGGTCGTGGTGAATAATCCTTTTAATGTACTGTTGGATCCTATTGGCTAGTATTTTTTTTTTACTATTATGTTACGTTAGTCATCGTACAATACATCATTAGTTTTTGATGTGGTGATCCACGATCCATTGTTTTCTTATAACACCCAGTGCTCCATGCAATACATGCCCTCCTTAATACCCATCACTGGGCTAACCTATCCCCCCTCCCCCTCCCCTCTAAAACCCTCCTTGTCTCTCAGAGTCCATAGTCTCTCATGGTTCATTTTCCCCTCCAATTCCCCCCCCCCATTTTTCCCTTCCTTCTCCTAATGTCCTCCCTGCTATTCCCTACATTCCACAAATAAGTGAAACCATATGATAATTGACTTTCTCTGCTTGACTTATTTCACTTAGCATAATCTCCTCTAGTCCCATCCATGTTGATGTAAAAGTTGGGCATTCATCCTTTCTGATGGCTGAGTCATATTCCATTGTATATATGGACCACATCTTCTTTATCCATTCATCTGTTGAAGGGCATCTCAGCTCTTTCCACAGTTTGGCTATTGTGGACATTGCTGCTATGAACATTGGGGTGCATATGGCCCTTCTTTTCACTACATCTGTGTCTTTGGGGTAAATACCCAGGAGTGCAATTGCTGGGTCATAGGGTAGCTCTATTTTTAAATTTTTGAGGCACCTCCACACTGTTTCCCAAAGTGGCTGTACCAACTTGCATTCCCAGCAACAGTGTAAGAGGGTTCCCCTTTCTGCACAACCACTCCAACATTTGTTGTTTCTTGCCCTGTCCATTTTTGCCATTCTGACTGGTATAAGGTGGTATCTCAATGTGGTTTTGATTTGGATTTCCCTGATGGCTAATGATGATGAACATTTTTTCATGTGTCTGTTAGCCATTTGTATGTCTTCTTCAGAGAAGTGTCTTTTCATATCTTCTGCCCACTTTTTGACTTGATTATTTATTTTTTGGATGTTGAGTTTGAGAAGTTCTTTATAGATCTTGGATACCAGCCCTTTACCTGTAGTGTCCTTTGCAAATATCTTCTCCCATTCTGTGGGTTGTTCTCAGCTACGATTTGTTCAAATACATCTTCTAGTTCTCTCTCTCTCTCCACTCTCTCCGGGATTCCAATTATTCTGACACTGGAATGCTTCATGGTGTCACTTATTTCTCTGATTCTATTTTTATGGATTCTGAGTTGTTTTTCCCTGGCCTCCTCTTTTCCCTTTTTATCTATTATACTGTCTTCCATGTCGCTTATTCATTCTTCTGCTTCAGTTACCCTAGCTGTTACATTATCTAGATTGGATTGGATCTCATTGATAGCATTTTCAAGTTCTGCCAATTCAGCTTTCATTTCTGCCCTTAGAAACTCTATGTTGCCATTAATTGATTTCTCCATTCTAGCCATTGTCTTCACAATTGCTAGCCTGAATTCCATCTCCAACATCTTGGTTATATCTGCATCCATTTGTAAATCTGCAGCATAAGTCATGATCTCTGAGTCTTTTCTATTTTGGGGGTTCCTCCTCCTAGTCATTCTGTTGATGGGTGTTTATGGGAATGTATAGAGTCCAAATTATTGACCAGAACCCAAGCAAGATGCACCTGTTTTCTTGGGACCTTAGGGTTGCTGGCCTCTTGTTTTCCCAGCCTGTCTTCTGCGGGAGGGGCCTGCCGCTGTTACTCAGGCAACCCTGTTTGGGCGGAGTTGCCCTGCCCCCCTGTGGTGGGGGATGGGCTCAGCGGGAATCAGTTTTGGGGGCTTTTGTTCTCTGGCAGCTTTCCCTGGCGGCTTTCCGCGTCTCTTCTGCAAGTCAGAACAGAAGAGACCATTTCCAACCCTCTGCCTCAGAGCAGAGAGATCGCAGTCTGTTCTTCACTGAGCTCTCCAGGCCACACCATCTCCGTTTCTGTCCGTGCTGCTATAAACTGCAGCTGCCTGGGTTGTGCGCCCCTCCACAGCACCCCCAGTCCTGCCTCCATGTAGGGGCACTTCTCTGCCCTTTGTGCTTCTAAAACAGCCAGCCGCTCCCAGTTCGAACGTGACCCCGCTGCTCCAGGTTTCCGTCCCGGGGGCTGCAGTTCACAGGCGTGACCCCGCCACTCCAGGTTTCCGCCCTGGGGGCTGCCCTAAGGTCCTTTCCCCACCGCTACCGGTCTGCGAGTCTGTGCCCATCCCCAGCATGTGATGCTGTCGCTCACCAGCGGTGTAGGATCCCCACATCCAGGCACCCTCCTGCTGCCGTTTATCCCCCAATATCTGCCCGCGGAATCATGACTCCTCGCTTCGTACCTCAAAACCAACCACCTGCGATATTCTGCTTGCAGAGATCCAGATCTTCTTTCATCTCAGGCTGGTTTCCTTATTGGCTAGTATTCTGGTGAGAATTTTTGCATCCATGTTCATCAAGGATATTGGTCTGTAATTCTCCTTTTTGATGGGGTCTTTGTCTGGTTTTGGGATCAAGGTAATGGTGGCCTCATAAAACGAGTTTGGAAGTTTTCCTTTCATTTCTATTTTTTGGAATAGTTTCAGAAGAATAGGTATTCATTCTTCTTTAAATGTTTGGTAGAATTCCCCTGGGAAGCCATCTGGCCCTGGGCTTTTGTTTGTTGGGAGATTTTTGATGACTGCTTCCATTTCCTTAGTGGTTATAAGTCTGTTCAGGTTTTCTATTTCTTCCTGGTTCAGTTTTGGTAGTTGATACATCTCTAGGAATGCCTCCATTTTTTCCAGATTATCTAATTTGCTGGCATATAGTTGCTCATAATATGTTCTTATAATTGTTTGAATTTCTTTGGTGTTAGTTGTGATCTCTCCTCTTTCATTTATGATTTTGTTGATTTGAGTCAGTTCTCTTTTCTTTTTGAATAGTCTGGCCAGGGGTTTATCAATCTTGTTAATAATTTCAAAGAACCAGCTCCTAGTTTCGTTGATCTGTTTTACTGTTCTTTTAGTTTCTATTTCATTGATTTCTGCTCTGATCTTTATTATTTCTCTTCTCCTGCTGGGTTTAGGCTTTATTTGCTGTTCTTTCTCCAGCTCCTTTAGGTGTAGGGTTAGGTTGTGTACTTGAGACCTTTCTTGTTTCTTGAGAAAGGCTTGTATTGCTATATACTTTCCTCTTAGGAACACCTTTTCTGTATCCCAAAGAATTTGAACAGTTGTGTTTTGATTTTCATTTGTTTCCATGATTTTTTAAAATTCTTCTTTAATTTCCTGGTTGACTCATTCATTCTTCAGTAGGATGCTCTTTCGCCTCCATGTATTTGAGTTCTTTCCGACTTTCCTCTTGTGAATGAGTTCTAGTTTCAAAGCATTGTGGTCTGAAAATAGGCAGGGAATGATCCCAATCTTTTGGTACCGGTTGAGACCTGATTGGTGACCTAGGATGTGATCTATTCTGGAGAATGTTCCATGGGGACTAGAGAAGAATGTGTATTCTGTTGCTTTGGGATGGAATATTCTGAATAGATCTGTGAAGTCCATTTGGTCCAGTGTGTCATTTAAAGTCTTTATTTCGTTGTTGATCTTTTGCTTAGATGATCTGTCCATTTCAGTGAGGGGGGTGTTAACGTTCCCCACTATTATTGTATTGTTGTCGATGTGTTTCTTTGCTTTTGTTATTAATTGCCTTATATAATTGGCTGCTCCCATGTTAGGGGCATAGATATTTACAATTGTTAGATCTTCTTGTGGGATAGACCCTTTAAGTAGGATATAGTGTCCTTCCTCATCTCTTATTATAGTCTTTGGTTTAAAATCTAATTTGTGTGATATAAGGATTGCCACTCCAGCTTTCTTTTGGTGTCCATTAGCATGGTAAATGGTTTTCCACCCCCTCACTTTCAATCTGGGGGTGTCTTTGGGTCTAAAATGAGTCTCTTGCAGACAGCATATTGATGGGTCTTGTTTCTTTATCCGATCTGATAGCCTGTGTCTTTTGATTGGGGCATTTAACCCATTTACATTCAGAGTAACTATTGAAAGATAGGAATTGAGTGTCATTGTATTGCCTGTAAGGTGACTGTTACTGTATATTGTCTGTGTTCCTTTCTGGTCTATGTTGCTTTTAGAGTCTCTCTTTGCTTAGAGGACCCCTTTCAAGATTTCTTGTAGTGCTGGTTTTGTGTTTGCAAATTCCTTTAGTTTTTGTTTGTCCTGGAAGCTTTTTATCTCTCCTTCTATTTTCAATGACAGCCTAGCTGGATATAGTATTCTTGGCTGCATATTTTTTCTCATTTAGTGCTTTGACTATATCATGCCAGTCCTTTCTGGCCTGCCAGGTCTCTGTGGATAAGTCTGTTGCCAATCTAATGTTTCTACCATTGTAGGTTACAGACCTCTTGTCCTGAACTGCTTTCAGGATTTTCTCTTTGTCTCTGAGACTCATAAGTTTTACTGTTAGATGTCGGGGTGTTGACCCAGTCCACCTTTTTAATTATAAGGGCAGACATGTATGGATCTGATTTGGTGACTTAAAAGTTGTACTGTCCAAAAAAGTTGTCCTGTCCTCCTGTTACGTATTACATCCTGTACCAATCCAGAGCAAGTCCTGTCAGGTCTGCCTCCTGAATTACATTCAGAAGCTTACATCTCACCACTGCTACTGCTCCCAGTCAGGTCCAATCAATCCAACATCATTTTTCACCTGTCCTACAGCAATAATCCCCAACAGGTCTCCCTGCTTTCACGAGTAGGCCTAAATTTAACCTGTGCCCTCCACCTTCCTATCTTATTTCCTATATTTTCCCCTCTCATTCCTTCCCCTCCAGCCACACTAGCGTCCTTGCTGTTTTTTGAGTACTCCCAGCACACCGCTGCCTCAGGGTCTCTGCATTCTCATCTCCTTCTGCCTAGAATTCTCAGGAACCTTTTTTTCCCCCTCTCCCTTTCTTTAAACTCTTTCATCTTGTCCTCTAGGCAGGAGATACTTCCTTCCTCATACCCTTCCTCTTCTTCACATTTTTTTACATTGATACCGGGGAGGTGCACCTTGGTAGCATGGTACTTAGGCTGCAGTAGGCCTGCTGTCCAGTCCAAGGCCAGCAGTGAAGAGGCAGTTATCAAGCCGTGGATATGTCCAAAGGCCCTTGAATGTCATTCTTGGGCCTTGTAAGAGGCACTGGTTTTGCTCCATTTCCCTTTGTTTCGATTCTGCTTTTAGTTTGTTTTTGTGTTAGAGTCTTTTACGGCTGAGTGTTTTTCTCTTTCATGCCGTTAAACTTACCTTGACAGGAATAATAGAAGAGTGTCTTCACAAGCTGTTCAGTGATAAAGTAATCTGATTTTCTCAGAAGTCATCACTTGGAGTCAGGAAACATTATCATTTGAGATTAAGAAAAGTTAAGGCACTTAAAAGCAGTTTCTAGGGGCGCCTGGGTGGCTCAGTTGGTTGAGCGTCTGCCTTCGGCTCAGGTCATGATCCTGGAGTCCTGGAATCGAGCCCCTCATTGGGCTCCCTGCTTGGCTAGGAGTCTGCTTCTCCCTCTGACCCTCCCCCCTCTCATGCTCTCTCTCTCAAATAAATAAATAAAATCTTTTAAAAAAATAAAAGCAGTTTCTATCTCCGAGAGCTCTGTTTATTGAGTACCGTTGACCAATGATGTTAAGTTGATGTTAGACCATTAAAAGATTTACTTGATGTTTATTTCTGCTTTTTCTGAAGCATATGTGCTTCTCCTTATAGGGTATGATACATTGATTCTCCATATTTACATGTTACCAAGTGAACAAATACATAACAAAGTATGATACATTCCTATAATTTATACCGATGTACTATTTCCATGGCCTTTGAAGGTGCTCTAGTCCCTCCGTATATTTGTCCTTAAAATACAGGTTCCTGCAAGGTTTTGGCTTTTTTTGTCTGTCTTTGAAACAACATTTTCTGTCCTTTGTTGTCATCATATCTGCTTATTACGTGTTTTTCATACCTTCCACCTCTCTAAAACCATTCCCTGAACCCTTGTTATCTCACTTTTGACTGAATGTGCTGCACTTAGCTGCATTTCTAAGTTTCTGATTCTTGCAAGTTTGTGGACGCTGAGGATTCTTTAACCCACATCAGCTTTGATCTAAGTGTACCACTTAAAGTTCATAGAATCTGGAGCTCCTGGTCTAGCAAGCCATGAAGATGCCAATAAATGTGTGTTTTTTTTTTAAGATTTTATTTATTTATTTGATAGAGAGCACAAGCAAGGGGAGCGGCAGAGGGGGAGGGAGAAACAGGCTCCCCGCTGAGCAAGGAGCCCGATGTGGGGCTTGGTCCCATGCCCCTGGGATCATGACCTGAGGAGAAGGCAGCTGCTTAACCAATTGAGGTGCCCCAATAAATGTTTTATAATAAAGCTCTTATTTAAACACCCATTTTATTCAACCTTGAGGCTTTATGAATATGCTAAAGAAAAACAGCCAATGCCAGTGAATATTCAGGCTTTGATGCAGCCATGACAGCAGGTAGTCAGTGCCAGAAATACAAGACTGGCCCAGCAGATGGAGAATAAACCCTCTGTCCAGGGGCAGAAGAGGGGCACCTGGGGTGCTCAGTCAGTTAAGTGTCTGCCTTCAGCTCAAGTCAGGATCCTGGGGTCCTGGGATCAAACCCCTCATTGGGCTCTCTGTTCAGTGGGGAGCCTGCTTCTCCTTCTCCTGCTGCCTGCCGCTCCCCCTACTTGTGCTCTCTCTCTCTGTCAAATAAATAAATAAAATCTTCTTTTAAAAAAAAAAACCACTTAAGCAGAAGAGCTTAAAGCAGCATCTGGGTAAGAGTAACATCCAGGCACAGTTAGACCAACCCATAGGGACCCTGGGCAGGGACACAGTTGGAGGACAAGGCCTGCCCATAATCCAGAGAGGTTTGCCCAAAGGAGGAGGGGCATGCACCACAAGAACCTTGCTTAGGGGTGGGATGTCACTCTGAGTCAAAACCTGCTCCGAGGTAGATAAGCTGTAGGTCCTTAAATGGGCTTACGAAGAGGTGGTGTTTGGGGTCATGGAGGTCTTGGGAGAGGGGACCTAGGGCATGGAGCTATGGGTTGTGGTGAAATTGATGGTGGAGGTCGAGGTATGATAGGTCAGGGAAGTGGGGGCTTTGGAGGCTGAGGTGGAGGCCATGGACAAGGGAGAGGTGCCCTCACTTGTCTGTACTGACCAAGGAGCAGTTGGACAACCATTTGGATGCATACATGTTGAAAATGAAAGGATACCTGGATGCCGAGTTGGATGCCTGCATGGCACAAACAGATACCCAAACCAATGACTGAAACCCGTTCACCCTCCTGTGGACAAGAGACTCTTGTTCAAAAGTCATCACATTTGTAAATAACCTTGAGATAACAGAGAAGAAACCTGATTGATGCTGGAAGGACCTATCACAATAGGTTAATGACTTACTTGCCACCAGTTTGTGCCTTTATTGCGTTCCTTTTATTTATTTTTTTAAAGATTTTATTTATTTATTTGTCAGAGAAAGAATGAGAGTACAAGCAGGGGGAGGGCAGAGGCAGAGGGAGAAGCAGGCTCCCCACTGAGCAGGGAGCCCGACGTGGGGCTTGATCCTGGGACCCTGGAATCATGACCTGAGCAGAAGGCAGACACTGAACTGACTGAGCCACCCAGGTGCCCAACATTCCTTTTATTTTTTTGATATTGTGTTGTATGAAACCCCTTTTTACTCTTACTTGGGTTTTGTTGTGTTGTGTTGTTTAGCTTCCACCACCACTACCCCCCCCCCCCCCGCCATTGCTCTGACTTTTCTTTGAACATGAATGTGGTGGCTTTTTAGCTGGGACACCCTTTTCCCAACTCTGCCTCCCTTCACCTATCATATGCTCTGACGTTCTAACGTTTTCTCTTTTTATCTCTGTGTCCCCATGAAAAAGCCCCAGAAAAAGCCTATCAATTTTCCTTCCTAATGCCTAGGTTTCTGAGAAATGTGTCTGTTCTACATCATCTTTTTTTTTTTAAAGATTTTATTTATTTATTTATTTGAGAGAGAGAATGAGAGAGCGAGCGAGAGAGAGAGCACATGAGAGGGGGGAGGGTCAGAGGGAGAAGCAGACTCCCTGCCGAGCAGGGAGCCCGATGCGGGACTCGATCCAGGGACTCCAGGATCATGACCTGAGCCGAAGGCAGTCGCTTAACCAACTGAGCCACCCAGGCGCCCCCTACATCATCTTTAATAGCCTCTTAGAAGGGGTGCCTGGGTGGCTCAGTCATTAAGCGTCTGCCTTTGGCTCAGGTCATGATCTCAGGGTCCTGGGATCGAGTCCCACATCGGGTTCCTGCTCAGCGGGGAGCCTGCTTCTCCCTCTACCTGCTGCTCTCCCTGCTTGTGTGCATGCTCTCTCGCTTGCTCGCTCTCTCTCTCTGACAAATAAATAAAATATTTTTAAAAATAGCCTCTTAGAAGTATTTAGAAAATCTGGAGCTCAAAAATGCATTCTGCCATGTTGGTATTTTAGTTTAGTAAATTAAGAACACTGACATAGCTGCAGAGCCACATAACAGGTCACACGGGCTAGTACCTCTGATTTGATTAAAGTTGCTTCCATGTACATTGACACCATATAATGAATGTGCTGAGTTGGTTATGTGCACTTTCTACCCTGGAATGAGATGTATAAACTTTCCTCTTGGATTTGTATCATGTCCAAAGAGATACTGTTGTGTTGGCTTATACCTGCAAAAGAGAGGAAATAGCCATTTGGTTTGGCAGATGCTTCAGAAGAGAAAGGGATAGAATGATGGCAGATACCTGCTGGGAGGGGTCGGAAGCTATCCGTGCTGAAATGCTATTATCCTTATGTTTATCCTCAACCAGTCTTGGGCTTCTCCATTCATTGGCTTTGTTTGACCCTCTTTCTATTTCCCTTGAAGGAAATAAGTTCATCCATATTCTGTCAACAGTTCCAGTTTTACAGTGGAATCTTGTATTTCTGGTTCATCATAACAAGAAATCATTCTAAAAAAACCCAAAAAACCCCATACTTTGATCCTGTTCTTGAAAGAACATGTAGTGACACCTTTATTGTCTGTAAATTTTGTGGGAGAGAAGTCAAGACTTGGCCATCTCCCATGCCCATCCCCGTTCCTAGGAGGAGTTATCACAGTACCATAAGCAAATCTCTCCTAAATCTGTTTCTCCTTCCTCCCTCCTCCCTCCTTCCAGGTGTTTCTCCTATAGCACTGACTGGGAAATTGGGTGGCCTCATGTCAGACCCAAGAGAAGTGGGAGAGAGTTGTGAACTGATTTAAGAAAAGCATCTGACAAAAATATCATCCTTTTTTTTTTACTTTCAGGGAGATAATAAAGTACATAAAAATAAATGTTCTTTCCTTTTAGAATCACAATTCATTGGTTTATAGGCTGTGTTTGGTTGGAGGGGCTTGTGTAAATCAGAGTGTCCAGATCAGCATTCTGGTATATTTCCCCACAAACATAGCACTTACTAGCATCATGAATTTCTCCCATAAATTGCTTAGATGATGAGCCAGATTATGGCTTTGACCTCGTCCTTCTTGCTGTTCAGTTGGGAGAACTAATTGCAAATGGGTTCTGGAAAGAAATATGGAAAAAAGCCATCTCTGAGTGGCAAGGAAGGGGAGGATGTCTTGCTGTTTTAGGAGTGGTGTCAGTGTGACTTTTCATTTAAAAATTTTTCATTGTTTTCTAAATTGTCTCAGTCAAAATAAATAATTTCTCACAAAAGAATAGGCTCAGATATATGCAGTGTTCAGAAAAGCTAGCAGTGGCTTGAATAAGAAAGACCCAGGATCTCAAGGAGGAGGAGACACTAGCCCAATCTACCAACAGAAAGTACTTTGGATCAAGAGAAACCATGCAGGTACCTGGGTGAACAGAGATACCATCACGGCTCTGTTCCTTACTGGATGGGTGACCTTGGACTACTTATTTAATTA
Source organism: Mirounga angustirostris (assembly GCF_029215605.1). NCBI lineage: Eukaryota > Metazoa > Chordata > Mammalia > Carnivora > Phocidae > Mirounga > Mirounga angustirostris. The sequence continues at coordinate 62,368,414 of NW_026991719.1, forward strand.
TTCAGTGTCTCAGTATCCTCATCTAGAAACTGGGGCAATAATAATATTTCCCTCTTGAGTCATTTGTTAGCTGCATAAACACATTTAAAGTACTTATTACAATGCCTGGCACATAAATGCTCCCCAATTTTTGCCATTAGCTATTGTTATTATTATAAAACAAGCAAGCGTACATGGTATGAATGAGAGTATTGAAAAAGTCAAAAGAGAGTCCTTACCACCCCCCTCCCTGAGAAGGTATTGCCACAAACCTCAGGAATCATGCTAGGAGATGTCTCCTCATACACACATACACACAAAGGCTTTGTCCAGGGTTATCCCAACCCCTCCCCATTATGATGTTATTGCAAAATATATTATTGTGCTTTTATTTCTTTTTCCGAGCTACAGCTCTACTGAAACCTTTAGTACTTAGAAGAACACTGGACTATCAAAGGAGGGTGGACCCCCAAGTTTCTGGAGTGTGACACATGTAGTAGAAGGTAATCTTGGCCCCTGATACTCTAGGGATGTGTGAAGGAGAGAGTACTAAGGTTAAACTACCAAGACCTGGCTAGAAATTCCTCAGTTCTGCCGAGGGTTGGCCCTGTAAATGGGTTTTTGTGGTGTGTCTTCTTCCCACCCTCTTGTAAACATTTTGAATCAGTGCTTGATAGTGTGGCAGCTTCAGGATTCAATCTCTTCACAAGCTTCTCTTGGTCATCATTAGGGGAAAGAAACAAATTCTGCACCCCAAACCAAAGAAAATGTGGGGCAACATAGAAATCCCTTCAAGTGGGCAACCGAGTTTGTGGTAGAAAGGAGTCAGAGGGGAAAGAAAAAGGATCAGGCAGCCTGACCACAAGGCTCAAACACACCTGGGACCTAGAGAAGATGAAACATTTCAGGTCCAGGAAGGAAAGAGGAGAAGAGAGGCTTCGCCTTACCAAGCCGTATGTGCCATTCCAGGCATGTTGGCTGGAATTGCTCCCAACACAGGGCTTGAACTGGCTGAACGACCCCAGGAGCTCCCAGGGAGCAAGAAATCTGGAGGAACTTGTGATGGACAGAAGGTGAAATCTCACTAAAAACCTGCTTGTTTCACAACACACACCAGGCAGGATTTTGGCACTTCTGAGGAAACTCAATCAGTTTCCATACACACATACAAAAGGATGAGGTCTGAAGAGGAAGAAAATGCTTTTTGCTTTTAGTCACATGTCCTAAGAGCTCAGAATAATCATCTTGAGATTCTGAAGCTTCCCCAAAGAGAAGTTTATTATTTTAAAGGAAATCTGAATGCAGAAAGGGGAGCAACAGGAACATGTACCAAGGGCTTCTCACAGTTATGTTGTTTTCTTTGACCCTTGAGTGCATCCCAGCAGTAGACAAGGAATTATGGAAAGAAATCATTTCACAGAATAATACCAAGACATAGATAGCTTTACTAGAGACTGAGGGATTAAGAAAATAATTTTTTTCTTCAACGTAACTCATGCAGAAATTCCACGTAGACTGTGGTATTCCATGGAGGAAGCAAAACATTTCTCTTCATATCATCCAACAAGCCTTGTTCCCTACTGCTTACACCTATATATCCAATGACTTAAGCAACTGATAAGAATTTGTGATCCAAAGAAATATTACATATCTTTATGTTCATTTCAGAATTACGTACAATAGCTAAGACATGGAAACATCCTAAATGTCCATCGATGGATGAACAGATAAAGAAAATGTGATATATATATACACAATGCAATATTACTCAGCCACAAAAAATAAAGAAATCCTGCCGGCCATTTGCAACAACACGGATGGACTTTGAGGGCATTATACTAAGTGAAATAAGTCAGACAGAAACACAAATACTGTATGTAAGATTTCACTTATATGTGGAATCTAAAAAGATCAAACTCAAAGTAACAGATCAGATTCATGGTTGCTGACAATTATCATATGGTTTCACTTATTTGTGGAACATAAGGAATAGCATGGAGGACATTAGGAGAAGGAAGGGAAAAATGAAGGGGGAAATCAGAGGGAGAGACGAACCATGAGAGACTATGGACTCTGAGAAACAAACTGAGGGTTCTAGAGGGGAGGGGATGGGGGATTGGTTGGCCCAGTGATGGGTATTAGGGAGGGCACGTATTGCATGGAGCATTGGGTGTTATATGAAAACAATGAATCGTGGATCACTACATCAAAAACTAAGGATGTACTATATGGTGACTAACATAAAAAAAAGATTCGTGGTTGCCACAGGTAGGGGTGGGGTGGAGGAATTGGGTGAAGGGGGTCAAAAGGTACAAACCTCCAGTTGTAAGATAAATAAGTTCTGGGGATGCGAGATATTACATGATGCCTATAGCTAACAGTACTTTGTATATTGGTAAGTTGCTGAGAGAGTAGATCTTAAAAGATCTCATCACAAGGAGAAAAAACTGTAACTATGTGAGGTGATGGATGTTAACTAAATTTATTGTGGTGATCATTTCACAATATGTACATTAGCAAATCGCTGTGTTGTACACCTTAAACTTACATAATGTTATATGGCAATTGCATCTTTTTTAAAAAAGATTTTGTTTATTTATTTGACAGAGAGAGAGAGCACAAGCGAGGAGGAGAGGTGGAGGGAGAAGCAGGCTCCCCGCTGAGCAGGGAGCCCAATGTGGGACTTGATCCCAGGACCCTGGGATCATGACCTGAGCCGAAGGCAGATGCTTAATGACTGAGCCACCCAGGCGCCCCTATAAATTACATCTTAATAAAACCAGGAAAATAAGAACATGGGCTCCCCGTGTATATCCTAAGCTAGATGGTGCTGTAATATGTTGTGCCATTTATCACAGTGCTTTAAAAATGTACTTCCGCTCTCAGCCTAGTAATCGCTCTAAAATAGTGTATGCAAGTTTAGAGTTCATTTTCATTTTGACCACTGCAGTGGTTCTTGATTACGTTTCACTGCACCTCAGAAGTGCCAGGAGTAAGTAGTTGGAAGGAAGTAGAGCTATAGATAGCATTTTGCCCCCCTCCCCCGTACCCACAGTCCACGCAGTAGCCTTTGGGGAACAGGCATCAAAGGTCTGAGTTTGCACCACCTGTGCTGAAGTGGTTAGAGCACTGGATTTGAGATAAAGAGGCCAGAGTTTGAATCTCAATTATATATACCACTTACTAGCTGAGTGCAAAGTCATACTACTTCTCTGGGCCTCCTTTCCTCTTCTGTAAAACTTCACAGAGAGTTATGGAACAGGAATGTTATTATAATGTGCTAAGCAACTTTGAGGAATCATCTATTGGGCATCAAATCCTGTAGACCCCTCAGACTAGAGCATGCACTGTGAATCACTTTCTCTTTCTTTTTTTCCTTCTTATTAACATATAATGTATTATGTTTCAGGGGTACAGGTCTGTGATTCATCAGTCTTACACAACAAATGCACTCACCACAACACATACCCTCCCCAATGTCCATCACCCAGCCACCCCATCCCCCACCACTCCAGCAACCCTCAGTTTGTTTCCTGAGATTAAGAGTCTCTTATGGTTTGTCTCCCTCTCTGGCTTCATCTTCTTTCATTTTTCCCTCCCTTCCCCTATGATCCTCTGTCTTGTTTCTCAAATTCCTCGTATCAGTGAGATCATATGATACTTGTCTTTTTTGATTGACTTATTTCGCTTAGCATAATACCCTCTAGTTCCATCCACACTGTTGCAAATGGCAAGATTTCAATTTTTTGATGGCTGCATAATATTCCATTGTGTATATATACCACATCTTCTTTATCCATTCATCTGTCGATGGACATCTGGGCTCTTTTCATAGTTTGGCTATTGTGGACATCGCTGCTATAAACATTAGGGTGCATGTGTCCCTTCGGATCACTGCATTTGTATCTTGGGGGTAAATACCCAGTAGTGCAACTGCTGGGTCATAGGGTAGCTCTATTTTTAACTTTTTGAGAGATGCCCATACTGTTTTCCAGAGTGGCTGCACCAGCTTGCGTTCCCACCAACAGTGTAGGAGGGTTCCCCTTTCTCTGCATCCCCGCCAACCTCTGTGATTTCCTGACTTGTTAATTTTAGCCATTCTGACTGGTGTGAGGTGGTATCTCATTGAGGTTTTGATTTGTCTCTCATACTCTCAGGTTTTGTGTGAGTCATGAAACCCTGTTTTCTAAAAACCTTCCCCAGGACTTTCCCCCACATCTTAGGGGGTAAAGTCCTTTAGTCTCTGCCCATTTGTACAAGCTCGGGAATGCCTTTGAAGGACATGGGGGTAAAAGCCAAGGGTCATAGGCCTTGGAAAAGAAATGAAAGTTCTTTTGAGGCATGACAAACCTTGTAATTGGGGTAGGATTAGACTTCTGTTCTCAGAGTTATCTCTGGCTGGAAAATTGTTTTATTTGGGTGCTGACATATCTGCATGGAGACTGAGGTCCCTGGTTGCACTACCCTGTATTAGGTAGGACCCAGCAAAAGAGCGAGGTCACGGACTGCTGTTCCCTGTTGGGCCAGCTATGCCCTTCAGGGGCCAGGAGTTGTTGAGAAATTTTATATTATGCAGCAGGTGGCCTGAGGAGCGTTTATGTCTGTCACACTTGGAGGCCTTGAGAGGCTGGTGACTGACTGTAGTGGTACACAGGGTAAAGATTGTCTTGCTAACTGAGAGTTTGGCTTAGTTCTAATTCCCTCAGCAGTCATTTGGTGAAGGGGCAAAAAATGAGGTCTTCCCCATGGGAATTGTTTGATATCAAGGCCAAACTCAGAAAGGTTCCACCAGTTGTTGGGAGTGTGGTCCCCAAACCATTAACAACAACATCACCCAGGAACTTGGAGGAAATTCAAATTCTTGGACCCTTCTCTAGACCGAATGAATCGAAAACTCTGGGGGGAGGGAGGAGCAAGATGGCGGAGGAGTAGGAGACCTAAATTTTGTCTGGTCCCAGGAATTCAGCTAGATAGGGATCAAACCATTCTGAACGCCTACGAACTCAACAGGAGATCGAAGAAAAGAATAGCAGCAACTCTCTGAACAGAAAAGCGACCACTTTCTGGAAGGTAGGACGTGCGGAGAAGTGAATCTGAGGCGATATTCGGGAAGATGAATGATGCGGGGGAGGGAGCCTCCGTCCACCGCTTCTGGCAAGTGATAGAGCTGCGGAGCACAAAATTGGAACTTTTAGAAGTCTGCTCCGCTGAGAGACGTCGCTCCAGTGGCTAAGCGGGGGGTGGAACTCTCGCAGAACAGTGTGGTCTCAGGACCCTCAGGGTCACAGAAAGGGGGTGCCTGAGTGTGGCAGAGCTTCAGGTATCAGAGCAGGGAAGCCGGCTGCAGAGATGGAGCTGAGGCGTGGAATCTCAGCTCAGGGTTGCCATAAACCGTGATCTGTGGCACAGTCGGGCCACTGCTCCTCCAGCAGGGACCCAACAAGCGGCAGATCCGGGGAGACTCCCCTTCCTCCCCCGGGAGAAGCGGTGTGGAAGTGCACCACAGGGATCTGCTGGGTTTGGAGACTCCACACGGAGTAGGGTGCCAGAGATAGAAATGCTCGGTCACAGGCTGGGTGAGCATGGAGCGCAGCCGGAGACCAGGGAGAGGGGAGTGATTGACTGCTCTTCTCTGGGGGTGCACTGAGGAGTGGGGCCCTGAGTTCTCGGCTCCTCCGGGGAGGAGATTGGGAGGCCACCATTTTCACTCTCGGCCTCCAAAGCTGTATGGAAAGCTTGCAGGGAACAAAAGCTCCCGAGAGCAAACCCGAGCAGATTACTTAGCCTGGATCTGGCAAAGGCGGGGCAATTCCGCCTCCGGGAAAGACATTTGGGAACCATGGCAACAGGCCCCTCCCCCAGAAGATCAGTGAGAACAGCCAGCCAAGACCAAGTTTACTGATCAATGAGAATGGCAGAACTCCAGCGCTAGGGGAATACTGCACATAGAATCCGTGGCTTTTTTACCATGATTCTTTAGTCTTTCAAAGTTAATTTTTTTTAATTTCTTTTTCTTTTATCTTTTTTTAATTTTTCTTTTTCCCTTTTTCAACCAACATCTAATCAATCCCTTTCTTAAAAAATCTTTTTTATTTTTCATTTTTACAGTCATATTGTATGCCTTCATAGTGGATTAACCTTATTTTTGGTATATATATATACACAAGTTGTTCTCTCTTTAAAATTTTGGGATACAGGGCGCCTGGGTGGCTCAGATGGTTAAGCCTCTGCCTTCGGCTCAGGTCATGATCCCGGGGTCCTGGGATCAAGTCCAACGTTAGGCTCCTTGCTCAGCGGGAAGCCTGCTTCTCCCTCTCCCACTCCCCCTGCTTGTGTTCCCTCTCTCGCTGTCTCTCTCTGTCAAATAAATAAAATCTTAAAAAATAAAATAAAATAAAATTTTGGGATACAGTTTCTTCTAACAGACCAAAATATACCCTAAATCTCTAGTGTATGGCTTTCTTATAGTCTCCTGCCTGATCACATTCTCTCCTTTTTTTTTTTTGTAAATCCTCTTCTTTCTTTCAACCAACTTCTTATCAATTCCTTTTATAAAATCTTTTATAATTTTCATCTTTACAGTCATATTCCATCCCTTCATTGTATCTACTCTTATTTTTGTACCTATATAAGTTTTTCTTTCTTTAAAATTTTGGGAGGCACTTTCTTCTAACAGACCAAAACATGCCCAAAATCTAGTCTGTGGCACTGATCCATGCACCAGCCTGATCATATTTGATCATTTTCTGTTTTTTTGTTTTGTTTTGTTTTATTTGTTTATTTGTTTTTATCTTTTTTTTTCTTTTTTCTTTCTTTCTCTTTCTTTTCCCCCAGTTTCAGGTCTCTTCTGATTTGTTTAGTGTATATTTTTCTGGGGTCGTTGTTACCCTGTTAGCATTTTTGTTCTCTCATTCATCTCTTCTCCTCAGGACAAAATGACAAGATGGAAAAAAATCACCTCAAAAAAAAAAGAACAATAAGGAGTCCCGACTGCCAGGGACCTAATCAATACGGACATTAGTACGATGTTGGAACTAGAATTCAGAATGATGATTTTAAAGATACTAGCTGGGCTTGGAAAAAGCATGGAAGATATTAGAGAAACCCTTTCTGGAGAAATAAAAGAACTAAAATTTAACCAAGTAGAAATCAAAAAGGCTACTAATGAGGTGCAATAAAAAATGGAGGCTTTAACTGCTAGGATAAATGGGGCAGAAGAGAGAGTTAGTGATATAGAAGACGAAATGATGGAAAATAAAGAAGCTGAGAAAAAGAGCAATAAAAAACTACTAGATGACGAGGGCAGAATTTGAGAGATAAGTGATACCATAAGATGAAACAATATTAGAATAATTGGGATCCCAGAAGAAGAAGAAAGAGAGGGAGGGGCAGAAGGCATATTGGAGCAAATTATAGTAGAGAACCTCACTAATTTGGGGAAGGAAACAGGCATCAAACTCCAGGAGACACAGAGAACCCCCCTCAAAATCAATAAAAATAGGTCAACACCCCAACATCTAATAGTACAACTTACGAGTCTCAGAGACAAAGAGAAAATCCTGAAAGCAGTTCGGGACAAGAGCTCTGTATCCTACAATGGTAGAAACATTAGACTGACAACAGACCTATCCACAGAGACCTGACAGGCCAGAAAGGACTGGCATGATATATTCAGAGCACTAAATGAGAAAAATATGCAGCCAAGAATACTACATCCAGCTAGGCTGTCATTGAAAATAGAAGGAGAGATAAAAAGCTTCCAGGACAAACAAAAACTAAAAGAATTTGCAAACACAAAACCAGCCCTACAAGAAATTCTGAAAGGGGTCCTCTAAGCAAAGAGATGGCCTAAAAGCAACATAGACCAGAAAACAATACAGACAATATATAGTAACAGTCACCTTACAGGCAACAGTGGCACTAAATTCATATCTTGCAATAGGTACCCTGAATGTAAATGGGCTAAATGCCCCAATCAAAAGACACAGGCTATCAGATTGGATAAAAAACAAGACCCATTGATATGCTGTCTGCAAGAGACTCATTTTAGACCCAAAGACACCCCCAGATTGAAAGTGAGGGGGTGGAAAACCATTTACTATGCTAATGGACACCAAAAGAAAGCTGGGGTGGCAATCCTTACATCAGACAAATTAGATTTTAAAGCAAAGACTATAATAAGAGATGAGGAAGGACACTATATCCTACTTAAAGGGTCTATCCCACAAGAAGATCTAACAATTGTAAATATCTATGCCCCTAACATGGGAGCAGCCAATTATATAAGGCAATTAATAACAAAAGCAAAGAAACACATCGACAACAATACAATAATAGTGGGGAACATTAACACCCCCCTCACTGAAATGGACAGATCGTCTAAGCAAAAGATCAACAAGGAAATAAAGACTTTAAATGACACACTGGACCAAATGGACTTCACAGACATATTCAGAACATTCCATCCCAAAGCAACAGAATACACATTCTTCTCTAGTGCCCATGGAACATTCTCCAAAATCGATCACATCCTAGGTCACCAATCAGGTCTCAACTGGTACCAAAAGATTGGGATCATTCCCTGCATATTTTCAGACCACAATGCTTTGAAACTAGAACTCAATCACAAGAGGAAAGTCGGAAGGAACTCAAATACATGGAGGCTAAAGAGCATCCTACTGAAGAATGAATGGGTCAACCAGGAAATTAAAGAAGAGTTAAAAAAATTCATGGAAACCAATGAAAATCAAAACAGAACTGTTCAAAATCTTTGGAATGCAGCAAAGGCAGTCCTAAGAGGGAAGTATATAGCAATACAAGCCTTTCTCAAGAAACAAGAAAGGTCTCAAGTACACAACCTAACCCTACACCTAAAGGAGCTGGAGAAAGAACAGCAAATAAAGCCTAAACCCAGCAGGAGAAGAGAAATAATAAAGATCAGAGCGGAGATCAATGAAATAGAAACCAAAAGAACAGTAGAACAGATCAATGAAACTAGGAGCTTGTTCTTTGAAAGAATTAACAAGATTGATAAACCCCTGGCCAGACTATTCAAAAAGAAAAGAGAAATGACCCAAATCAACAAAATCATAAATGAAAGAGGAGAGATCACAACCAACACCAAGGAAATTCAAACAATTATAAGAACATATTATGAGCAACTCTATGCCAGCAAATTAGATAACCTGGAAGAAATGGAGGCATTCCTAGAGATGTATCAACTACCAAAACTGAACCAGGAAGAAATAGAAAACCTGAACAGGCCTATAACCACTAAGGAAATGGAAGCAGTCATCAAAAATCTCCCAACAAAGAAAAGCCCAGGGCCAGACGGCTTCCCAGGGTAATTCTACCAAACATTTAAAGAAGAATTAATACCCATTCTTCTGAAACTGTTCCAAAAAATAGAAATGGAAGGAAAACTTCCAAACTTGTTTTATGAGGCCACCATTACCTTGATCCCAAAACCAGACAAAGACCTCATCAAAAAGGGGAATTACAGACCAATATCCTTGATGAACATGGATGCAAAAGTTCTCACCAAAATACTAGCCAATAGGATCCAACAGTACATTAAAAGGATTATTCATCATGACCAGGCGGGATTTATTCCTGGGTTGAAGGCAGATGCCTAACTGACTGAGCCCCCCAGGCGTCCCAACCCTCAGTTTTTGTTTTTTGTTTTTTTGTTTTTGGTTTTGGCCAAACTTTTTATTTAGTATTCTGTAGTTGCTTAACACACACTTAAATGGTCTTATTTGGGGAGGGGAAAGGAGATGTTCTTGTAGATACCCAAGGAAATGTCAGAAAGGCAATATATGGCCAGCATTATCCATTTGCTTTTTTGGGTTTACTGGGTGAAAAGCATTTTCCTCACATAAGCATCTGATCTCAGGTTTTTCATACTGAGAACATTGAGATTTCAGTTTGAAGACACTCTGAAATCCTAGAGTAGCATACCTCGACCACCCTCTAATAGCTAGCTTGTTTGTATAGGCAGAAGGATTCACCTCTCCATTTTAGATGGCTAGATGTTTGTGGAAGGTCTTAGAATCGCTTCACCTCATTTACTGGGAAAAATCAGATATAAGAAGTGGCCTTTAGGGAAACTTTTAACTTGAAAAATTACAACACTAGTACACAAGTCAAGTCTTAACACATTTAACATTTGCTTATTGAAAGCAATGTCATAAAGTCAAATAAGATTAAACAGGTTTTACTTTATTTTCCCTCACAAGAACATAAAAATTATGGAAGGGGAACTTAAGAAATTTAAAAAAAGGTAACACAATTTTTCCTTTTAGTAGTCCTTGGGTAGTTATGACAGAAAATGTTCCACTTTTTTGTTTGTTTCTTTGAACAGGGATTTTGGTCCAAAGTTTTGTTTGTTTTTAATATCTGCTTCTGCCTCCCCCTCAATCAGATCTGCTTCCTCCACGGCCACCACCTCTTGGTGCTCCGTGGCTTGAACTGCTGTAGGAATCACGTGGAGGAGGGTACCCCCTTTCCATAGAAGGGGGAAGTCCTCTTTCTTGTCTGCTAACTTGATCACAACCACTTGAGTAGAGATCACTTTGGCTGCTTGAGTAACTGTCTCGACTTCCACCATATCCATCACATGAGCTGCTATAATCATCATGGTGACTGCTTCCACCATAAGATGGTGGGGGCCCAAGTGTAGGTGGACCACTCTGTGAGTTACCATAACTCTCATATGAATCTCTGTAGGAACCTCCACTTGGATGATCTGAATAGTCACGATCACGACCATAGCCATCTCTATCACTATAGCCTCTTGATGGGTAGTCATCACATGAACTGGAATGACCATAATCATGGTAAATATAATCTCTTGGTGGTGGTGCATAATCTCTTGTATCATGAGAACTTGGGTAATCTCTGCTTGAATAGATGTCTTTAGTAGAGTATCCATCATCTCTTGGGGACAAATAAACATCTTTATGAGAGGGCAGGGTTTCCCTTCAAGGTGGGCCTCCGTAACTATCTCTTCCACGTGACACAGGAGCTCTTCCTCCCATTTCACTGCTACTACGAACTGGTCCTGAAGGGGCAGATCTTTTAGGAGGAGGACCACCACTTCCTGGTGGTGGTCCTCTTTTTACTGGAAGTGGTCCCCTGGAAGAACTCATGTTAAAATTCATGGAATAGCCACCATCATCAATGTGCCCTCCACGTGAGGGAGGTCCCCTGGTTCCTCCACTTCTTCCTCTTCCACCTCTAAGACCTCTTGGAGGCCCTCTGCTTCTTGGAGGTGGAGGTGGTCCACGTCTACCACTTTCAAATGATGGTTTAGTGGCCTGTTCTACTTTGATGGCTTTTCCATCTAAGGACTTTCCATTCATGTCTCTGGCTGCATCCTTAGCATCTGCTGGGCTCTCAAAGGTGACAAAAGCAAATCCTCTCGATTTGTTGGTTTCACGGTCTTTCATCAATAGAACTTCCACTATTCGTCCATATTTGCCAAATACTGCTTCAAGGGCTTTTTCATTTGTTTCTGTATTGAGGCCACCAATGAAAAGCTTTCCTGGGAGATCTGCTTCAACCATTTTTTTCCCCCTGGTGAGAGACGGAGGGGTGACGTTGGTTCCAAGCTCCTACGAGCTTGCCAGCAGGGGCTTCGTAGCAGCTCAGCACGAGGGAGTGCCGCGGGTTCCAAGAACGGAAGAGGGAAGCCACTAGCACTACCCGCAACCAGCCTGTTTGTTTTTAAGAGTCTCTTATTGTTTACCTCTCTCTCTCTCTTCTTTTTTTCCCTTCCCACACAGTCATCTGTTTAGTTTCCTAAATTCCACAAAGGAGTGAAATCATATGGTGTTTGTCTTTCTCTAACTGACTTATTTCACTTAGCATAATACACTCTAGCCCCATCCATGTCATTGCAAATGGCAAGATTTCATTCTTTTTGATGGACAAGTAATATTCCATTATATATATACACCACATCTTCTTTATTCATTCACCAGTCGATGGGCTCTTTCCATAGTTTGGCTATTGTTGATAATGCTGCTATAAATATCAGGGTGCATTTGCCCCTCCAAATCAGTACTTTTGTATCCTTTGGGTAAATACCCAGTAGTGTGATTGCTGGATCATAGGTTAGTTCTATTTTTAACTTTTTTTTTAAGATTATTTATTTATTTATTTATTTGACAGAGAGAGAGACAGCGAGAGAGGGAACACAAGCAGGAGGAGTGGGAGAGGGAGAAACAGGCTCCCTGCTGAGCAGGGAACCTGATGCGGGGCTTGATCCCAGGACCCTGAGATCATGACCTGAGCCAAAGGCAGACACTTAATGACTGAGCCACCCAGGCACCTCCTATTTTTAAATTTTTGAGGAACCTCTGTACTCTTTTCCAGAGTGGTTGCACCACCTTGCATTCCCACCAACAGTGTAAGAGGGTTCCCCTTTCTTGGCATCCTCACCAACATCTGTTGTTTGCTGAATAGTTAATTTTAGTCATTCCGACCTGTGTGAGGTAGTATCTCATTGTGGTTTTGATTTGTATTTCCCTGATGCCAAGTGATGTGGAGCATTATTTCATGGGTCTGTTGGCCATTTGTATGTCTTCATTAGAGAAATGTCTATGTCTTCTGTTCATTTCTTGACTGGATTATTTGTTTTTTGGGTATTGAGTTTGATAAATTCTTTATAGATTTTGTATACTAGCCCTATATAGACATTTGCAAATATCTTCTCCAATTCCTTAAGTTACCTTTTAGTTTTGTTGACTGTTTCCCTTGCTGTGCAAAAGCTTTTTATCTTGATGAAGCCCCAATAGTTCATTTTCGCCCTTGCTTCCCTTGCCTTCGGCGATGTTTCTAGCAAGAATTTGCTGTGGCTGAGATCAAAGAGGTTGCAGCCTGTATTCTTCTCTAGGATTTTGATGGATTCCTGTCTCACATTTAAGTCTTTCATCCATTTTGAGTTTATTTTTGTGTATGGTGTATGAAAGTGGTCCAATTTCATTTTTTTGCATGTGACTGTCTTCTGGGACAGTCTTCCCCTGGGAGGCCCTCTGGCCTTGGACTCTTGTTGGGAGATTTTTGATTACTGATTCAATTTCTTTGCTGGTCATGGGGTCTGGTCGGGTTTTTTATTTCTTCCTGTTTTGGCAGTTTATATGTTTCTAGGAATGCATCCATTTCTTCCAGATTGCCTAATTTGTTGGCCTATTATTGCTCATAATATTCTTTTACAATTGTATTTCTTCGGTGTTGGTTGTGATCCCTCCTCTTTCATTCATGACTTTATTTGGGTCCTTTCTCCTTTCTTTTTGATAAATCTGGCTAGGGGTTTATCGATCTTATTAATTCTTTCAAAGAACCAGCTCCTAGTTTTGTTGATCTGTTCCACTGTTTTTTGTTTTTTTTTTTTGATTTCTATATCATTGATTTCTGCTCTAATCTATTATTTCTCTTCTCCTGCTGGATTAGGCTTTCTTTACTGTTCTTTTTCCAGCTCCTTTAGGTGTATGGTTAGGTTGTGTATTTGAGACTTTTCTTGTTTCTTGAGAAAGGCCTGTATTGCAATATACTTCCCTCTTAAGACTGGCTTTGCTACATCCCAAAAGTTCTAAACTGTCGTGTTTTCATTTTCATTTTCATTTGCTTCCATGTTTTTTTTAAATTCTTCTTTCATTTCCTGGTTGACCCATTCATTCTTTAGTAGGATGCCCTTTAACCTCCATATATTTGTGGTCCTTCCAAATTTTTCTTGTCATTGACGTCATTTTAAAGTGTTGTTGTCAAGGGCACTTGGGTCACTCAGTTGGTTAAGTGGCTGCCTTTGGCTCAAGTCATGATCTCAGGGTTCTGGGATCAAGCCCCATGTCAGGCTCCCTGCTCGGCGGGGAGTCTGTTTCTCCCTCTGCCCCTCCCCCTGCTCATGCCTTCTCTCTCTCTTTCTCTATCATACAAATCAATAAAATCTTTAAAAAAAATAAAGGGTTGTGGTCAGAAAATATGCGTGGTATGATTTCAATCTTTTTGTACCAGTTGAGACCTGGTTTGTGACCCAGTATATGATCTGCTCTGGAGAATGTTCCATGTGCACTTGAAAAGAATGTGTATTCTGCTGCTTTCGGATGAAATGCTTTGAATATATCTGTGAAGTCCCTCTGGTCCAGTGTGTCATTCAAAGTCTTTGTTTCCTAGTTTATCTTCTGCTTAGATGATCTGTCCATTGCTGTGAGTGGGATGTTAAAGTCCCCTACTATTATTGCATTATTATCAATGAGTTTCTTTAAGTTTATTATAAGTTGGTTTATATATTTGGGTGCTTCCAAGCTAGGGGCATAAATATTTACAATTGTTAGATTTTCTTGTTGGATAGACCCTTTAAGTATGATATAGTGTCCTTCCTCATCTCTTATTACAGTCTTTGGTTTAAAATCTAATTTGTCTGATATAAGGATTGCCACCCCAGCTTTCTTTTGGTGTCCATTAGCATGGTAAATGGTTCTCCATCCCCTCACTTTCAATCTGGAGGTGTCTTTGGGTCTAAAATGAATCTCTTGTAAACAGCATATTGATGAGACTTGTTTATTTATCCATTCTGATACCCTATGTCTTTTGATTGGAGTAATTATTGAAAAATATGAATTTAGTGCTATTGTATTACCTGTAAAGTCACTGTTCCTGTATATTGTCTCTGATCCTTTCCGGTCTTTATTGCTTTGGGGCTCTCTTCACTCAAAGGATCCCATTTAATATTTCTTGCAGGGGTGGTTTAGTGTTCACAAATTCCTTTAGTTTTTTTTTTTTTTAAGATTTTATTTATTTGACAGAGAGATACAGCGAGAGAGGGAACACAAGCAGGGGGAGTGGGAGAGGGAGAAGCAGGCTTCCCGCTGAGCAGGGAGCCCGATGCGGGGCTTGATCCCAGGACCCTGGGACCATGACCTGAGCTGAAGGCAGACGCTTAATGACTGAGCCACCCAGGCGCCCCAAATTCCTTTAGTTTTTGTTTGCCCTGGAAACACTTTATCTCTCCTTCTATTCTGAATGACAGCCTTGCTGGATAAAATATTCTTGGCTGCATATTTCTCCCATTTAGCACACTGAATATATCATGCTAGTCCTTTCTGACCTGCCAGGTCTTTTTGGACAGTTTTGTTGCCAGCCTTATGTGTCTACCCTTTTAGCTTAAAGACCTCTTGTCCTGAGCGGCTTTCAAGATTTTCTCTTTATCTCTGAAATTTGCAAGTTTCACAATTATATGTCAAGATGTTGACCTATTTTTATTGATTTTTTTTTAAGATTTTTTTTTTTATTTGACAGAGAGAGAGACAGTGAGAGCAGGAACACAAGCAGGGGGAGTGGGAGAGGGAGAAGCAGGCTTCCCGCTGAGCAGGGAGCCCGATGTGGGACTCGATCCCAGGACCCTGGGATCATGACCTGAGCCGAAGGCAGACGCTTAATGACTGAGCCACCCAGGCGCCCCTATTTTTATTGATTTTGAAGGGGTTCTCTGTGCCTCCTGGACTTGAATGTGTGTTTCCTTCCCCAGATTATGGAGGTTCTCAGCTATAATTTGTTCAAATACACCTTCTGTTCCTCTCTCCCTCTCTTCATCTTCAGGGACCCCTATTATCCCGATATTATTTTGCTTTATAGAATCACTGAGTTCTCTAAGTCTCCATTCATGATCTAGTAGTTTTCTTTCTCTCTTCTTTTCAGCTTCCTTATTTTCCATCATTTTATCTTCTATATCACTTACTCTCTCTTCTGCCTCACTTATCCTCCTTTTTAGAGTCTCCATTTGGGACTACATCTCAGTAATAGCATTTTTATTTTAGGCCTGACCAGATTTTAGTGTTTTTATTTCTACAGTAAGGGATTCTCTAGTGTCTTCTCTGCCTTTTTAAAGCTCAGCTAGCATCTTTATAATCATTGTTTTAAATTCTAGTTCATACATCTTACTTATATCTGTATTGATTAAATCCCTGGTGTGAGTACTACCTCTTGTTCTTTCTTTTGGGGTGAAATTTTCCATTTCGTGATTTTGTTCAGAAAAGAACAGAAGAAAGAAAAAGACGACAATAACAATGACAACAGAAAAAAACACAAATCAAACCAGAAAAACAAAACAAAAGAAAAAATCTAACCAGGAACAAAACAGAAGAAAACAAAATACTAAATCCTGGCTGTATTTTGGTCTGCTTATTAAAAGAAACTAGATCCAAAATAAGAAAGAAGGAAAAGCATATGTATATACAAAAATAAATTAAAATAAAATACAATGAAAGGAAAGGAAATAAAATAATATATATAACGTATATATAAAAATAAAAATTAAAGAATAAAAAAGAATTGAAAAAATAAAATAATTGAAAAAATAATACTGAAAGCATTAAGAATTAAAAAAACAAACAAACATGGATGCTATATACTGTTTTTCCCAAGAGCTGAAGCTTTGCAGCTATGATCAGTAAACTTGGTGTGGACCAGTCATTTCTGTTCATCCTCTGGGGGAGGGGCCTGTTGCACTGATTCTTATGCGCCCTTGCCCTGGTGGAAATGCACCTCTCTTGCCAGGTGGCCGGGCTCAGTGTAAGTGGCTCAGGATTCTACTATGTGGTGCTGTTTTGTTCCCTGAAGGCTTTCAGCACCGATGGGAGGGATGAAAATCGCAGCATCCCGCTCTCTAACCCTGGAGTTGAAAGTTCGCGCCCCCCACTCTTTAGTGATCCCTCACAGAAAAGCAGTTAATCACTCTTGTCTCTCCAGTTTCCATCCCAACTCTGTGTTCACCAGGCCTTTGACCATGCATGCCTTTTTATCTCAGGCATGCAACTGAGTTTCAAATCTCCGAATTTTACGGACTCCTGTGGTGTGAACTCATGCTGTTCTGCCTTTTGCTGGGCCCCTGCTGGTAAAGTGGTCCCATGACCATGCAGCAGTACACAGTTTATGGCAACACAGAGCAGAAAGCTGACAACCTAGACTCGCTGTTTCAGCCAGCTTTCCAGCTTTTACAATTTTCCTGATTTTACAGAACGGAAAACCGAGGTTTACAGAGGTTGAGTAACAGGGTTGCAGTTCCTAAGAGGTCGAGTCAAGCCTCAGACCTTGGTCATCTCATATTAATTGCCATATCTTATTGCTACATCTTTCCCTTCTCTGGTTAATTTAGCATTTACTGTCAGTATCATTCATTTGACATTTTAGCAACACCATTGCCTAACATTTTAATTATCTTTTTACAGAAATATTTGATCTTCTCCTAAGTAGATAGCAAACTCCATTAAGCTAGGGCCATACTTTAGCTATGTTGGTAGCCCACACAGTACCTGTGGCATTGAGCCTAAAAGTTGTAGCTTTTCACTAAATGCTTGTTAACATCTTTTACCTTGGGAAACAGTTTCGCCCAGTTAGAATCCTGTCCATGTCACTTTATTTAATAATTTTCAGTTTAGAAAGATTCTATTGAGAACTTTATCTGAAAACTACAAAATTGTTAGGACTGGATTTAGAACTACCATAATCCATAATAGCTTTATCCCCATTCTTCCTAAATGCTTTAGGATGCAATAGGCCACCTATCAAAGGCTTAAATTCCTCCTGGAGGTACAGTATAGTAAAATCAAAGATAATTGTAGTAAGTGACATTATTGGGTCAGTGTCACCTTTTTAATCTGCAAACAAACCTTTACAGCTACTGATGTCCAGACACATCCACGAACCTGTTTTTATAGTTCTAGAGTAAAGAAATCCTCTACACTGTTCTCATTTTTGCACTGTGTAGCTACATTTTCTTAGGCTAATTCTAACTCACTCAAGTTAAGTTCCTAGTGTTTTAAATGAACACACATGTAGCTCCCAGAGCCTTTTTTTTTTTTACCTCAACAATTAAAATGAATGTTATTTTATTTTATTTTTTTAAATTTTTATTTATTTATTTGAGAGACAGAGAGAGCACAAGCAGGAAGGGGCGGCAGAGGGAGAGGGAGAAGCAGACTCTCCGCTGAGCAGGGAGCCTGACGTGGGACTCGATCCCAGGACCCTGGGATCACGACCTGAGCCAAAGGCAGATGCTTTTTTTTTTTTTTTAAAGATTATTTATTTGAGAGAGCGAGAATGAGAGAGAGAGAGAGTACATGAGAGGGGGGAGGGTCAGAGGGAGAAGCAGGCTCCTCGCTGAGCAGGGAGCCTGATGCGGGACTTGATCCCAGGACTCCGGGATCATGACCTGAGCCGAAGGCAGTCGCTTAACCAACTGAGCCACCCAGGCGCCCCAAAGGCAGATGCTTAATGGATTGAGCCACCCAGGGTCTCCCTAGAATGAATGTTATTTTAGACATAATAATTAAATCTACCCAATCATGAAGATTCCTTCTGGGATTCTATGAACAATTCTATATTTTCATGCTTAGAAATTTATCCTCACTGTATTACCTTTTACCTCATAACTCTTATATCTTATGTCTACTTTGAATTCATAATTTATTTGAGTTTCACTGTACCATATTTCTTAGAGTTTTCTTCCAGCTTTCTTGAGATATAACTGACATATAACATTGTAAAAGTTTAAGGTATACAGTATATTGATTTGATACACTTACATATTGCAAAATGATTACCACCATAGTATTCTTGAAGTTTTCAATGGCCTTTAGACAAAAGCAATACAGTATTGACCTAACTTCATATTTATTGATAGAATGATTAGGGTGCATTGGTTTAATGGGTTACTCATCATAAAGGTATCAAGAGAGATCATAGGTATGAAAGCCGTTGGAAACAGTAATCAGCTACACACATGTTAAGTTATAGTATTACTGCAATTATTCTCTTAATAAATATCACAAGAAGAGAAATCCAAAGAATGTTTAATGATTAAATTTTGATCACCATGTCACCTAAGAGGAGTTAATATTTGAAGATAGGAGAACCTTCCCAGAGCTTCCTTCATGTAGATAATTGCTTAACCCAGGGCTTCTCAAGATTTTAATGTCCATGATAATCTCCTGGGGATCTTGTTAAGATGCAGATTCTGGTTCAGTAGGTCTGGGGAAGGGCCTGAATGTCTGCATTTCTGACAGCTCCCGGCGATGCCCGTGCTTCTGATCCATAGACCACACTGTGAGTGGCAAGGAATAATTTTGGCTCTGCCTTTTAAACCCAATCACCAATCTTATTTAAAAAAAAAAAAAGAGTAAATGTGTGGTTACAAGGAAACATATTCAGTAGGTGGAGACATTGTCTCTTTCCCACAAATAAAGAGCTGGCACTGAAACTCTGGTTTGGAAGATGAGCTTGAAAATCATCCAGCTAGGGGCGCCTGGGTGGCTCAGTCCGTTAAACGTCTGCCTTCGGCTCAGGTCATGACCTCAGGATCCTCTGATCGAGTCCCTCACCGGCCTCCTTGCTCAGCAGGGAGCCTGCTTCTCCCTCTCCCACTCCCCCACTTGTGCTCTCTCTCTCAAATCAATAAATAAAATCTTTAAAAAAAAAGAAAAAGAAAATCATCCAGGTGAGCCCATATAAATAATTCCAAACAGACAGGTTTCTATCCCTTTTTTTTCAGTATTTGTAAGGAAGAAAATTTCAGATCTTTTTAATAAATTAAGCTTAATCTATTTTTACCTTTACTGGCAAAGGGAAATTTCCTCATTTAAATTTTTTTCTGTTCCAATTTAAACCTCTTATTATTTCAGATTTGTTGATAGAGAAATTAATTACATAATCATTTCCAAATATCTTTTTAAAAAAATTACAGACCCAATGGCTTCATTTAAAAATGCCTATAATGGGGCGCCTGGGTGGCTCAGTCCTTAAGCGTCTGCCTTCGGGTCAGGTCATGATCCCAGGGTTCTGGGATCGAGCCCCGCGTCAGGCTCCCTGCTCAGCGAGAAGCCTGCTTCTCCCTCTGCCTGCCGCTTCCCTTGCTTGTGCTCACTCTCTCTCTCTCTCTGTCAAATAAATAAAGAAAATCTTAAAAAAAAACCCAACAACAACAACAAACAAAACCAGTTCAAATAATTATCACCTTTTGTGCCAAGAAAGACTACACACATATGCACCTACGCATATGCACGTATAAGGCTACAGCCGTCACCCTCTTTGTGGTGTTGTGCCGGTCACAGTACACATTATAGTTTCAAGGGATCCTATACTGCCATTGATTGACCTGCTGCCCAATGTTCTTAGTCTCCTGGTCATTTTCACTTATTAATTTCATGGCAGGATAATTTCTAGAGATGTGGTTTGTTTTGTTTTGTTTTTTTCCCTGCTGTGAAAGAATCAGGAAGAATGATAAGAGAACTACTGGTTCCCCATCCAAAGGGAACCTGTTCCTATGCCTGCTGAAGTTTGAATACAACTCTCTTCATGTTTGAGTTCATGTAGATCATGCCAGGCATGTGGGGGATGGGGGGAGCAACAGGGAAGGGAGTGGTGGCTGAAGCAGACAGAGAAGTGAAGATTACCCGAGACCAGGAAAAGAACAGAGGTCTGCTCTTTCCTTGAGTGGTGGGATCCGAGACCCACTTCATCTCCAGGGAGGTGATAGGACTTCGGAAGAAAATGGCTGTGTCCAATTTCAGCAAAAACCCAAGCATAGCCTGGAGGCAGCAGAGCCCTCAGACATCAGGGATCCAGCTTTAACAGTGGGCATAAAAGTGGTAATCCATGTGGACCAAAGACTGGAGAAGCTGCCCCCAATTTTTTTTTCAGGATGCAAAAAAAGAGTCAGTTTTATTTTTCACTCCTGAACATTTCTTTTCTACAAAAGTCCTCCACCAACTTTTTTTTTTCTTTATTCAAGAACAGGAAGAGCTAGTGGGTGAGGGTGAGGAGCCCACTGTGACTGAGATTGAGTTTTCCATTAGTCTATCATAACAGGACCTAAAAATCAGATATCTTTGTTTTTTTAAAAGATTTTATTTATTTTTCAGAAAGAGAGAGAGAGCACAAGCAGGGAGAGTGGGAGAGGGAGAAGCAGGCTCCCCGCTGAGCAGGGAGTTGGATGCAGGACTCGATCCCAGGACCCTGGGATCATGACCCAAGCCGAAGGCAGACGCTTAACAACTGAGCATCCCATCAGATATCATTTGATTTAAAGAAAATTAAGGGGCACCTGGGTGGCTCAGTTGGTTAAGTGTCTGCCTTTGGCTCAGGTCATGATCCCGGGGTCCTGGGATTGAGCCCTGCATCAGGCTCCCTGCTCAGCAGGGAGTCTGCTTTTCCCTCTGCCCCTCCCCCCCACTCATGTGATCTTTCTCTCTCTCTCTCAAAAATAAACAAATAAAATCTTAAAAAAAAATAAAGAAAATTAAGTAATGTGATATTTCTTGCATGTCTTATATGGCGGTTGCAAATTATTTTCTGCAACAGTGTAATATTTACACATAAACATCTAGCTGCTGACTCACAATTTTCCACACAAATGCCCTTGGATTTTTTGATAATGGGTTTATTTAACGAAAGTCCTCTCCCAAACGTTCCAACTCTCTTCACACAGGGGGCCATTTATGTTGCAGAGAGGCCTGGCTAAGGCCCACTGAAGTAAACATTTGGTTACCCCAGCTGCTAGAAATTCTTCCTTTCAAGGCCTTTTCCTCAGCAAACTCTTCCTAAAGTTTTAGGGATACAGGGGAGAGTGGAGAAGAAAGCCAGCAGCAAAGGACCAAGCCCTCATGGAGAGGCAGTCAGAAAAGGACAATGGTGGTTCCCTACTACTCCCATTATAAGCTCATCTCCACTAGGTCTCCATAGTTCCTCTTGCTCAAGGACTTCGTAGCACTTTTCCCTAATACCAGAGCCATGGCCCCATGCCGGGTATTACTTCCAATAGGCACTGCCTGCTACAGGACACTGCTGTGTCTGGTGCCCGAAGTGTGAAGCCACTGGAGTTCTACACCTCAGCTTTAAGATGGCTGACAGAAACTGCTCTATGAAGTCTGTTTTATCACAGCTGGTTGATAGTTTTTGCAGCCATCATCGTGTTGCTAGTTCATAAAGGCTGCTTCCCATTAAATAAATGGATGCATCCAAACTAGGACTCTTCTAACTCTTGGGCTTGGACTTAGAGGAAGAAGTTGACCTTTTGAATCTTATGCCCTAAAGAAGAATACACGATTTTCAACATTTTTCGTTTGCTTTTCTTGAGCCCTGTATGTGGTTTTTCTGTTGTGACAGGTTTTTAGAAGCACGGTTCAATCTATCTTGACAGGAACTGATTTTGATAGACTAGCTGAACAATGTTCTCAGGCACATGTGAGGGCCCTCCTGGTCCCCAGGTTTTCAGGTGACTTGTCTCCCAAACTTCCTCTTAATAAAACATACACTTTTTAAATATCTAATCCCCTAATAGTGGGAACACTGGTCCTGAAGCTTCCTCAAGCAACCCCATTCACTCTTCCAGTTGCCTGATGGACATTAACCAAATGATCCTGAGTCTCATGGTCATGAGTACCCCATGCCCTTTTCCTTTCAGCCACTCTCTTAGCCTAGACACACCTTGGGCATCATTGGATCTGTGGTCACAAAGACTTCTAGTCACTCGGCCACAATTAGCTATACATTGTATTTCTCCGCAGATTTGTTGTCCATTGCATTTCTTTTTTTCCCCTAAGATTTATTTACTTATGAGAGAGGGAGAGAGAGAGAGAGAGAGAGAGAGCACACAGAGGGAGAGGGATAAGGAGACTCCCCGCTGAGCAGGGAGCCCGATGTGGGGCTGGATCCCTGGACCCTGGGATCATCACTGAGCCAAAGGCAGACGCTTAACTGACTGAGCCACCCAGGTGTCCCACCCATTGCATTTCTAATATGAACTCAGAAGAGTAGCGTCTCATGAGCACTGTCTGGCCAGGTAATAAATATCTGCCTCTTCACAAGTTTCTTGAGTCAGCGGCGGCTGGGTAACTTACAGTTTGGGATCTCTTCCAGGAATATCAAGATGATAGCATCCATAAACCATCTTGATGCTGGCCAGCTATATTTCACTTTGGCACATTCACTGTCCTGGTAGTGGTTATTGACCACATGCAAAGTTTTCCAACTGGTGTTGATGGCATTCTGGATGTCCTCAAAGATGTCTTTAGTTCAAAGTCCCAGTGATGAAGACAGAGCTTAAAGGTGGGGTGGCCACCTTCTCCTAGGGCTGGAACAAGCTCTCATATACCCACTGCTCAGGAGTAGCAGTGA
Source organism: Mirounga angustirostris (assembly GCF_029215605.1). NCBI lineage: Eukaryota > Metazoa > Chordata > Mammalia > Carnivora > Phocidae > Mirounga > Mirounga angustirostris. The sequence goes on from NW_026991719.1 coordinate 62,391,565, forward strand.
AAAAGATAAAGCCATGATAGACTCCTCTGTCCTATACCACTTGGCCGGGTGCCAGGCTTGAAGCACGTAGAGCTCGTACCACGGAGATGAAGTTATATTGGCACCGAACCAAGAGAAGACCATGGTTGTGAGGACCAGACTGAAGGAACAGAAGAAGTAAACACTTCCCAGGTCAAAATTAGACAGCATTATCAAAATATATCAACAAACTCTGGGTATCTGGCTGCTGACAGAGGTAACTTCAGAGGTAGGGAATATGGACATTTGCTGCCTTTATTGACTAGTTCTCAAACCACACGTTGTTACAGTTGCACTGAAGTTTGTTCTCATGGAGATCAAAGTACATCTGAGACTTTAGATTCTCCAGATGACATTGATTAATGACATTAAAGTTGTTAAATCTTAAAGAGAAGACCTGAAATCTTTCCAAGCCAGAGAACATGCCAGGAATCAATGACTCTAAGCTGTTTTCCAGGCACAGCATTTATAGTCTTTTTAGTTTTAGAGAAAAAAAAGTATTTAAACAGAGATTTTGGTGTCCAGCTTTTGTTCCTGAGATATCCAACTTTGTGAGATTAGTCAGGGAATCAAATTGGAGGTGGTCCAGAATGTACCATAGAACTTTTTCCTAGGAGTAGCTCCTGCAAGCCATTCAGTCTTTGAAAAAAGTTGATTGGAACCACCAAATCCCAGGTACTTGTCCTTCTAGGTTGAGTTGATTCAAAGACTTGAAGTTGATAAATGGAGGAAATGGCAAAGTCCTGGTGGTTTCATATGTAATTTTATTAAAGCTTAGATTCAAAACGTCTAGATTTTCAAGGTCCAAGAAAAGGCCTGCCTGAAAACTTGACAAGACGTTGTATGCCAGACCAAATTTATAGAGGTCAGAAAGGCCAGAAAAATGCATTCTTCTCTCTAGCTTTCAGACAGATTGAGGAGAGAATCAAAACTTGGAGTTTCTTCAGAAACTGAAAGGTTCTGTGCTCCAGAGTCTGAATATTATTGCCTCCAAGATCTATACTCTCTAAATTTGGAAACTGAGCAAGGGAGTATCTGTCAATTTTCACTATCCAGCACCCAGCCGACTTGAGTTCCTTCAATGATTATAGCCCATAGAAGGCCACCTTATTGATGGGATTTCTAGAGAAAAAGAGAGATTGTAGGTAGGTACCCCAAGGGTGAAAATGCAAAATCTGGAAATCTTTTAAACCTGTTTTGGCTCAAGTCTAGGGATTTCAAGTTCTGGAGGGTACTCTAGGTCCTGTTGCTGACAAAGGAAAGTTGGCATTGTTTAGATTCAGCTTTGAAGGGTGGGCATAGCATCATACTCACTGTCATTGAGGTAAACCAGATCATTTCTTTGACTCAGGTCAAGGGACAAAAGCCTGGTATAGTTGGCAAGGCACTTTATGCCCCCTGCATCAGTGACATTTTTCTGAAAAACCAAATTCTCCAATATGGGTAAGATTCTGAGGAGGTGACACACTGTGTTTAAGTTTAAGTGACCACCCCTAAACTCCTGGTTATTAAGGTTTATTTTCCTTAGATTTTGTAGGTGTTTGGCTAGAAGCTTCTCCAGTTTCACCAATATTCCACTCAGATTCAAGGGCCTCAGTTGGGGTAGAGTTTCCAGATCCACATTCTGGATGACATGATGGCTATTTTGAGAGACATCCAGAGTGGTCTGGATGATAGAGCAGAGAAATTTAATTCCCTTAGCTTATTCCCCTGCAGGCTTACCTGGGCGAGAGAGACCAGTTACCTGGGGCTGTGATCCAAGGAGATGATGCTGTTGTTAGTAAGATCAAAGTATTCCAGATGTGGAAGATGCTGAACTGCTTTAAGAATATTGGAAAAATTGGTAATAAAGTTTTGAGATAAGCTTAAATATTTTAATTTGGCAAGAGGGACAAAGACATTTTTGTGGGGCACCTGGGTGGCTCAGTTGGTTAAGCAACTGCCTTGGGTTCAGGTCGTGATCCTGGAGTCCCAGGATCAAGTCCCACATAGGACTCCCTGCTCAGTGGGGAGTTTGCTTCTCCCTCTGACCCTACTCCATCTCGTGCTCGCTCTCTCAAATAAAGTCTTTTTAAAAAAGACATTTTTGTGAATATGGGTAATCTGATTGTGGCTGAGGAGCAAAGTCTACAAGTTGTACAGGCCCTCAAAGGAGTTGTTCACACTTTAAATCTTATTTTCTTCTAAACTCAAAAGGGTTAGGTTTTCAAGTCCCCCGAAGGCCCTCTCATCAATCTTCCAAACGGAATTCCATTCCAGTTGCAAGTTCACCAGAGCAGACAAATTAGTGAAGCAATAAGGAGGAAGAACCTGAATTTGGTTCTGTCAGGCTACAGTGAGTAGTGTATCTAGGGATATTACAAATGGCATCTGTCAAGGTGGTGATCTCCTTCCAAATGCAGAACTCATGGTGAATGTCCAATTCATGCTGTGTGCATTTACTGAACACGTATGTCTCTGCCAAAGACAGTAGAGAACACCCAATTAAAGTGAACCAGAGCTGTTGAGAAGGTAGGAAGTTCTCTAAGGCCCTCTTGCTAGCCCCAGGCCTCAGAGTTACTATTAGGAAAAAAATTCCTTTACATGTGTGATGCTCATTTTTGAAGGAATGGTCCTTCCATTTTGACTTTGCTGCAAAGAAAAAAAGAAAGGTGTTTAGTTTAAATTTCTCTCTCTTAATAAATATTTCATAGCTGCCTCAAGAAAACTAAAAAATGTGTCCCAGAGTTAACTTCCCAAACAAATCCATTTCCAAAGCAATCTCTATGTGTATCAGCAAAGATCAGTGTTGTTTCTCCTATAATCAAAGTTAGCACATGGAGGCAGAGGCAGTAAATGCATATTTGATTTAATTTAAAAATTAACAGGCTCCCCAACCCTCTTTTCATCCTTGCTCAATAAAATACCTCCCTCACTGTTTGGGATGATACCTCAAATTCCACCACTGGAAATGCAATTTGGGGGGGTTGTCTATGGATCTTAGTCCAGTTAAAAGATACATGGCTGGGGCAAAAAACAAGGCTTACAGGTCATCTCTACCTTGACATAAATGAATACAGAGTCCTTGCTTTTAAAGCCACCCATTTTACCACAATTTGCATTTACATCTCTCAGGCAATTAAACCCATTATCAGTATATGGTGTTCCTGGTACACAGAAAAAAAATACAACTACAAAAAACTCAGATCTGTTAGTCTACTTTCTGATGTGTGCTGCCCAAAGTTTCTCCAGCCTTGCTTCCCAGTTTCAACCTGTTCCCACTATCACTCATGGTAACATAGTGAAAAAGCATCAGCGCAGACAGATTTGGGTTCCAATTCTGTGTCCTTTGACAAATTACTTAACCTTTCTGAACCTGTTTTGTATCCATACAATAGGATAATAATACCTACTTCCACACTTCCACATAACATTGTATACATTCAATAAGACACCTTGAAGTGCCTAGCTTGGTGGCTAGAATACCGTGGAGCTCAATGAAATGTTATTCCCCACCACTTTTTTTTTTTTTTTTGGTCTTAACACTAGGCCAACATTAGCACACCATCTTTGTATGAGTTTTCTAGTTTTTGTCTCAAGAGCTCTGGTAGCCACAGAAGGAGAGAACAGTGTAGTTGAGTTAGTGAGTTATGCATACAAAAGATATATTTTTAGCACTATTTGTAATTCTAAGAATGACAAAACAAGCATCCATTATAAAAACTGGATATATATATCTATATATAGAATGGGAATTTCTTGAATTGGTACTTCTACAATCACAACAGTATTAAAATGAGTAGAATCCACAAAATATGAATTTGGAAACCTTTTATAAGTAAGCCACTTACAGAAGTCTGTAATATTAAGACTCTCAAGAATAGTACACAAGAGGACCCATCTGCTTACAACATTAGCAACCCTTGCTATTATCCACTTTTGTAATGTTTGTAATTCTAATGGAGTTAAAGTGATCTTTCATTACCTTTTATTGAAATAGTTCTGAATATTTGTGATGTTGAGAATCTTTTCATATATTTGGTAGCCATTTGAGCTTTTCTTTCAGTGACCTGCTTATTTATATCCTATCTCAATTTTTCTTTTTTTGGTTTTCTTTATTTTTTGAAGTACTATAGCTACAACTTTATTTTTTATTTATTTTTTATTTTTAAAGTAATAGATCAACTTTATTTTCTTCAGGTTCTTATTTAAATTCTAGTTAGTTAAGATATAGTGTAATATTAGTTTCAGGAGTAGAATTTAGTGAATCATCACTTACATATAACACCCAGTACTCATCATAGCAAGTGCCCTCCTTCATACCCATCACACATTTAGCCCATCCCCCATGTACCTCCCCTCCGACAACCTTCAGTTTCTTCTCTCTAGTTAAGAGTCTTTTATGGTTTGCCTCCCTCTCTTTTTTTTTTCACTTCCCCGATGTTCATCTGTTTTGTTTTTTAATTACATTTGGGCTTTTTTCCATAGTTTGGCTATGGTAGATAATGGTGTTATAAACACCAGGGTGAATGTAACCCTTCGAATCAGTATTTTTGTATCCTTTGGGTAAATAACTGGTACTGCGATTGCTGGGTTGTAGGGTAGTTGTATTTTTAACTTTTTGAGGAACCTCCATGCTATTTTACAGAGTGGGTGTACCAGCTTGCATTCCCACCAATGGTGTAAGAGGGTTCCCCTTTCTCTGCATCCTCACTAACACATGTTCTTTCCTGTGTTGTTAATTTTAGCCATACTGACATGTATGAGGTGACGGTATCTCATTGTAGTTTTGATTTGTATTTCCCTGATGATGAGTGGTGTGGAGCACGTTTTCATGTGTCTGTTAGCCATCTGTATGTCTTCTTTGGAAAAATATCTTTTCATGCCTTTTGCCCATTTCTTAACTGAATTATTTGTTTTTTGGGCATTGAGTTTGATAAATTCTTTATAGATTTTGGATACCAACCCTTTATCAGATATGTCACTTGCAAATATCTTCTCCCATTCCGAAGGTTGCCTTTAGTTTTGTTGATTATTTCCTTCACTGTGCAGAAGCTTTTTATCTTGATGAAGTCCCCATGGTTCATTTTTGGTTTTGTTTCCCTTGCTTCCAGAGATGTGCCTAGTAAGAAGTTGCTGTGGCCAAGGTGAGCGAGGTTGTTGCCTGTGTTCTCCTTTAGGATTTTGATGGACTCCTGTCTCACATTTAGGTCTTTCATCCATTTTGAGTCTATTTTTGTGTGTGGTGTAAGGAAATGGTCCAGTTTCATTCTTCTGCATGTGGCTGTCCAATTTTCCCAACACCATTTGTTGAAGAGACTGTCTTTTCTCCATCGGACATTGTTTCTTGCTTTGTCAAAGATTAGTTGACCATAGAGTTGAGGGTCCATTTCTGGGGTCTCTGTTCTGTTCCATTGATCTATGTGTCTGTTTTAGTGCCAGTACCATATCGCCTTGATGACTACAGTTTTGTAATATTGTTTGAAGTCTGGAATTATGATGCCTCCCCCAGTTTTGCTTTTCTTTTTCAATATGGCTTTGGCTATTTGGGGCCTTTTCTTGTCCCATACAAATTTTAGGATTGTTTGTTCTAGCTCTGTGAAAAATGCTGGTGGTATTTTAAAAAAGATTTTATTTATTTATTTATTTGAGAGAGAGAAAGAGAGAGAGAGAGCAAGTGGGGAGAGGAGCAGAAGGAGAGGGAGAGAGAGAATCCCAAGCAGACTCTGCACTGAGTGTGGAGCTTGATGTGGGGCTCCATCTTACGACCCTAATATCATGACCTGAGCCAAAATCAAGAGTCGATGCTTAACTGACTGAACCACCCAAGTGCCCTGAATGCTGGTGGTATTTTGATAGGGACTGCATTAAATGTGTACATTGCTTTGGGTAATATAGACATTTTATCAATATTTGTTCTTCCAATCCATGAGCATGGAATGCTTTTCCATTTCTTTCTGTCATCTTCAATTTTTTTCGTAAGTGCTCTATAGTTTTAGAGTACAGATCTTTTACCTCTTTGGTTAGGTTTGTACCTAGGTATCTTACAGTTTTTGGTGCAATTGTAAATGGGATTGAGTCCTTGATTTTTTTTTCTGCTTCCTCATTATTGGTGTATAGAAAAGCAACAGATAGCTGTACATTGATTTTGTATCCTGCGACTTTGCTGAATTCACCTATCAGTTTTAGCAATTTTTTGGTGGAGTGTTTCAGGTTTTCTTTTTTCTTTTTACATTTTTTATTGTTATGTTAATCACCATACATTACATCATTAGTTTTAGATGTAGTGTTCCATGATTCATTGTTTGTTTCAGGTTTTCTACATAGAGTATCATGTCTACTGTAAATAGTGAAAGTTTAACTTCTTCCTTGCTGATGTGGATGCCTTTTATTTCTTTTTGTTGTCTGACTGCTGAGGCTAGGACTTTCAATACTATGTTAAATAACAGTGTTGACAGTGGACATCCTTGTCTCGTTCCTGACTGTAGGGGAAAGGCTCTCAGTATTTCCCTATTATGGATGTTGTACCTGTGGAGTTTTTATATTTAGCCTTTATGTTGTTGAGGTATGTTCTGTCTAAACCTACTTTGTTGAGGATTTTTTATCATGAATGGATATTGTCTTTGTCAAATGTTTTTTCTGCATGTATTGAAATGATCATATGGTCCTTATTCTTTCTCTTATTGATGTGATGAATTACATTGAGTGATGTGCAAATATTGAACCAGCCTTGAAACCCTGGATTAAGTCCTACTTGTGGGACCAGAAGTACCAGCAGAGTGCAGTGGGGTAGGGCTTGGGGTAAGTGGTTCTGTCCACCAGTGTTGGTGCAGTGCTGCTTACTGACATTAGTTTATGCTGGGGGGTGAGGGAGGGAAATGAGGCCAGCCAGCTCCCTAGTCCCCAGAGAGGGGAGTTCTTGCCTGCTGCTGTCTGGAACCCCTCTCAGAAGAGTGAACAATCTCCCTTTGTGTGTCCCAGATGTCCCTCAGATCGCCGCCTTCACCCTGTCTGTGTCCGGGCTGCTTGACCTCTGGACAGTGCAGTGCACCTTGGGGTCTATCCCAGGCAGGCTGGCTGAGTTTTTAAACTCCAGACTTTAGGGACTTGGTGTGGTGGGGACCTGAGCTGGTCCTCTGGGGCAGGGTCTCTCTGTGCTGGGACTGATACAAGTTTGTCTCAGAAGGGCAGTTACTCCAAAGTGCAGCTTTGTAGAGTTTAGAGTAAAGCACAGCAAAGAGCCAGGGTCCAGGATAGTTGCCCTCAGCAGGTGTCTTTGTGTCTATGCTGTGGGGCAGTGGAGGATAATGGTGCTCCCAGTCTCTTTTGTCCCAGGAGAGGCAATGCCACCTCTCCCAGATGTGTTCCAAGAAAGGGAAACTGTCTCTCCCAGTGCGTTCCAGGGAATCCTCAGATTGGGCTGTCTGCCCCAGGGCTATCTGCTATTTGCAGGGTTATCCACAGGAGTACTGCAGCGCCCTCAGGCTCCACACCAGCCACACTGTGGACCTCTAAAACTCCAGCCTTTGAGTCCAGTTGGTTGTAAAAACTCATGAAAATCAGCCCCTCTCGTTTTCCCATTCAATGGCTTTGGGGAAGTGCTTTCCTTGTGTGATCCCCTGTGTGCTCCTCTGTGTCTTTCTCTCTTGCCTCTCTCCATGACCAGGGCTCCTTCGCCTCTGGAGCAGCTGGAATCATTTCTCCCCCATACCACAACTTCGTACCTCCTACCTTCCATGATATGGCTTCTTCTGTCCCTCTAGTTGTGCAGTTTTTTTCTGTCAATCCTCGGATTGATTTCTTGGGCTTTCAGAATGATTTGATATTTATCTACCTGTGTTCGAGGGACAACACAAGCCTAAGGTTGTGCTCCTACTACTACACCATCTTAGATCTTCCATCCTTAATTTCAAGATAGGAGTGAAATAGTCTAGCATTTGTCTTTCTCTGACTGGCCTATTTCAGTTAACATTGTACTCTCTTGACCCATCCATGTTATTGTAAATTGCAGGATTTCATTCTTTTTTATGGCTGAGTAATACTCCATTGTTTATATATGTATCACATCTTCATCATCCATTCATCTGTCAGGGGACACTTGGGCTGCTTCCATGTTTTGGCTATTGTAAATCATGCTTCAATAAACACAGGGGTGCATATATCTTTTTGAAATAGTGTTTCCATATTCTTTGGGTAAATACCCAGTAGTGCATTTACTGGATCATGGGGTAGTTTTAATTTCGACTTTTTGAGGAATCTCCATAATCTTTTCCACAGTGGCTGCACTGGTTTGCCTTCCCACCAACAGTGCACGAGGGTCCTTTTCCTCCATATTCTCGCCAATACTTATTGTTTCTTGTGTTTTTGAATTTAACCATTCTGACAGGTATGAGGTAATATCTCATTGTAGTTTTGATTTGCTTTCCCCTGAGAATTGGTAATGTTAAGCATCTTTACATGTGTCTGTTGGCCATCTATATGTCTTTTTTGGAGAAATGTCTGCTCATGTCCTCTGCTCATTTTTAAATTGGATTATGTTTTTTGTTGTTGTTGAGTTGTATAAGTTCTTCATATATTTTGGGCACTAACTCCTTATTGGATATATCACTTGTAAATATCTCCTATTCAGTAAGTTGTCTTTTAGTTTTGTTGATTGTTTTCTTTGCTGTGCAGAAGTTTTTTATTTTGTTGTAGTCCCAATCAGTTATTTTTGCTTTTATTTCCCTTGCCTCAGGAGACATATTTAGAAAAATGTTGCTACAGCAGATGTTAGAAAATTACTCTCTTCTACGATTTTTATGGTTTTAGGTCACACATCTAAGTCTTTAATCCATTTTGAATATATTTTTGTGTATGGTGTAAGAAAGTGGTCCAGTGTCATTCTTTTCCATGTAGCTGTCAAATTGTCCCACCATTTGCCGAGGAGACTTTTTCCCATCGTATATTGTTGCATATTTTGTGGAAGATTATTTCACCATATAATTGTGGGTTTATATTGGACTCTCTATTGATCTATGTGCCTATTTTTGTGCCACTACCATGTGCAGTTATTATTATAGCTTTGTAGTATATCTTGAAATCTGGGATTGTGATACCTCCACTTTTGTTCTTTTTCAAGATTGCTTTGGCTATTTGGAGTGGTTTGTGGTTTCATACAAATTTGAGAATTATTTTTTCTAGTTCTATGAAAAATGCTGTTGGTATTTTGATAGAAATTGCATTAAATCTGTAGATTATTTTGGATAGTATAGACATTTTAACAATATTTTTTTTTCTCCCAAACCACGAGTGTGGAATATCTTTCCATTTGGTTATGTCGTCTTCAATTTCTTTCATCAATGTTTTACGGTTTTAAAGTTTTCAGAGTACAGGTCTTTCACCCTCTTAGGTATTCTTAGGTATTTAAATCTTTTTAATGCCATTGTAAATGGAATTGTTTTCTTAATTTTTCTTTCTGCAACTTTATTATTAGTGTATAAAATGCAACAGAATTCTGTATATTGATTTTGTATCCTGTGATCTTACAAGAACTATGTATAAGTTCCAGTAGTATTTTTGGTGGAGGCTTTAGGGTTTTCTATACATAGTATGTCATCTGCAGATAGTGAAAGTTTTACCTCTTCTTACCAATTTAGATGCCTTTTATTCCTTTTTATTCTCTGATTACGGTGGCTAGGACTTCCAGTACTATGTTGAATAGAAGTGGTGAGAGTGAACATCCTTGTGTTGTTCTTAACCATAGAGGAAAAGCTCTCAGTTTTTCCCCATTGAGGATAATATTAGCTGTGGATTTTTCATATATCGCCTTTATTATGGTGTGGTATGTTCCCTCTAAACCTACTTTGTTGAAGGTTTTTTCATGAACAGATGTTGTACTCTGTCAAATGCTTTTTCTGCATCTATTGAAATGATCATATGGTTTTTATCCTTTCTCTTTTTGATGTGCTGTATCACATTTGATTGGCAAATATTGAACCACCCTTGCACCCTTGGTTGTGGTGAATTATTTTTTAAATGTATTTTGGATTTGGCTTGCTGATAGTTTGTTGAGGATTTTTGCATCTCTGTTCATCAAAAATATTGGCCAGTAAAACTTTTTTTATAGTGTCTTACTGGTTTTGGCATCAGGATAATGCTGACCTCATATAATAAGTTTGGAAGCTTTTCTTCCTTTTCTGTTTTTTTGGAATAGTTTGAGAAGAATAGATATTAATACTTCTTCAAATGTTTGATAGAATTTACCTGTGAAGCTGTCTGGTCCTGGACTTTTGTTTGTTGGGAGTTCTTTGAGTACTGGTTCAATTTCATTGTTGGTAATGAGTCTGTTCTAATTTTCTATTTCTTCCTGATTCAATTTTGGGAGGTTATATGTTTCTAGGAGTTTATCCTTTTCTTTTAAGATGTTAGGATATAATTTTTCATAATATTCTCTTATAATCCTTTGTATTTTTGTGGTGTCAGTTGTTAATGCTCCTCTTTCATTTCTGATTTTGTCTCTCTTTATATATATCTCTTTTTGATGAGTCTGGCTAAAGGTTTATCAATATTTTTTATCTTTTCAAGGAAGCAGCTCCTGGTTTCATTGACCTGTTCTACTGGTTTTTTAGTTTTTATTTCATTTATTTCTGCTCTAACATTATTATTTCCTTTCTTCTACTGGTTTTGAGTTTTGTTTGTTCTTTTTTCCTGGCTCCTTTAAAGTAATGTTAGGTTTTTATTTGAAATTTTTCTTGCTTCTTTGGATAGGCCTGTTTTGCTATAAACTTCCCACTTAGAACTGATTCTGCTGCATCCCAAATATTTTGTACCATTGAGTTTTCATTTTCATTTGTTTCCATGTATTTTCAATTTCCTCTTTGATTTCTTGGTTGATGCATTCACTGTTTAGTAGCATGTTATTTAATCTCCATGTATTTGTGTTCTTTCCAGATTTTTTTGTGTGGTTGATTTTTAGTTTTATACTGTCATGGTTGGAAAAGATGCAGAATAATGATTTCAATCTTTCTGAATTTTTTGAGACTCATTTTGTGACCTAACGTGATCTATTTTGGAGAATGTCCTATGTGCACTTGAAAAGAATAGGTATTCTGCTGTTTTAGGATGAAATGTTCTGTATAGGATAAAATGTTCTGTTAGATCTTTCTGGTCCAATGTATCCTTCAAACCCACTGTTCCTTGTTGATTTTCCATTTGGATGGTCTATCCATTGATGCAAGTGGGATGTTAAAGCCCCCTACTATTGTATTACTATTAATTGTGTGCATCCTTAATCTGGATTTCTGTTTCTTTTCCCAGACTTGGGAAATTTTTGACTGTTATTTCTTCAAATAAATTTTCTGCCCCATTTTCTCTCTTCTCTCCTTCTGGAATCCCTATAATGCAAATGTTATTATATTTGATGGTATCACTGAGTCCCTTAGTCTATTCTCATTTTTTATTATTCTTTTTTTTCTTTTTCCTGTTCAGCTTGATCACTTTCCATTACTTTGTCCTCCAGGTCACTGATCCATTCTTCTACTTCCTTTAGTCCACTATTTATTTTCTTTACTGTATTTTTAATTTCAGTTATTGGGCTTTTCATCTCTGACTGGTTCATTTTAATATTTTCTACTTCTTTGTTGAGGGTCTCACTGAGGTCCTCCGCTCTTTTCTCAAGTCTGGTGAGTGTCTTTATGAACATTCCTTTAAATTCTCTATCAGGGGAGTGCCTGGGTGGCTCAGTCAGTTAAGTAGTTGCCTTCAGCTCAGGTCATGACCCCAGTGGAATTGAGCCCTGCATTGGGTTCCCTGCTCAGTGGGGAGCCTGCCTCTCCCTCTGCTTGCCACTCCCCCTCCTTATGCTCCCTCTCTCTGTCAAATAAATAAATAAAAGCTTTAATAAAAAAATAAATTCTCTATCAGGGATATTGCTTATCTCCATTTCATTTAGCTATCTTGCTGTGACTTTTGTCCTGTTCTTTTATTTAGGAGATATTCCTCTGTCTTCATTTTGTCTAACTCTCCGTGTCTGTTTCTATGTGTTAGGAAAGTCAGTTATATCTCTTGCTCTTGAAAGTAGTCACCTTAAAAGAAAAGAAAGGAAAGAAAAGAAAGTAGTGACCTTATGAAGAAGAGATCCTGTAGTGCTCTGCATTGCAATATTCCATTCACCAGAACTTGACACTCCATGGGTGTGTGTATGTGCCATACTGTTGTGACTGAGCCACTTTTGCCTTCAGTCCAGTCATCAGCAGAGGCTCTCTTTACCTGTTATGAGCAGTATTTTTTCCCTGTGTTGTTAGTGAGCTAGTCTGGGGCCGCCTTGGGCTTGAGTTGAGTTAGACCAGATGTGGTCTGATGTGGATGTTATCTAACTATATCCATGAGAGGAGGTGAGCCTAGGATCCTCCTACTTCATCATCTTCCCCAGATGTTCATTTTCCCCAAATGTATTCTACAAATCTGATTGCTAGCTAATTTGAAAGTAAATAAATGGGTATAAATGACAAAATGATTAATCCTGAACCATTGGTTGACAAATAGAAAAAAGCCAAATCACCCTCTTCTCAAATAAAAATCCATATTGTTTTAGTTGTTTCCCAGCTATTTATATTTTAATTAAAAGTGAAACTTTTAAAATGTCTTTTTGTTAATATTTTAGTTTGATTTTTTTTCAAATTAATGAACTGGGTTTATATTTAGACTTCTTCCCAAGCACTTCTATATTTGTAAAATGCATAATGAATTTACCTCATACTATTGCATAAATTAGATAGTATATATTATAGGCTGAAATGTGTCCCTCCAGACTTCATACCTTGAAGCCCTAGCCACAAGTACCTCAGAATGTGAATATATTGGGTGATAGTTCCAAGAGGGAAGTTTAAAGCAATATGGGCTTGCCTCAAGAAGCAAGAAAAATCTCAAATAAACAACTTTATGCATAAAGGAGCTAGAGAAAGAAGAACAAACAAAATTCAAAACCAGCAGAAGGAAGGAAATAATAAAGATTAGAGCAGAAATAAATGATACAAAGACTGAAAAAAAAACCAATAGAACAGATCAATGAAACCAGGAGCTGATTCTTTGATAGGATCAATGAAATTGATAAGCCTCTGGCGAGACTCATCAGAAGAAAAAGAGAGAGGACTCAAGCAAACAAAATCACAAATGAAAGAAGAGAAATGACAACCAATACCATAGAAATACAATTATATGAGAATATTATGAAAAATTATATGCCAACAAATTGGACTACCTGGAAGAGGTGGATGAATTCCTAGAAGCATATAACCTGCCAGGGCTAAAGCAGGAAGAGGTAAAGGGATTGAGCAGATCAATTGCCAGTGGTGAAATAGAATCAGTAGTGAGGGAACTCCCAACAAAAGAAAGTCCAGGACCAGTAGCTTCACAGGTGAGTTCTACCAAACGTTTATTTATTTTTATTTTTTTTCATAGATGTTATTCATTTATTTGACAGAGAGAGAGAGAGCACAAGCAGGGGGGCGCAGCAGGCAGAGGGAGAGGAAGAAGCAGGCTCCGCGCTGAGCAGGGAGCCCGACGCGGGGCTCGATCCTAGGACCCTGGGATCATGACCTGAGCCAAAGGCAGATGCTTAACTGACTGAGGCACCCAGGCGCCCCTCTACCAAATGTTTAGAGAGGAGTTGATACCTGTTCTTATAGTAATCCAGGGGGTAGAGGAAGAAGGAGGACTTCCAATTTCATTCTGTGGGACTGGTATCACCCTGATGCCAAAACCAGATGGAGACACCAAGGAAAGGGCAAACTGTAGGCTGGTGTCTCTGATAAACATGGATGTGGGTATCCTCAACAGGATGCTAGCAAACTGAAACCAACAATACATTGAAAAAATTATTCACAACGATTGGATGGGATTTATTCCTGTGATGCAAGCGTGGTTCAATATTCACAAATCATTCAATATGATACGTCACATCAATACGGAAAAGGATAAAAAACATATTATCATTTCAATAGATGCAGAAAAAACATTTGACAAAATACAAGATCCATTCATAGTGAAAACCCTCAGCAAAGTAGGTCTAGAGGGAACATACCTCAACATAATGGAGGCCTTATAGGAAGAACTCACAGCTAGCATCATAGTCAGTGGTGAAAACCTGAGAGCTTTTCCCCTAGGGTCAGGAGCAACAGGGATGTCCATTCTCACCACCTTTGTTCAACATGTTACTACTAGAAGCCCTGGCCACAGCAATTAGATAAGAAGGAATGGAGGACATCCAAATTAGTAAGGAAGGTCTGGGACTTTCACTATTTATATATAGAAAACCCTAAGGACTCCATGGGAAAGCTACTGGAACTGATAAATGGATCCAGTGGAGTTGCAGGATACAAAGTCAATGTACAGAAATGTGTTGCATTCCTATATAGTAATGATGAGGCGGGAGAAGATGAAATTGAGAAAGCAATCCCATTTACAACTGCACCAAAAACAAGAAAATATCTGGGAGTAAACTTAACCAAAGAAGTGAGAGACCTGTGCTCTGAAAACCATAGCATATTGATGAAAGAAATTCAAGATGATGCAAAGAAATGGAGGGACATTCCATGCTCATGGATTGAAGGAACAAGTGTTGTTAGAATGTATATACTACCCAGGGCAATCTACACATTTAATGCAATCCCTATCAAAATACCAACAGCATTTTTGAAAGAACCAGAGTGGACAATCCTAAAATTTGTGTGGAACCACAGGGGACCCCAAATAGCCAAAGCAATCTTGAGAAAAGGAGATAAGTCTGGAGGTTTCGTGGTTCCACACTTCAGACTGTATTGCAGGGCTGTGGTGGTCAGAGCAGTATGGTGCTGGCATGGGAGTGAATGCATTGATCGATAGAACAAAGTGGAAAACCCAGACATGGACCCACAATTATGTGGTTGATTAATCTTTGACAAAGGAAGAAAGAATATGCAATGTGAAAAAGACAATCTTTTCAACAAATGGTGTTGGGAAAACTGGACATCTACATGCAAAAGAATGAAACTGGACCACTTTCTTACACCATGCATAAAAACAAACTCAAAATGGATTAAAGACCTAAATGTGAGCCCTGAACCATAAAAGTCCTAGAAGAGAGCACAGGCAGTAATTTCTCTGACATAGGCCATAGCAACATTTTTCTAGATATGTCTCCTGAAGCAGGGGAAATAAAAGCAAACATAAACAATTGGGACATCAAAATAGAAAACTTCCGCACAACAAAGGAAACAATCAACAAAACTGAAAGACAATGTACTGGATGGGAGAAGATATTTGCAAATGAAATATCTGATAAAGGGTTAGTATCTAAAATATATGAAGAACTTATACAACTCAACTCTCAAAAAGCAAATAATCCAATTTAAAAATGAGCAGAAGGCATGAACAAATATTTCTCCAAAGAAGACATCTAGATGGCCAACAGACACATGAAAAGATGCTCAACATCCCTTATTATCAGGGAAATGCAAATCAAAACTACAGTGAGTTATCATCTCACACCAGTCAGGATGGCTAAAATGAAGAAAGCAGAGGGCAATAGGTGTTGATGAGGATGTGGAGGGAAGGGAACCTTCTTGCACTATTGGTGGGAATGAAACTGGTGCAGCCACCATGGAGTACAGTACAGAGATTCCTCAGAGAGTTGGAAATAGAACTGCCCTGTGATCTGGCAGTCACATTGCTGGGTGTTTGCCCCCCAAAATACAAAAGTGCTTGTTCAGGGGGTTATATGAGCCCCTTATGTTTGTTTCAGTATTTTTACAGGGACCAAATTGTGGAAGTGGTCCAGGTATTCAGTGATGGTTGAATGGATGAAGAAGATGTGGTGTGTGTATACAATGGAATATTGTACAGCAATGAAAGGGAATGAAATCTTGCCATTTGCAGCAGCATGGATGGAGCTAGAGAGAGCAATGCTGGGCAAAGTAAGTCAGAGAAAGACAAATATCATATGATTTCACTCATATGTGGAATTTAAGAAATGAGGCAAACAAATAAAAAAGAGGGAGAGAGAGACAAACCAAGAAACAGACTCTTAACTATGGAGAGAAAACTGATGGTTTCCAGAGGGGAGATGGGCAGTGGAATGGGTGAAATAGGTGATGGGGATTAAAGAGTCCACTAATGATGAGCACTGAGTGATGTGTGGAATTGTTGAATCACTGTATTGTAACCTAAGGCTGGTATGGCACTCTAGGTTGACTATACTGGAATTAAGATAGAGAACTTAATTAAAAAATAAAGAAAATAAAATAAATAATAAATCAATAAAATAAAATAAAACTGGTAGAGTAGGCCCTAATTCAATCTGACTGGTGTCCTTAGAAGAGGAAATGTGTGCACACAGAGAAACACCAGAGATGCAAATGTGTAGAGAAAAGACCACGTGAGGATACAGTGAGAAGATGATGGTCTACAAGCTAAGGAGAGAGGCCTCAGAAGAAACCTTGATCTCAAACTTCTAGCCTCCAGAACTGTGAGACAATAAAGTTCTGTTGTTTAAGCCACTCAGACTGATATTTTGTTATGGCAGTCCTAGAAAACTAAAACAATATGTAAAACTTGATGCCTGTCTCATAATAAGTACTCAACAATCGTCTCCAATTCAATTAGAGCTCTTGATATAGAAAACTATATACTTGCCAACCTGGCTCCTTTATGTGAAATACAAGTCTTATCAAAATGTAAACTTTTTGAAATCCAAGCATGCTTTCACTTACTGAGCAGAAAGCATGATTTTAAATTCTAGTCTAGAAAGAATTCACGTGGCATAGTTGGACTAGCAGAAAGATACTTCATGAAACCAATTCTCTTTTTCCTTCACTTGCAAATATCAGCTACAGTTCGGTCTTTTCCAATAATACTATAATACTATTTTACCTTATGAATTGCCCAGGACTATTAAAAATTTTTGCTCAATGTAGAAAATTTAGAAACAAAAAATAATTAAAAATAAATATTAAATGAGAATGGAAGTATGCAGACACATTTTGACATTTTCTGTGCAAAAATTTTACCAGTTAAAATACTGTAAATACAATCATGTATGTTTCTTTTTGTGTTTAATTTTGTACCATAAACATTTCCTTGTTATACAAATGCTATATAAAAATAATTTTTATCAGTATAACAGTCCATCATATGGCAGTATCATAATTTATTCAACCTCTCTAATCTTTAGCATTTAGTTTATTTCTCTATTATAATAAGGCTGTCATTTGCAATGACGTGGATGGAACTAGAGTATATTATGCTAAGTGAAATAAGTCAGTCAGAGAAAGACAAATACCACAGGATTTCACTCATATGTGGAATTTAAGAAACAAAACAGATGAACATAGGGGAAGGGAAGGAAAAATAAAATAAGACGAAAACAGAGAGGGAGGCAAACCATAAGAGACTCTTAGCTCTAGGAAACAAACTGAGGGTTCCTGGAGGGGAGGTGGGTGGAGGGATGGGGTAATTGGATGATGGGCATTAAGGAGGGCACTTGATGGAATGAGCACTGGGTGTTTTCTTTTTTTTTTTTATTCTTATGTTAATCCCCATACATTACATCGTTAGTTTTAGATGTAGTGTTGCATGATTCATTGTTTGTGCATAACACTGAGCACTGGGTGTTATATGCAACTGTAGAATCACTAAATTCTACCCCTGAAACTAATGCTACACTATATGTGAACTAACTTGAATTTAAGTAAAATTTTGAAAAAGAAAAAAAAAATAGGGCTGTGATGAACATCTTAGTGAAAAAACCTTTGTCTTTTTCTCATTTTTTCTGATTACAAAGTAATATATGCTTATTATAAAGTATTCACACATTACAGAAATGTATAATTTAACACATGAATTAACATATATACATCACCTGGATTTTTTTTTTTACTTTTTATTCACTTTTTAAAATTTATGTGGACTAAAATTCACTCTTTTCGATGTATTGTTCCATGAGTTGAGACAAATGCATACAATCATGTAACCACCACCACATCAGGTGACATTGTATCACTCCCCCCAAATTCCATTATTTTGCTCCTTTGTAGTTAACCCTTTCTCCATCCCAACCCCTGGCAAGCACTCATCTGCTTTGGCTGTCTTTCTTCCTCCTTTCCTTTCCTTTCCTTTCCCTTCCTTTCCTTTCCTTTCCTTTCTCTCTCTCTCTCTCCATCTCTTCCTTCCTTCCTTCCTTCCTTCCTTCATTCTTTTCACCTTTTCCAGAATGTGATATAAAAGGAACCATCAGGCATGAGGGCCAGGACTAAGATGAAGCAAGTGATGTGTCTATGGTACAAAATGTGAAGAGGCACCCACTCTGTTTCTGACCCTACACTTACACAACCCTGAGCACCAACCTTGCCTTATCCTACTCTTAACCCTAGGAATCAGATACCATGTGGCTTCTTTAACTTAACATAATTCATTAGAGAGTCATCATGCAGTTGCATTTAACAATGGTTGTTTATCCCCTTTTATTGCTGTGCATTATTCCATTGTACTGCATTTTTAAAAATGCAATTGTCAATTGACAGACATTTAGGTTATTTCCACTTTTTGGCTATTATGAGTAAAACTGCTAGGAACATTCATGAGAAAGTCTTTGTATGGATGTATGTTCTCATTTATCTTGAGTATATACCTAGGAGTGGGATTGTTGGGTCATATGGTAAGTGTATGCTTTAACTTTATGAGAAATGGCCGAAGTGTTTTCCAGAGTGGCTTTACCATTTGGTATTCTTAACAGCAATATAGGAGAGTTTTGATACTCTGTATCTCACCAGCTCTTGGTATTGCCAGTTTTTGAAAAACCCATGTAATAGGTGTGTTCATCACCTAGATTTAACAATGGTTAACATTTTGTCATGTTAATCATCTGTTTGAAGTATTTTAAATTATCATGTCATCCCACCCTTAAAAACTTTACTATGGATTTCTAAAATATAAGAATATTTCCTTACATAACCACAATATCATTATTATACCTAACAAAGAATAAACAAAAATTCCTTAATATCATCTAAAACCCAGTCATACTCAAATTTCCCCAATTGTCACTAAAAACCTTTAATGCACACAGCATGAAAACATGAGCTAGGATATAAAATGTTGCAGTCTGTATGTAGAAAAGGTAAGTATTGTTTCTTGAATATTTGTGTGTGTGTGTGTGTGCACGCATGCGTGTGTGTCTGTGTGTACACTAGATTGCAAAATAACTTTTTTTACTGTGGGATATGGTGCAAAAAGTTGAAAAGCTTTGATGTCAAAGGCAAAAGTTTCAACAAAGTCAGAAACAAAGGCACTGCTTCTTGTCGACATTTTTCTGAAGGTCCCAGTCAATGAGACAAAGAAAGAAAAATGTATAAATATTGTAAAGGAAGAGACAAAACTGTCATTGTTGGCAGATAATATAATTTTCTTCTAGAAAATGTGAGAATATAGATAGACAAAAGTTTTGTCTTATTACTGTCTTTTAAAGTAATCACAAAAATTTAATTCACATTATGTTCAATCATCCATATCCACATTCAAATCTTTTTCCATGTATAGTTTCCAGTTATTCATAGATTGGTGAGTGGTCAGAGTTGTGTGGTTCTGAACAAACCCACAGGAAAATGAGAGAGAGCATCTGTTAAGTTTAGGTACAATGCACTAGCATTGTTTATTTCTTGTTGTATATTTGTTTTCCTGGCATACTTCCTCTTTTACCTTTCAATTGAAGTATACATACAGAAAAATACACATATCATAAGCCTTATGAAAATTCATAAACTGAATACACTCAAGTAATGAGCAGCCAATCGCTAACAGAGTATTGATTGTTAGCACCCCAAATCTCCCTTGTGTCCTTTTCAGTCACTACTTACCCCTGCCCCCAGATAATTAAAACAAATTTAACAACAGATTTAAAGTGCTGCCTATTATTATGCTAAGTGAAATAATCAGAGAAAGACAATTATCATATGGCTTCACTCATATGTGGAATATAAGGAATAGTGCAGAGGACAATAGGGGAAGGGAGGGAAAACTGGGAAGAAATCAGAGAGGGAGACAAACCATGAGAGACTCTGGACTCTGGGAAACAAACTGAGGGTTGCGGAAAGGGAAATGGGTGGGAGGTGGGGTAACTGGGTGATGGGTATTAAGGAGGGCGCGTGATGTGATGAGCACTGGGTGTTATATGCAACTAATGAATCATTGAACACTACATCAAAAACTAATGATGTACTATAAGTTGGCTAATTAAATATAAATAAAAAAATAAAGTGCTACTTAAAAGTTGAATTAATGTAAACAGAATCATACTCTAACCACACCTTCTATAAAGCAAATAATCTTTTGTAACCCAAGTAATCGTTTGTTATTTGTTATCATCTGAACTTTGATATATATTTGGTTTTGTTAAAGCAGAGCACATTTTAAAATGTATTCCACAGACAAACTGGTATTACTTTTGAATTATTTGATAGCTTAAATGATCTATGACACTTCACCATCATTGGTGAAAGTAACTAAATTATCTGTGTATATACAATGTATTGTCCTTTATGTTTAATTATAATATGGCTAATAGTGACAGAAATGTTGTTGAGTTCATTGTATGACCAATCATTATTCTAGTACCATGTATATGTGAACATTATCCTTTAGTTTGTAAACATAATGTAGAATCTGCTGGAATTTGTGGGCTTGTCTCTTTATCTTATGACGAGGCAAATGTTTTTGCTCAAATTTGCCTTGCTTCAAGCTTTTCTTAAAACGTTTCTCTTGCCCTCTCTTCTTTCACTTGCCTTTATTCCAGCCTTTGATCATGAGCTATTTAGGTACCCTACTGTCATTGGACATTAGGCATGTCCTAGGGTTGACCTCTTGTGCAATTGTCAAAAAATGTTAATTACTTGCAGTGAGAAAGGCAACTGCCATGGTGAGTACATACCAGAAAGCAGCAGTTCTCAAAATTTATTGTGTATTAGATTCACCTGGGGTGCTTAATAAAATTTTATAGTCCCTCTTTCATTTGCATTGTATTTTTGCATCATATGGAATTTCATCTGCCATATGATTTAGTAACTCTCAGTGGGGCTCAGACATCTGTGTGGCAAGCCACATGGAACTAGACTGGGTTTTTGTCATGGCCCCTCCATTTCTCTGTCTACCCTGACATTTCCCAGACTCTTATGTTTCATCCTGTCCCCCCAACCCCTGTTATTGTGGCTCATCCAACCCTGCCCTCTTCTAATGGTGTTCATTGCACTATTTCTTTGAGCTTTCTTTTCAGAATGAAAATCTAAAAATTTCTTGGGCGCCTGGGTGGCTCAGATGGTTAAGCGTCTGCCTTCGGCTCGGGTCATGATCTCGGGGTCCTGGGATCGAGTCCCGCGTCGGGCTCCCTGCTCCTTGGGAGCCGGCTTCTCCCTCTGCCTCTCTCTCTCTCTCTCTGTCTCTCATGAATAAATAAATAAAATCTTTAAAAAAAAATCTAATAATTTCTTGTTCCCATTTTTCAGAACTCTAGATGACTGGCTAATTCATAGTAAGACGTTACTGGGTGGTGGGCAACCCTCTCTGGTCCCCTCCCTCCTCTGGAGCTTTGCACTATCACTTTGCTATCACTCAATAAACCTTGCTTTGCTGGAAAAAAAAAGACGTTACTGGGTAGTAATTAATATGATAACTCTCCAACTCCCTATTTAGCCAAAGATTTCCATACTTTTACCCAAGCATTGCCTTTAACGGTAGTGTTTATGTACTTGTAGGTTCAGTGCATGTGGGAAATCAGAGCAAGGGCGCCACTTAGCCCAAACTGAAGCCATTTGAAATTCTCTTTATATAGCTGTCTTTATATATGTCTCTCTCTCTCTATATATACAGTGGCTAAATGATTCCATAAAAATTCCTTGTTTGCTGTGATCTCACTGTTGATGATCCTTTCTGCCATTTTCCTATGTGGCCTAAAGTGACTGTTCATGAAACTATATGTGATGACCAGAAGAAAAACAGGAAGAGGTCTCACTGTCATAGAGAATGCTGAATGCATTACCTTCTCTGTGATTTCTACTGTGGTTTCATGGTATCTGGATTCTCCAGCCATTTTACAGCCCCCAGTCATGCCAGTTTTCTTGATTTCCTTCTCCACGTGTTCATTGGTGGCATGTACTCACATTCAGTGAGTGTGTAGGTAGGAGAATTTAGCGATGACTTTGGCCTCTGAGTCAATAAAAATCTTGGGTTTCCTGATAAGAGTTTATGGATGATCTTGCTTCCCCCACCCCCATTTTTTTTCTTTTAAAGTTGTATTTATTTAGACTAGCTTATACATTAATATGGTCCAAAAATAAAAAAAAAATAACAAGGTTTACATTTAGAACTCCCATACTCACTCCTGTCCCCAACTACCCTATACTTTCCATCTTCATAAACACTTTATTAGTTTCTTATGTATCTTTTCAGTGTTTCTTTATGCAGATACAAGCAAAAATAAATACAGAGATTCCTCATTTTATTGTGCTTCACTTTATTGCACTTTGCAAATGTTTCATTTCATTTTAAATTAAAGGTTCGTGGCATCCCTGTGTCAAGGAAGTCTATTGGTACCATTTTCCCAACAGTATTTGCTCACTTTATGTCTCTATGTCATATGTTGGTAATTCTTGCAATATTTCAAACTTTTTTATTATTAATATATTTGTTATGGTGATCTGCGACCAGTGAAATTTGATGTTACTATTGTAATTGATTTGGGGCAACATGAATCACACCCATAGAAGATAGCAAACTTAATCAATGTGTGTGTTTTGACTGCTCTGCCTACTGGCTGTTCTTCCATCTCTGTCCTTCTCCCCAAGCCTCCTTATTCCATGAGACATAACAATACTGAAATTGGGCCAATTAATAACTGTACAATGGCCTCCAAGTGTTCAAGTGAAAGTAATAGTCACACATTTCTCTCTCTAAATCAAAGGCTAGAAATAATTAAGCTTAGTGAGGAAGGCATGTTAACAGATGAGATAGGTCAAAAGCTAGGTCAACAGTTAGCAAAGTTGTGAATGCAAAGAAGTTTATGAAGGAAATTAAAAGTGCTCCTCCAGTGAACACATGAATGATAAAAAAGCAAAGCAGCATTATTGCTGATATAGAGAAAGTTGTAGAGGTTTGAATAGAAGACCAAACCAGCCACAGTATTCCCTTAAACTGATGTTTAATCCAGAGCAAGGCCCTAACTCTCTTTAAGAAGACTGAGAAAGGTGAGGAAGCTGCAGAAGAAAAGTTTAAAGCTAGCAGACATTGGTTCATGAAGTTTAAGTAAAAAAGTCATCTCCATAAAATAAAAGTGCAAGGTGAAGCAGCAAGTGTTGATATAGAAGCTGTAGCAAGTTATCCCGAAGATATAGCTAAGATAATTAATGAAGATAGCCACACTAAATAACACATTTTCAATGTAGACAAAGCAGATTTCTATTAGAAGAAGATGCCATCTAGAACTTTTCATAGCTAGAGAGAAGTCAATGTTTGGCTTCAAAACTTCAAAGGACAGGCTGACTCTCTTGTTAGGGGCTAATGCAGCTGATGACTTTAAGTTGAAGCCAATGCTCATTTACCATTCCAAAAATTCTAGGGCCCATAAGAATTATGTTAAATATACTCTGCTTGTGCTCTATAAAGGGAACAACAAAAGCTGGGTGACAGCATATCTGTCTACAACATGGTTTCCTAAATATTTTAAGCCCACTGTTGAGACCTGCTTAGAAATAAAAGATTCCTTTCAGAATATGACTGCTAATTGACAGTGCACCCAAGAACTCTGATAAACACAAGATTTATGTTGTTTTCATGTCTGTTAATACATCATCCATTGTGCAGCCCATGAATCAAGGAGTAATTTTGACTTTTAAGTCTTTTTTTTTTTTTTTTAAAGATTTTATTTATTTATTTGAGAGAGAGAGAGAGAGCATGAGTGGGGGTCAGGGGAAGAGCAGAGGGAGGAGAGGGAGAAGCAGGCTCCCCGCTGAGCAGGGAGCCCGACACCAGGTTGGGTCCCAGGACCCTGGGATCATGACCTGAGCAGAAGACAGATGTTTAACCGATAGAGCCACGCAGGCGTGCTGACTTTTAAGTCTTTTTATTTAAGAAATACATTTCAAAATGTTATGGCTGTCATAGATAGTGATTCCTCTGATGAATCTGGGCAAAGTAAACTAAAAAACTCTGGAAAAGATTAACCATTCTAGATGCCATTAAGAATAATCATGATTCATGGGAAGAGGTCAAAACATCAACATTAACATGAGTTTGGAAGAAGTTGATTTCAATTCTCATGGATTACTTTGAGGGGTTCAAGACTTCAGTGGAAGTAACTGAATGTGGTTAAAATAGCAAGAGGTCTAGAATTAGAAGTGGATCCTAAAGATAGGACTGAATTGCTGCAATGACATCATATAACTTGAATGGGGGTCACCTGGTGTCACAGTAGATTAAGTGTCCCACTCTTGGTTTCAGCTCAGGTCATGATCTCAGGGTTGTGAGATTGAGCCCCACATAGTGCTCTGCATGCAACACAGAGTCTGCTTAAGTTTCTCTCTCCCTCTCCTTCTGTCCCCCCTCCCTCCTGCTCTTTCTCTCTCTCTAAAATAAATAAATAAATCTTAAAAAAACTTGAATGGTTGAGGAGTTGCTTCTTATGGATGGGGAAAGAAAGTGGTTTCTTGAGATGAAATCTACTCCTGGTGGAGATGCTGTGAAGACTGTTGAAATGACAACAAAGGATTTAGAATATTATATAAACTTATTTTTTTAAAGATTTTATTTATTTATTCATGAGAGATAGAGAGAGAGAGAGAGGGAGAGGCAGAGGGAGAAGCAGGCTCCCCGTGGAGCGGGGACCCCAATGCAGGACTCAATCCCAGGACCCTGGGATCATGACCTGAGCTGAAGGCAGACGCTTAACCGACTGAGCCACCCAGGTGTCCTTATATAAACTTATTTGATAAAATATTGACAGGATGTGAGAGGATTGAAGGAAGTTCTACCGTGGGTAAAATGTTATCAATCAGCATTGCTTTCTACAGAGCAATTATTTGTGAAAGGAAGAGTCAATTGATGTGGAAAACGTCACTGCTATCTTATTTTAAGAAATTGCCACTGCTACCTCAACCTTCAGCAACTACCACCCTGATCAGTCAGCCACCATCAACATTGAGGCAAGACCCTCCACCAGCCAAAAGATTACAACTTCCTGAAAGCTCAGATTATGGTTAGCATTTTTTAGCAATAAAGTATTTAAAATTTTTTTTATTAACATATAATATATTATTTGTTTCAGGGGTACAGGTCTGTGATTCACCAGTCTTATGCAATTCACAGCGCTCACCATAGCACATACCCTCCCCAATGTCCATCACTCAGCCACCCCATCCCTCACACCCACTTCCACTCCAGCAACCCTCAGTTTGTTTCCTGAGATTAAGAGTCTCTTATGGTTTGTCTCCCTCTCTGGTTTCATCTTGCTCCATTTTCCCCTCCCTTCCCCTATGATCCTCTGTCTTGTTTCTCAAATTCCTCATATCAGTGAGATCATATGATACTTGTCTTTCTCTAATTGACTTATTTTGCTTAGCATAATACCCTCTACTTCCATCCACGTCGTTGCAAACGGCAAGATTTCAATTTTTTGAAGGCTGCATAATATTCCATTGTGTATATATACCACATCTTCTTTATCCATTCATCTGTTGATGGACATCTAGGCTCTTTCCATAGTTTGGCTATTGTAAACATTGCTACTATAAACATGGGGGTGCATGTGCCCCTTCGGATCACTACATTTGTATCTTTGGGGTAAATACCCAGTAGTGCAATTGCTAGGTTGTAGGGTAGCTCTACTTTCAACTTTTTGAGGAACCTCCATACTGTCTTCCAGAGTGGCTACACCAGCTTGCATTCCTACCAACAGTGTAAGGGGTTCCCCTTTCTCTGCATCCTCGCCAACATCTGTTTCCTGACTTGTTAATTTTAGCCATTCTGACTGGTGTGAGGTGGTATCTCACTGAGGTTTTGATTTGGATTTCCCTAATGCCAAGTGATGTTGAGCAATTTTTCATGTGTGTGTTGGCCATTTGGATGTCTTCTTTGCAGAAATGTCTGTTCATGTCTTCGGCCTATTTCTTGATTGGATTATTTGTTCTTTGGGTGTTGAGTTTGAAAAGTTCTTCATAGATTTTGGAAACTAGCCCTTTATCTGATATGTCATTTGCAAATATCTTCCCCCTTTCTGTCGGTTGTCTTTTGGTTTTGTTGACTGTTTCCTTTGCTGTGCAAAAGCTTTTTATCTTGATGGAGCTCCAATAGTTCATTTTTGCCCTTGCTTCCCTTGCCTTCGGTGATGTTTCTAGGAAGAAGTTGCTGTAACTGAGGTCGAAGAGGTTGCTGCCTGTGTTCTCCTCAAGGATACTGATGGATTCCTGTCTCACATTTAGGTCTTTTATCCATTTTGAGTCTATTTTTGTGTGTGGTGTAAGGAAATGGTCCAGTTTCATTCTTTTGTATGTGGCTGTCCAATTTTTCCAACACCATTTGTTGAACAGACTGTCTTTTTTCCAGCAATAAAGTATTTTTAAATTAAGGTATGTACATTGCTTTTTAAGGCATAATGCTATTGCACACTTACTAGACTACAGTATAGTGTAAACATAATTTTTATATGCACTGGGAAACAAAAAATTCATCTGACTCACTTTATTACAGTATTTGCTTTATTGCAGTGTTCTGAAACTAAACCTGTAATCTCTCCAAGGTATGCTTGTATATATTCTCATTTCCTCCCTTTCTTACACAAAAGGTAGCATATTACTATATGCAATTCTGCATCTTGCTTTCTTCACCTAAGTACATCCTGGGGTATATATCAATGCTTACAGAACTCCCTCGTTCTTTCTTACAACTTACATAGTACGGTATATAGTTATATCAATGTATCATAGTTTATCTAGGCCCCTGTTGATAGACACTTGGGATTTTTTCTTTTCTCTTATTCCACTTAGACTTTAACCTATAATATGGTGTACAGAAGAGATTGAACTTTATCTTTTTTTAATATAGCTACCCAGTTGTCTTAAAATCATTCATTAAAAAATAATATTTTTAATTGGAGAAATACTCTACAGGAGAAGAAAAATTTCTACTAAATGGAGGGTGTTCTCAATACTAATCTCTTTTTATTAGAAATCTATATATATTTCAGATGAAGTATATTTACAGGTTCTATCCTTATGCCTCCATTCAGAGTACCTCTCCTTGACTAATGTTTTTTTATAAGACACAATTTGTCCAGTAAGTTATTTCTATTTTTAATTCTTTTCACTATTCTGACAAAGTTACTGCAAAATCTTCAGATGTCCCAATTTCATTCCATTCTGAGACAGAATATCAATGTACCTAATTAAAATTTAAATCCCCATCAAAAGATTTGCCCACAAGTTGAGATATCTCTAAGTGCAATTATACGATTTCAAAATCAAATGTACACCATGAAGGTTTTCTCAGTCTCCAATCTTTCTTGACTCTTTTTTTACAAGTGTATGTGTTACATCTTGGTGTCATAGGTTGGTATATTAGTTTTTTATTGCTGTGTAACAAATTTAACAGCTTCAAGCAATACACATTATTATCTCACAGTTTCTGTAAGTCAAGAGTCTGAGTACATCTTGGCTGGGTAATCTGCTCACAGTCTCACTAAGCTACAATCTAGGTGTCAGCCAGGGTGACAGTCTCATCAGAGTTTCAACTATGGAAAGATTCACTTTTCTCAAAGTGTTGGCAGACTTCATCTCCATGAAGACTTCATCTTTGTGTCCATATATATATGGACAAATGGTATATGAGAATTCTTTGTATTATTTATATAGCTTTTCTCTAAATTTGAAAGTATTTTCAGAAAAAAGTTAAAAACATTTCAGTATGTATGATTGATTCTCTTCAAAAAAATAACTGTGATACCATTATCACACCTGAAGTTTTTTTAATCAAATACTTTGAGATTGTCAAATATCCAGTGTTCAAATTTTCTAGGTTGTCCCATAAATGTGTGTGTGTGTGTTTACAGTTGGTTTGTTTGAACTATAATTCTAATAAGAACCACACTTATTTGATATGTTTCATTTCTGTTAATCTATGGATTATTCCACCCTCTTCATTTTCTTCAAATTATTTTGCTGATTGTATCCCAGATCAAAATTCAATACATAGATATCCTGGGATGCCTGGGTGGCTCAGTCAGTTAAGCATCTGACTTCAACTCAGGTCATGATCTTGGAGTCCTGGGATCAAGTCCCGCCTCAGGCTCCCTGCTCAGTGGGAAGCCTACTTCTTCCCTCTGCCTCTCCTCCCGGCTTGTGCTTTTTCTCTGACAAATAAATTAAAAAAATTAAAAAAAACCCAATACATAGATATCCTAATAATTATATCTATCCAATAATGTAACTAAATGCCCTTTAATGTAATATCCATTATTTGAATATTCAAATAGAAGCTGGATGTTTAAAAGGCATTTTTATAGTATAGGAGGTAGGAGTTTGGACCTATGGGACCTTCAAATTGCTACCAACTGTGAAATTTTTATAATTACCTGAAAATATAAGCATAGGCAAGACATGGGTAGAAGTCTAGGCAGTGACCACAGTGGCTGAAATCTGTCTTTAATATTCCTTGGAATTGTTATGTTTATCTCTTCATGGGCTGAAGAATGTGCTGTAGGATATCATCAGGTCTAGGCCTAAGCAAAATTAGGACCCAGGCAAAGTATGTGTGGTTGTTTTAATATATGTCCACAAATTCCTTTATATTTCTCCCTTCAAGAGGTGAAACCCAATTCTCTTCTATCCCCAAGTGTGGGCTGGACTTAGTGGTTACTTCTAATGAGTAGAATATGGCTGAAATGATGATGTGTGACTTCTGAGACTAGGTCATAAAAGGCAATGATGGCTTCTTCCTCATCCTCTCTTTAATCACTCATTCTGGGGGAAGCTAGTTGCCTCGTCATAAGGATATTCAAACAGCACTATGGAGAGGCCCATGTGGTGAGAAACTGAGGTTTCCTGCCAACAACCATGTGAATGCACCATCTTGGAAGCAGATCTTCCAGTCCCAGTCAAGCCTTCAGATAACTTCAATGTCATGAGTGACCCAGAGTGAGAACCACCCAGCTAAGTTGTTCTTGAATTCATGACCCACAGAAACTGGGATATTTTTTGTTGTTGTTTTAAGGTGCTGAGTTTTGGGACAAATAACAATAGACAAGTAATATACTTTGTAATTTTAAAAAAGATTTATTTATTTTAGAGAGAGAGAGATAGAGAGAGACAGACAGAGAGAGAGAGTGAGGGGAGGGGGCAGAGGGAGAGAATCCAAGCAGACTCCCCACTGAGCATGGAGCCCAATGCAGGGCTCAATCTTATGATCCATGAGATCATGGCCTGAGCTGAAATCAAGAGTTGGATGCTTAACCGACCAAGCCACCCAAGTGCCCCTGTATTTTGTTTTTTTAAGTAGGCTCTACGCTGGGTGTGGAGCCCAATATGGGGCTTGAACTCACGATCCTGAAATTGAGACCTGAGCTGAGATCAAGAGTTGGCTGTTTAACCAACTAAGCCACCCAGGCACCCCTATACTTTGTAACTTTTACTTGTGTATGAAAGATGTAGTAATTTGAGGCTTTTGATAATGTTGTCTTCCTCCAGAAAGTGTTTATATTTGTTTCTTCCTGGTGGACTACTAAGCTAGAGGTATTAGAAATTCTAGGTTATTTTATTCAATCATGGATTGAGATAATAAGAAGCTGGGCTTCATATGAGAGCTGATCTATTTCCTATTCACTCTTATTCCTAAGGTGTTGCCCTTCAAGGTCACAACCCAAAGCCTGATGGTTTATGAAAACCCCCTTTCCTTGGTAGGCCCTGAAGTCTAATTTTTCCTCTTTAGTCCCCTGAATCTAACCAAAGTTATGCTAGGTCTCTCCTCTGCCTCTTCTGGAATTGGTAGATGTCTTTATGGGAAAAATAGCTCCAAATTTAGACTTAACTTCTCTGGGTTTCATTTTCCTCTTGAATCTTGGCTTCCTAATTCTTCATTACACTTCACTGACCTTGGCAATTCTCTAATACCTTGAATGGATGCTTTTAAAATTTGTCCAGATTTTCTATTTCTCAATGGGAGGATTAGTTCCAGTTACTGAGTCCAAGATTACCACAGTAGCAGAGGTGAAGCCCTCCCAATAATAAACTTTTAAATATGTAAACTTGATCATACCACTCTTGCTTAAATCCCTTCAATAGTGTAGAAAGATATTTTCAGCTGCAAGCAACAGTATACTCAGTGAAATGTGGCTTAAATTATAGGGTTTGTTAATTTCAATGATAGGAAATTGGGTAATAGTAATGCAGGCAGGCTGGGTCCAAGGATGCAGAGTGGGTACCACAGGACCAGCCAAGAGGGTCTTTGGCTTTGCTCAGGATAGAAATCAAATTCGAGCCAGCAGGAAGTGAGAGCAGAGTTTATTGAAGAGAGAAAGAGAGCAGATACAGACAAAGCATTTGGGAGACTTGGAAAGGAAAAGAGCATGATTCTCTTTCTTTGGGGTCGGGGGTTTTTACTGGGAATGATGGTCTGATGTACATGTCCTTTCAGGCATCCAGGAACTGGTTAAACAAGGATCGGTGCTCAGGTGTCCTCCATAACTCACTTATGACCTGGAGCAAGGGGTCTTGGTGTCAAGGTGTTTGGAGTCAGTGGTCTTGGAGAATGTACATGAAGATCTTGCCTGGTCACTCCTTAGGTGTTATATATTGTGCTAAAAGACTCCAAAGAAATCATTAACTCCCTGAACTTTACAAGGAGGACATACATCAAGGCATGCGTAAGGCAGGGGTGCAGGTTCTAACAAGAATAAAAGCAGGAAAAGGAGCAAAGAAAATAAACAGCTTTTTTTTTTTTTAAATGGGCTCCCTTCAGTTTCCCTGTCTCATTAGGGTAGAGCCATGATTGGTTAATTCAGTAGGTCATTGATGTCATCAAGGACCCAGGCTGAGTAACAAAATACCTCAAAAGTTAGTACCTTAAAACAAGAAATAATGGAATTTAAAAAACCCAAATATTTATTATTTCACAATTTTGGTGTGTTATGAATTTGGAAACAGCTAACCTTGTTCTGGTTCAAGGTCTCTCATGAGATTGTAGTAAGGATGTTGGCCAGAACTTCAGACATCTGAAAGCTTGAGTGGGCCTGCAGGATCCATTTCCAAGATGGCTCATTCACATGACTACTGGAAGGAAGCCTTAGTTCTTTGCTGGCTGTTGATAAGAGGCCTCAGTTTGTAACGACATGGGCCTCTCCATCAGGCTGTTTGAATGTCCTCATGATATTGCAGCTGGTTTCCCCAGAGTGAATGATCTAAGAAAGAGTAAGGAAAAATCCACAGTGTTTTTTAAGACCTATTCTTGGAAGTCACACGTAGTCATTTCTATCACATTCTGTTTGTAACTGGGGTGCAGGGGTACAAGAGCACCTGGCTCTGGGGGTTCCAAATACACCAGGTTCGGCCATTCACCACTGACAAAATCCAAAGGCAGAGAGATGAGTGATGGTGAAACAAGAAAGGAATTTATTTCAGTGAGGCCAACACTGGGAAGACAGCAGACTAACATCTCAAAGACTGTCTCCCAAGTGCTGAGAATACTTCTAGGTTTATATAAGGAAATGTGGGACAAAGGTCAGTGGGTGCATGCAGGTGGCAGTAAAGGTCAGGTCAATCACTGCCTTGGGGTCAATCACAGGGGGTCTTGCTGGCTCAGGGTAGTCCTTATTGCTTGAGGAGATAGTTTCAGTTCCCATCAGGGGATGCATTGCCCACAGGGTCTTCTGCCTGAGTTAAGAGATAAACTGGATCCTGATGCCCCCCAGTTTTGGTTTTCTTTTTCAACTTCCCCCCTGGAGATTAGGGGTCTTTTCTGGTTCCATACAAATTTTAGGACTGCTTGTTCCAGCACTGTGAAAAATGTTGATGGTATTTTAAAAAAG
The DNA here is from genome assembly GCF_029215605.1 of Mirounga angustirostris. NCBI lineage: Eukaryota > Metazoa > Chordata > Mammalia > Carnivora > Phocidae > Mirounga > Mirounga angustirostris. Next base: position 62,423,627 of record NW_026991719.1, read on the forward strand.
TTTTTTTTTAATTAACATATAATGTATTATTTATTTCAGGGGTACAGGTCTGTGATTCATCAGTCTTATGCAATTCACAGTGCTCACCATAGTACATACCCTCCCCAATGTCCATCACCCAGCCACCCCATCTCTCCCACCCCCCTCCACTCCAGCAACCCTCAGTTGTTTCCTGAGATTAAGTCTCTTATGGTTTGTCTCCCTCTCTGGTTTCATCTTGTTTCATCTTTCCCTCCCTTTCCCTATGATCTTCTGTCTTGTTTCTCAAATTCCTCATATCAGTGAGATCATACGATACTTGTCTTTCTCTAATTGACTTATTTCGCTTAGCATAATACCCTCTAGTTCCATCCACGTTGCAAATGGCACGATTTCATTTTCTGATGGCTGCCTAATATTCCATTGTATATATATACCACATCTTTATCCATTCATCTGTTGATGGACATCTAGGCTCTTTCCATAGTTTGGCTATTGTGGACATTGCTGCTATAAACATTGGGGTGCACGTGCCCCTTCGGATGACTACATTTGTATCTTTGAGGTAAATACCCAGTAGTGCAATTGCTGGGTCATAGGGTAGCTCTATTTTCAACTTTTTGAGGAACCTTCATACTGTTTTCCAGAGTGGCTGCACCAGCTTTGATGGTATTTTGATAGGGATTGCATTGAGTGTGTAGATTGCTCTGGGCAGCATAGACATTTTTACAATGTTTATTCTTCCAATGAGCATGGAATGCTTTTCCATCTCTTTGTGTCTTCCTCAATTTCTTTCCTAAGGGTTCTGTAGTTTCTAGAGTACAGATCTTTTACCTCTTTGGTTAAGTTTATTCCTAGGTATCTTATGGTTTTTGGTGCAATTGTAAATGAGATCGATTCCTTAATTTCTCTTTCTTCTGTCTCATTGTTAGTGTATAGAAATGCAACTGATTTCTTTTTTTTTTTTTAAAGATTTTATTTATTTATTTGACAGAGAGAGACACAGTGAGAGAAGGAACACAAGCAGGGGGAGTGGGAGTGGGAGAAGCAGGCTTCCCACTGAGTAGGGAGCCTGATGTGGGGCTCGATCCCAGGACCCTGGGATCATGACCTGAGCTGAAGGCAGACGCTTAATGACTGAGCCACCCAGGCGCCCCAGAAATGCAACTGATTTCTGATCATTGATTTTGTATCCTGCCATGTTGTTCGAATTGCTGTATGAGTTCTAGCAATTTTGGGGTGGAGTCTTTTGGGTTTTCCATATAAAGTATCATGTCATCTGCAAAGAGGGAGAATTTGACCTCTTCTCAAGCCATATTACAAAGCTGTGATCAGCAAGACAGCATGGTACTGGCACAAAAATAGACACATAGATCAATGGAACAGAATAAAGAGCCCATAAATTGACCCTCAACTCTATGGTCAGCTAATCTTCAACAAAGCAGGAAAGAATATCCATTGGAAAAAAGACAGTCTCTTCAATAACTGGCACTGGGAAAATTGGACAGCCACATGCAGAAGAGTGAAACTGGACCATTCTTTTACACCATACACAAAGATAAACTCAAAATGAATGAAGGACCTAAATGTGAGACAGGAATCCATCAAAATCCTAGAGGAGAACACAGCCAGTAACCTCTTCGACCTCAGCCTCAGCAACTTCTTGCAAGACTCATCTCTAAAGGCAAGGGAAACAAAAGGAAAAATGAACTTTTGGGAATTCATCAAGATAAAAAGCTTCTGCACAGTAGAGGATATAGTCAACAAAACCAAAAGACAACTGACAGAATGGGAGAAGATATTTGCAAATGACATATCTGATAAAGGGCTAATATCCAAAATCTATAAAGAACTTCTCAAACTCAACCCAAAAAACAAATAATCCAGTCAAGAAATGGGCAGAAGACATGAACGACACTTCTCCAAGGAAGACATACAAATGGCCAACAGACACATGAAAAAATGCTCCATATCACTTGCTGTCAGGGAAATAGAAATCAAAACCACAATGAGATACCACCTTACACCAGTTAGAATGGCTAAAATTAACAAGGGAACAACAAATGTTGACGAGGATGTGGAGAAAGGGGAGCCCTCTTACACTGTTGGTGGGAATGCAAGCTGGTGCAGCCACTCTGGAAAACAGTATGGAGGTTCCTCAAGAAGTTAAAAATAGAGTTACCCTATGACCCAGCGATTGCACTACTGGGTATTTACCCCAAAGATACAGATGTATGAAAAGAAGGGGCACATGCACCCCAGTGTTCATAGCAGCAATGTCCACAATAGCCAAACTGTGGAAGGAGCCTAGATGTCCTTCAAAAGTTGAATGGATCAAGAAGATGTGGTCCATATATACATCAGAAAGGGTGAATACCTACCATTTGCATCAACATGGATGGAACTGGAGGGGATTATGCTAAGTGAAATAAGTCAATCAGAGAAAGACAATTATATGGTTTCACTCATATGTGGAATATAAAGACTAGCGCAGAGGATCATAGGGACAGGTAGGGAAAACTGAATGGGAGGAAATCAGAGAGGGAGACAAACCATGAGAGACTCTTGACTCTGGGAAACAAACTGAGGGTTGCGGAAAGGGTGGTGGGTCGTGGGTGGGGTAACTGGATGATGGGCATTAAGGAAGGCATGTGTTGTGATGAGCACCGGGTGTTATATACAACTAATGAATCATTGAACATTACATCAAAAAAAAAAAAAAGATAAGCTGGAAAGAACTCAATCAATTAGAAAGCATAGAGTGAGGTCAAAAGGCAGTTTAAGTCCTCTTTCATGTTCATCAGAAGTGAGTCAGTAAGTATAGCCCACATTCAAGGACAGGGCATTGGACTCTGCCTTTTGAAAGGATGAATATCTAATAATTTGTGGACATATTTTAAAACTACCATGAATTGCAAACATAATGTTCTCATAGGACAGCATCCCAAGCAAGAAGTTGGGAGTAGAGGCAAAAAACAACCTTGCTCCTATAAGCAGCTCTTTTATCAGAGAGCAAAGTCCTTCCCAGAAACTGCTAGCTGACTTCTTTGTTTTTTTTTTAAATTGCCTCCACTGCCCAAAATGGGGCCCGAACTCACAACCCTGTGATCAAGAGTCATATTCTCTAACCACTGGACCAACCAAACACCCTGGTTTCTTATATATCATGCCTAAATTCAGTAAATGCCCATTCCCAGACCAATTCATGACAAAGGGGAATGGGATTACCATGCTTAGTTTAGGTCAATTGTGATTCATCCCTTGAGGCTGTGAGATAAGCTTACTTTCCCTGAGTACTTGTCTTGGGCCCAAAAATCAAATCAGGTTTCTGTTAGGAAGGAAGATGGTAGCTGGGGAATATCTGTTGAATGGGCAAGAGTGTCTTCAAAAAAATGGATTCTCATTGCTCTTAAGATAAAAATTGCTTCTTTATTATGGTTTTCAGTGTGGAATTATTCCTAGTAAATATATTATAAACCCTAAGGAGTGAGTGTGGAAGCAGCTGAAATGTCAACAGCATTCCTGTTCTGGGCTGTTGAACTCAATGGCCCAGTAGGAGCGGGATCTCATGATCCCCAGGGGCAGGGCCTAAGTTAGGAGCTATGAAAGAATGTAACCCTCAGTCTCCCCTTTCTGCACCTGGCGATTGCCAGCCCAAACATCCCACTCCTCCCTTATCCCATGACTGACTCCCTGTGTGCCCACGTGTAGGGGAAAATGCAAGCCTGTTTCAAGATAATTTGACATCCCTTCTACTCCTTTCCCACGCTTGGAGGCATCTGTCCTTGCTTTTCTGATAAAAACCAAAATAAAAGCTTTGTGCAGGATTCAGCTCTCCCTTGCAGAGGCAGCCCTGCACGGCCGCTCAGATTGGTGTCTAACTTTATTTCAGTGTGTGATGACATAATAGGCCCGAAGGATCTGGTCCCTGCTTACCTTACCTTTGATTTTATTTTATTTTTTCAAATTTTTATTTTAATTCTAGCTTGTTAACATATACTGTAATATTGGATTCAGGAGTAGAATCAGTGATTCATCACTCACATATAAAACTCAGCACTCATCACAAGTGTTCTCCTTAATACCAATCACCCATTGAGCCCATCCCTTGCCCACCTCCCCTCAATCAACCCTTGGTTTGATTTCTATAGTTAAGAGTCTCTTATGGTGACTTCCCTCTCTTTTCGCCTTCCCCTACGTTCATCTGTTTTGTTTCTTAAATTCCACATATGAGTGAAATCCTGTGGTATTTGTCTTTTTCTGACTGACTTATTTCGCTTAGAATAATACACTCTAGCTCCATCCATGTGTCTAGTAAGAAGTTGCTAAGGCTGATGCCAAAGAGGTTACTGCCTCTGTTCTCCTCTAGGATTTTGATGGTTTCCTGTCTCACATTTAGGTCTTTCATCAATTTTGAACTTATTTTTGTGTATGGTGTAAGAGAGAGGTCTAGTTTCATTCTTTTGCATATGGTTGTCCAGATTTCCCAACACCATTTGCTGAAGAGACTGTCTTTTTTTTCCATTGGATCGTCTTTCCTGCTTCATCGAAGATTAGTTGACCATATATTTGTGGGTCCATTTCTGGGTTTTCTATTCTGTTCCATTTCATCCATGTGTCTGTTTTTGTGCCAGTACCATACTGTCTTGATCACTCCAGCATTGTCATATAGCTTAAAGTCTGGAATTGTGTGATGCCTCCAGCTTTGCTTTTCTTTTTCAAGATTTCTTTGGCTCTTTGGGGTCTTTTGTGGATCCATACAAATTTTAGTATTGTTTGTTCTAGCTCTGTGAAAAACACTGGTGGTATCTTGATAGGGATTGCATTAAATGCATAGATCGCTTTGGGTAGTTTAGGTCTTGGGGTCTAGCTGGTGACACTTCATTTTATCTGGACCTTAAGTGCCGTGTGTGGAAAACATTTATGTTTCTGACTCAAATTACTTCATTCTGTTACCTGAAACCGGGTTTGCCTCTTGGTGGGTGTGAAGCCAAAAAACACAACCAAGCCAAAGAATAGGAAAAACAAGAGTTTTACTTGTCACAAGTAAAGGAGAACACCAGGATATTTCCCAAAGCAGTGTCTCCTCATACAGCAAAACTGGGGAAGTTTTAAGCTAAGGGTTCATACAAATTCATGAAGGGGCTTGTGCAACGGGGAATTCAGCATGGAATTGGGGGCAAAAGTCATCTCAAGGTGACAGAGTCCAGGTCAAAGTTAGGAGGGCCAGCAAGGGTCAGTATCATCAATTCTCTGGCTTTTCTTGGTCAGTATCCGAGTGCTCAAAAGGATTTAGATCCTGCGAAGATAATTCAAGAATGTATGTCCCACATATGAGTGAAACTATATGATAATTGTCTTCCTCTTCTTGACTTACTTCACTTAGCATAATCCCCTCCAGTTCCATCCATGTTGATGCAAATGGTGGGTATTCATCCTTTCCAATGGCTGAATAATATTCCATTGTATATATGAACCACATCTTCTTGATCCATTCATCTGTTGAAGGGCATCTCGGCTCCTTCCACAGTTTGGCTATTGTGGACATTGCTGCTATGAACACTGGGGTGCAGGTGCCCCTTCTTTTCACTACCTCTGTATCTTTGGGGTAAATACCTAGTAGTGCAATTGCTGGGTCGTAGGGTAGCTCTATTCACTCATATGTGGAACATAAGCAATAGCACGGAGGACCATAGGGGAAGGGAGGGAAATCTGAAGGGGGAGAAATCAGAGAGGGAGACGAACCGTGAGAGACCCCGGGAAGCAAACTGAGGGTTTCAGAGGGGACAGGGTAACAGGGCGATGGGTATTAAGGAGGGTACGTGTTGTGATGAGCACTGGGTGTTATACGTAACTAACGAATCATTGAACACTACATCAAAAACTATTGATGTACGGGGCACCTGGGTGGCTCAGTTGGTTAAGCGACGGCCTTCGGCTCAGGTCATGATCCCGGAATCCTGGGATTGAGTCCCGGGATCGAGTCCCGGGATCGAGTCCCGCATTGGGCTCCCTGCTCAGCAGGGAGTCTGCTTCTCCCTCTGACCCTCCTCCCTCTCATGCTGTCTCTCATTCTCTCTCTCGCAAATAAATAAAATCTTAAAAAAAAACTATTGATGTACTATACAGTGGCTAACTGAACATAATAAAAAAACCAAAAATAAATAAAATCTTTTCAGCCTATTAAAAAAAAGGAATGTATGTCAAAGTCAATCTTTACTATTGAATCAGCACTGGGAGTAAACATTGATTTACTGTCCTGGATATGATTAGGTTATCTCTTGGCCTGATAGTAGCTGTTTGTTCTTCTGTTCTTTCACAAGATGGCCAGGGGCCTAAAATGACTTTTCTTATGACAAGAAAGCTATTGAGAGAAGGAAACTGAAGGACTCCATAAAAATCTGCTTTTGTTCCTTCTGCTTTATTCTTGCTGGCCCTGTACCTCCACCCCACTTTACACATGCCTTGTAATGCAAATAGAGTATGTCCTCCTTGTAAGAGACAAGGAGTTAATGATTTCTCCAGAATAGATAACATCTGAAGAAGGACCAGGTGAGAGTGAAAGGAAGAAGCTATCATATGCATATTACAGACCACTGGCGCTAGACATCTTGATGCTAAGGCCCCCTGGCTCTAAGGAATAACGCCTGGTCTTTGTTCTAACCCATTCCTGGATGCCTGAGGGGACACATACACCAGGTAGTCACCCTGAATAAAAACCCACAGGCCCCAAACAAAGACATGACAGGCTTCTTTCCTTTTCAAGTCTTCCGGATGTTTCGTCTGTATCTGCTCTCTCTGTTCGATAAACTCTGCTTTCACTTCCTGCTGCCTCGAGTTTGATTTCTAACCTGAGCAAAGCCAGGGACCTTCTTGGTTGGTCTTGCGAGACTCCCTCTGGGTCCTAGGACTGGTCTGTAGGCATCCCTATATCTGGTCTTTCTTTTCCCGGGGACCCCTAACTCTGCTTACAATTCCAGCCAACTCGGCAAACGTGGGGGCATGGAGTACCCATTTCCTGGCAATGGTGTCTGTATTACAGTATAATTATATGTATCGACTCTACATCTGGCCTACCTAGGTTTGAATCCACCACTTAAAAGATATGAATCCCTACGCAACCCACTAAACCTCTTTCTGCATCATTTACTTCATCTGTAAAATGAGGAAGGCAATACCTACTTCCGAGTTTTGTGACCATTATTAGTTAATATACGAAAAATGCTATTTGCTTGCCATTAGCATTAATTGTGTCAAAACCAGAACAATCACATCGCACTTTTCATTATTAAGAAGGGGGCGCTGGGGGGACCTGGGCCTTTCCCGAATTCTGAGAGGTCTCGGTTATCAAGGCCAATTAGCAGCCTTACTTAGAATTCCATTTTGGGGAGCCAGGAAATCCGATTAGCTTTCCGAAGGGAAGTGCCATTTGCATCCATCCCGGGAGGGCTGCCAAGAATTCCCTGGGGTGGGGGGCGCCGCTCTTCCTCTGGCCGCAGGGGGGGTTGCCCCGCGCTGCAGCGGCTCGCGGCCGCCGCGCGGCACCGGGGCGGAGGCCTGGGGCCTCTCCCTCGCTCTCGTCCGCCCGGAAGCGCCACCCAGTTCCCTTCCCCTCCCCCTGCCCACTCCGCGGCCCCGCCTCCTGCCCCCACTCTCAAGTCACAAAGGTCTACGGCGGCTCGCTGCGTGCCGGACGTGACAAATGAAAACCGCACGTCCCACCAGTGGCCTCGCAGACAGACAGCGCCTCGAAGCAATGGCAGGGTGCCAGCGCCCTTCGGCCGCGGCCAATAAGCGGCTGCTGGGCGCCGCGCGCCGGGGAAGGGGCGGGGTGGTAGGCGGGGCCGTGTGGCCCGAGAGGCGGTCGGCATTCTGCACGCGACTGGAGCGCACGTCGGCTGTGTTCTTCTCAGCTCTCTGCCTCGCGGCCCTTGTATTGCCAAGATGTCGCTTTCTAACAAGCTGACTCTGGACAAGCTGGACGTGAAGGGGAAGCGGGTCATCATGAGGTAATTCTACACATCTGCTCGTGCTCCTTCTCAAGGGCTTGGCCACAGCCTCTTCGGCTGGAGCCAGCTTGCTTCCTCCCCTGCCCAGAGTTGCTTTTAGTCCGGCTCGGCCCCGTGGGTTCTAGGCCTGCAGAGTGAGGCTTCCCACCACTGTGGCCGAGGCTTTGCCCCAGTTTTACGGTTTCTGACCTCGCTGGCCTCAGCCCAGAAAGGCAGCCGTTTTTGCCCTTTGGAGGTGGATCCACCGAGGACGGGCTCAAATCCGGGACCCCCTTTGCCCTCTTCCTGTTCCTGGAATGCAGTTCCGTCGCCTCCAGCTCCCAGCAGGCGGGATGGGACCTAATGCTTAGCCTGCAAATCCCTAGGCCCCAAAGAAGGGACCTTGAAAGGTCATTTGGTTAGTTTCTCTTCCCCCACCGCCCTAGATCATCCCAGATAAATGAGAAAAGGCACAGATTTCAAAGGTCCCTGCACAAAAGGGAAATTTTCCCAGAAGATATTAATTTAGATGTCCAGGAGTAGAATCCCCTAAAACGTTGGGGATGGGAGGGTGAGGAGGGGTGGGGCACACTGAAGGAGGCCTTGCAGAGCTTATGTAACAGGCCTCTGCGCGACACCGTTGGACTACAGGCCATGGGGTTTACATCAGGATTGTGACACATGCTGGGTAATGGTGGAGCAGGGTGTGGGTGCTCATTCTTGCCGTTCTCCAGCCTCACCTCACAGATGGCAAGAGAAGCAGGATGTTGGACGTGAGGATGACTACCCATGCACTTTGGGGTCTTCTACTCTGCACATGTGGATCCCTGGTCACTTACGCACGTGGCTTTTCCCTTATATGCCAAAATTGTATGGAGCTTTTACATTTATCCTTTTGGTAACGTGTGGTATATTTGCAAGCCAGGAGCAAAGTGCAGGACAGTTAGGTATGTAACTGATGGATTGACTGTGCTATACCTTGATAGGTTCCAAGGGTGGTGCATTTTCCGGGTCACAGGGCTTGCATTGATAGCCTTGTGCAGTCCTGTCCTTTTTGGGAAGTGGTTGATTGATGGGCAGGCTTGTGAATGGTGTGATCCAGCCCCTTTCCCAGTTTGGGCTGGTTCAAGTGAGGGCATCTTTTGGATATTAACAGACATACAAGGCTGTAGGGAATCTCCCTTCATAACTACGCTTAAACATAGGAGGGCACTCCGAATTTCAGAACTCTGGGCACCGTAAAAGTTAATGCAGCTCTACCCTTTTCTCTAATTTCATTATGGGCACTATTAGTTTGCATGTGGCCTTCTCTGCCTTGTCGTGGAAATAGAACTCAGTAGCTTATGGCCATGAGAAACACTTGGTGTCCACATTTTCCCAAACGACCTAGGCATTTGCAATCGGGACAAAGTAGGAATCAAAGCCATCCTAATATTAGAAAAGGACCCTTTCTACCCCTCAGGTGATCTTAAGAGAGGGGATAGATTATATGATAAACAGGCCAGCTAGACATTGGCATGTAACTAGATTTTAGGTTTTTTAATTATTTCCTCCCATCTTTACTGGGCTCGAGGCTGACCTTTCCAGATAGGTAACACCAGCTCAAAGCCCAGGGGTGGGGCATCACGCTGGTCACCTTCCTGCAGTTGCAGTCTTGATTTATCTTCTGCTCATGGAAACTGGTTTGAGGAATTAACTGGGCTGGCTGGGAGTGGGACTTGAGGAAGTGCTTATCTTTTCTCCCTCTGGACTTAAACATGAAATAACTTGGTGTCCAAGGGCTCAAAGTTTCATTTAACACAGATTAACCTTGAGCCTTGAAATGATTGGCCAGTCCTGTTTTGCTGATGGAAAATTACCTGTCCAAGGTCACTGAACTAGCAAATTGGTGGCAGAGCTAGGACTAGATTTTGGGTCTTTGGCTGCCAACCAGATCCTCTAAATACTCAACATTGTAAACAAGGACGGGCTAAAAAAGACTTTTTGTCTGCTGAAGGTTGCAATCAATAAACACCCCCCCCCAATCTGGATAAATTCTACTTACTTCACCTGGGGACAGGGAATTACTTTGTTCCCTGATTATTAATGTATCTCTTTTGAACAGAGTCACATTTTGTAGGACTTTTTGGAAGAGCCTAGGCAGCTATGCCTTGTCAGCTCAAATTTTTTGTTCCAATGCCTTTACGTGGTGGTTGCTGGCTGGCAGTGTTTCAGAAATGGGGCCTCTGAGTATTGGCTGCTTCACTTGCCTCCTCTCTTTGTCCTGCAAAAGAGAACTCTAATGTCTATGATGTTGATGTTAGCCGAGTCTTCTGGCTCCTGCTTTGAATTGCCGAGGGAGCAAACACACTGATTTGTTGAGGGAACGTTAGATAGCCAGAAACCTCTGACTGGGTAATTACCAGGTTCCACCTCCATCCCCCCCCCCCCCCCGGATTCCAGTTGACTTTACCGCCTTTTGAGTAAGCTTCCGGCTTATTTTTGCAATGTCATTTCCTTTCTTCAGACCGCACAGATTGCCAGTCTTACTCCTTTGGTAACTTGCGAAGCACTTTCCTTTTTGCTTGCTCCCTCCACCCCTCTTTTATTTTAAATCTCACTGCTTTTCTCTAACCTGTTCTGACTTGTTAAGCAACAGCTCTGATGTAGTGGAAAAAGAAATGGAGAGGAAAAACTGAGCCGAGAAAAAGTCTTTAATAAGATACCCATAATACCCCAATCTTGCAGTCGGTGGGCATGGTACTTTTGAGAGCTTTTAATGGGACTGGGCCTGGATCCCTGAGATTTCAGGTGACAGAGACTTGATACTCTTACTCTAACTAAATATTTTAACATTTTATTTTGAAATAATTATAGATTCACAGGAGGTTGCAAAGTTAGTACAGAGAAGTTTGTTCACCCAGTTTCCCCCAAAGGATACATCTTACAAAATTAAGGAGATTGCAAAAATAGTACAGAGAAGTCTTTGTTCGCCCAGTTTCCCCCAATGGATACATCTTACAAAATTAGAGTACAATATCAAAAGTAGGAAGTTGACGTTGGGATAAAGCTTATAGTTCTGTGCTGTCTTATCACATGTATAGAAAGAGCTGTGTAATTCCCACCACAAGTTATGAAACTTGTTTGATCACCACCAAGACCTTCCTCCACCTCCCTCTGCAGAGTCATGCCCCCACAACTCCCTCCATTCCAACCCCTGGGAACTACTGATCTGTTTCCTGCCCCTAACATTTTGTCATTTCAAAAATGTTACATAAGTGGAATCACAGTATATAACCTTTTGCGATTGGCTTCCCCCCCGCCCCCCCACTCAGCTTAATGCCCTCGAGATTTATCCAAGTTGTTGCATGTATCAGCAGTCCATTCTTTATATTGCTGAGTAGTACTTTATGGTATGGCTGTTGCGCAGTTTGTTTAGCCATTCACCCATTGATGGACGTCTGGTTTGTTTCCAGTTTGGGGCTATTACAAAGAAAGCTGCTGTGAACATTGAATATTCATGCACAAGTCTTGATATGGACATTTATGCTGTCATTTCTCTTGGGTAAACACCCAGGAGTGAAATCACTGGATCATATGCTGAATTCCCAGACTGGTTTCCAAAGCAGGCACACTATTTTACATTCCTACCAGCAGTATAAGTGATCAGTTTTTCTGCATCTTCACCAGCATTTGGTGTTGTCATTATTTTTTATTTCAGCCATTCTGATATCTGTGTAGTGAAATTTGAGTTCATGCCTGAAGCTGAGCTCACCAGTGTTTCAGGGAAGTGGAAAAGGAAGGGGTGCAGATTTTAACTTAGAATGGAAGAAGTGGAGTGTGTAGGCAAGAGCAGTTTCTTTGGCAGAGTCCTCGGAAAGGAGAAGCTAAAAGCAGAACTGTTGAGAGTGTAGGAGGTGATGAAGGGAGGTAAAGCACAGGCAAAGAGAAGAGAGAAGTCCAATTCCCATCAGGAAGCTATGTCATGGCAGCTTGGATAGATGACACAGATTCTTGAGTTTCTGCCCAAAGAATTTCCTTCCTGTAAGGGCTTGGGAGTAGGGAGCACTGAAAAAGGGTGGCTTGTGCTCAGCCTGTTGCCATTAGCCCTTTTGACCTGGGCCTTTCTGGGAGGTTGCAGGAGGGAAAAATGACACAGGTAATGGGATACTCTACGCTCTTCAGAATGTACTTGAAGGCTGGCAGGGGCCTTGTTAGGATATTTAGAGAAGATGCTTAGAATCAGAGTCAAGTAGCCTGAAACTGAGTAGATTGTATTTCCTTTTTTTTATAATTTTTTAAAAATGTTTTATTTATTTATTCATGAAAGTCAGAGAGAGAGAGAGGCAGAGGCAGAGGGAGAAGCAGGCTCCCCGCCTAGCAGGGAGCCCGATGCGGGACTCGATCCCAGAACCCTGGGATCATGACCTGAGCCGAAGGCAGACGCTTAACCATCTGAGCCACCCAGGCGCCCCTGAGTAGATTGTATTTCTTCAGAGACATACTGCTTTTATTTTTGAAGACTTAATTAAAATGTTTGAATATAGAATGATTTCCTCAACCCACCTTTGGAAAGGCTGCTCTTCAATGAACTAGGTTGGAGTATAGTCCTGGGGGATATAGGAAGTTGGTCGTCTTAATAGGTCTAAGTATTTCGTAATTGTCTGCTAGGCCTGGAGCATGGCAGCAGTCTTCTCGACTAGGTCATATCTTCCCTTAGTTCCTTAGCATGTGACGGTGCTAGCTGTTTTTGTAATGGTCGATTGTGTTTTAAAGATTTTATTTATTTATTTATTTGACAGAGAGAGACACAGCAAGAGAGGGAACACAAGCAGGGGGAGTGGGAGAGGGAGAAGCAGGCTTCCCGCAGAGCAGGGAGCCTGATGCGGGGCTCGATCCCAGGACCCTGGGATCATGACCTGAGCCGAAGGCAGACGCTTAACGACTGAGCCACCCAGGCGCCCCTCGATTGTGTTTTAAAAGGCAGGTCGATGCCTTCTAAAACACAAGTAACATTTTGGAGAAGCATTAACATGTATCATAATAGCTGCCATTTGTATGGCACTTACTGTGTACAGGTACTCTTCTAAGCCCTTGACAAATAACACTAATTCATTTAATTCTCACAGTAACTGTGAGGTAGGTACTATCATCCGCATTCTGCAGATGAGAAAGAAAGTGTTTAAACGGGATCTTGGCAGGCAGCACTTAGCCCTAACACCTACCTGTCACACGTTGTTTTCAGTCAGATTGAAGTAGGCTGAGGTTCCAGGGAGTTCAGAAGGGGGAAGGAATTACTGGTTCTTAAAAAATGGTAAAGCAGTAATCTGTTGGGTGAGAAAGGAGAGACTGCAGTAAATTATTTGCTTGTGCCATCCTGATCACTTCTCTAATTGCCTGTTTGTCAGGTAGGCAGGATCACATGTTCCGTCCTCCCCTCTCAGGTTTTATGAAAGAAGCTATCTTATTTTTATTGTCTGTTTTGCTTGAAGAGTACTGTGTGAACTTGGTCTTGGACACTGGGTTTTTTCTGGTCACGAGGCCCCAGGCTTTCTCCGAAAGAATGATAATCTGTTGATGTGTTCTTTTTTCCAGTCATTTTTTTTCTTTTGAGTGATGTTAGTTAGCTTCCTTAGGACCCAGAAATAATATCAAAGGAATCAGAATCAAGATGTGTTCCTTAATTACCCCTTATCCAGCCAGCTGCCATTATTCCTAGATACTGTCATGTTAGGTCCACATAAAAATCTTTTTAGATGGAACTGGTTTTAGCTTCCCAGGTCTTTTTTTTTTTTTTTTTAAGATTTTATTTATTTTTTGACAGACAGCGAAAGAGGGAACACAAGCAGGGGGAGTGGGAGAGGGAGAAGCAGGCTTCCCACTGAGCAGGGAGCCGGATGTGGGGCTCGATCCCAGGACCCTGGGATCATGACCTGAGCTGAAGGCAGACGCTCAACGACTGAGCCACCCAGGCGCCCCAGGCTTCCCAGGTCTTCAGGGCTAGTTCCTGTGATGTCACTTAGGTTTGTTTTTTATTTTAAAAAATTTCTCTTTTAAAGTATATCAAAAGCTCAAAGAATTATCACGAAACTGAACACATTTGTGTAATCACCCAGGTCAAGAAATACAGAATAACCCCAGAAACACCCTGTGGTGTCCTATCCCAGTCCCTCCTCCTTCCCTCCGCCTCCCCATGGCTAACCACTATCTTAACTTCTAATACCACTGATTGTTTTTAAGGTGGATTTGAATTCCTACCTTATTTAACTGGTTCCCTAAAAGTGCTTCTCCTAATCTTTGAGGGAATCTGAAACTTTGTTTCTTTTTTAGAGTGGACTTCAATGTTCCTATGAAGAACAACCAGATAACGAACAACCAGAGGTAAGGTCTCTGCTAAACCTTGAGTTTGGTTTAAGATGTGTGTGGGTATATAGGATGAAATGGTTTTCCTTTCTTAGTGTAGAACTGTGTGGTAACTTAAGCCATATAGTCTTGGCTTTCCACAAACCCACTATCTGGTCTGCTTTCTTACGAGAATAAAGAAAGTGAAAAAAGTCATCTTAAGAAAGTGATTTTTTTCCTCTCATTTTTTGAAACTTTGAAGGATTTGGGGTTACGCATTTTTAAAGAACATCAAAGCTGAAGGTTACTTGGCTTCTCGTGCAAAATGAAGAACTGTGCAAGAGGATTTTTTTAATACTAGTAATTTTAAGCTTACATGTATTTTTATAAGCCCCTATTCAGTATGGCCCCGTAAAATAAGTTTTTGAGAATTTTGATGTAAGGGAAAAGATGTCAGAGGTAATATTCTCAGTTTAGGCTGTGCTAAATATCTTGTCTCCAAAATCAGAAGCAGAAATTTTAAGTGGTAGAATACTCTTGCTTTTGACTAGATTGTAAAGAAGGTTTAATTTTAAATTTCAGATGAGGGGTTTGAGCTGGAAAGGTGTGCTTTCCAATGATCTAGAGCAGTGTTGTCTAATAATATAATACGAGCCACATATAATTTAAAATTTTCTGGTTGCCACATTAAAAAGATAAAAAGAACTGGGTGAACTTAATTTTAAGTAATATATTTTATTTAATCCAGTAAGTCCAAAATAATCATTTCAATATGTAATTAATAAAAAAATTAAAGGAACATTTAACTTTTTTGGTATTAAGTCTTCAAGATCCAGCATGTATTTTAACACAGCACATCACAATCTGGACTAGTCAATTTCTAGTATTTAAGAGGCACATGTAGCTGATGGCTCCCTTATTGGACAGTGCAGGTCTAGACCCAGAACATTTTCAGATATTGGCCCCAGGGTAGAGTCTGGCATTTTACCAAGTACATCCCTGCTACACCATAGTGGAAGGTCTCTGTTTTGTATAAGGCAGCTCTGACCCTCTTGATTTTCATTATTTTCTGCAGCACACAGAAGAAATTGGACATAGGCCTTCCAAGGTGTTTTATGAATTAAAAGCAGAGAAGCAGGTCTGAGTACATTCTTTCCGTTTTCAGAAATCCATGGAGTTAACAAAAGGAAGCATTAGAAATAATAGAACTTCCGATAAGGGATAGCTCTGAAGAATAATTTGGTTTCTTTGGGCAAACTTTGTACCTAATGAAGGTTTCTTCTTTATTTGGTGTTAGTGAGTTTTTATATATGTCAAATAGCATAAGATATTTTGGAAACATAACCTGGTTTTTTATTATTCCATTGTCTGCTGAAATGCCACCTTATCAGAGACTGGCCACCCTATCTAAAATCCCCTTCACCACTATTCCTCAGTCATTCTTGTCTCTCTACCTTTATTTTTTCCATAGCTCTTATTACCACCTGATTACAGACACACACGTGCACACACACACACACACACACACACACACCCCTATATTTATATGTATACACACGTATGTATGTTTATTGTTTGTCTCTCCCTCCATTAGAATTTCACTTCATGAGAGCAGAGACTGTTTTATTTACTGTTGTATTCTCAGAATCTGGAAAGGTACCTGGCATAAGAAGCATTCAATAAATATTTGTTGAATAAATGAATGGTTTTCTTTATTATCAATTTCAATTTCTTAAAGACTGGAAAAAATGGAAAGTTAGTATCAAGTTTATAACAAAAATTTGACATGTTTAAAGGAAGTTAATAATTTTTTGGTTAAACTATAATGAGGTTAATATGACATTATTTAAACTATATTCTATATAGTGTATTTTTTCCTGCCAGAAAATGTGCCTTAGGATCTATAATGGGTGCAAAAAAATTACTACATCTTTTTAAATTTTTCCTAAATTTCCTTTAATGGTGTCAAAGATTTGGGAATTCTGGATTTCTTCCTCAGTCACATAAGAGGGCTGTTTCAGGGGTCCCCAAGACACCTACATATACTTAGTGATTCACTAGAAGAACTCACAGGACAGGACGTAGCATATAGTTCTCACTACTAAAGTTTATTATTACAGCGAAAGGATGCATGACAAGATCAGCAAGGGGGAAAAGACACCTAAAATCTGGGGAAATCCATGCAGGGGCTTCCAGTGCTCTCCCTCCAAACTGCAGTAGTTGAATGCATTGTTTTTGCCCAGAGAAGCCCATTAGAGATTTGGCTCCCAAGATTTTTACTGGGAGCTGGTCATATGGGTACCCTCTGCCTAGCAACCAACAAAATTCCAGACTATTAGAGGAAGGCAGGTGTTGAGCATAGATCACTTAGTTTGTACAGTCTAGGAGCAGTGTCAATTAGAATGTCCCTTGTCTGTCAGAGAATTGAGGGACCACTTTGGAAGCCAGGTTCCCAGGCACTGGCCAAGGGCCAACCTTGCAAGCAAGTCCTTCTAAAGATAGCAGCTTCATTCCTGCTATGGTAGCTCTTTTCTGCATAAGGGGCAAAACGTGATCAGATTGAATAATCCTCGGTGGATTGTTTGGCATCATAATTGACTTCTTCCCCTGAACCTGAGGACCATCACTGAATTGCCAACAGTAAATCTGAAGAAATTTAGAGAAGAAAAGGGGCTTTATAGTTCACAAGGCCATAAATAAAGTCGTTCCCACTAATCCTAGGAGTAACCTTGATCTACCTGCTATCTCTTTCTGGTTACAGAATCAAGGCTGCCATCCCAAGCATCAAATTCTGCTTGGACAATGGAGCTAAGTCAGTTGTTCTTATGAGCCACCTGGGCCGACCTGATGGTGTCCCCATGCCTGAAAAGTACTCTTTGGAGCCAGTTGCTGTAGAACTTAAATCTCTGCTGGGCAAGTAAGTGCCAGACTCTGGAGCTGGGGGACTCCATGACAGGAGATGTTGTGAAGCGTGTTGTTACTGGTTCTTTCAGATTTCTCAAGTATCTCCATCTCCTGCTCTCCCCAGGGATGTTTTGTTCTTAAAGGACTGTGTGGGCCAAGAAGTGGAGAAAGCTTGTGCTAACCCAGCTGCTGGGTCTGTCATCCTGTTGGAGAACCTTCGCTTTCATGTGGAGGAGGAAGGGAAGGGAAAAGATGCTTCTGGGAATAAGGTAGGACCTGTGACCTCGACATTATTAGGGGTGAGGAGGACTGAGTCCATAAGAGACTGAAGAAAGAGGTAGTTGATGTTTATTTTTTCGTTAGATGCCTTTTTGTTGAAGTACAGAATAAATATATATAAAAGTTTATTCATATATAAAGGTTATTTTATTCATATATATGAATAAATATTCATATATGAATAGATACATATTCATGTATATGAATAAAAATAAATCTTTAATATATATAAGGTTATTTTAATATATATGATAACCTTTAATATATATATGAATATACATGGATATATATGAATATATTCAAGCTATGCATTTATATAAAAGCTATGCATTTATATAAGTGTGTGTATATATATAGATAGATAGATAGATAGATGCATGGCTTGATAAATTATCACAGAGTACACACACATCTGTGTAACCACCACCTAGGTCAAGGAATAGAATATTGGCTAGCATCCCAGAAGCCCTTCTCATGCTCAAGTGTTTTGTAATACCTTTGAAAAATAAGTGGATACCATTTGGGTATAAGAGTATTCAGTGGACATGCTTTGCAGTTGTTCCTTTGTTACCCACTTGGCCCATGATACATGAGGATTTTTTTTTTTCTGACAGCATGTGTGATAATCCTAGTGAAGGGTAGGCTATGATTCCCAAGTGCTGAGAGCAGACGTTCACAGGCATTGGTGGGGGCGGGTGTCCATGCTATACCAGGTGTTCCTCGAACAGAACAGACCCTGGTGTGTTACGGAAGGACAGTAATATTCTTATTTCGAAGGGGAATTAACTTAATGGTTGAGCTTGGTACTCTTAAAACCATAAATTTCAATTAAGTGTGATATAATTGGGATTTTCTTATAAAATAATTATGTGAGCAGAAAAAGTACTTTTCGTAAGTCAAGTAGAAAGGGTCTATGTGGGAAAATTGATGATAGTTGGGTAAATGATGGTCATGATGATATTGCCTAGGATTTGAGACTTTTTTTTAATGAAGTGTAAAGCATTTTTTGGAATTCTCTTTAAGATAAGGAAGTGCAGGTATTATCATCTTATAAAGAAATTTGAGTCTCCGAAAGGCAGTCATTTTACTGAAGTTCGAGGTGGTAGTGCTGTTGCTGGGCTTTATATATATATATATAGCTCAGTCCATTAGATCAGCAAACTTTTTCTATAAAGGGTCAGATGATAAATATTTTAGGTTTTGTAGGCCAGATAGTCACAACTGTATGTGGTCTCTGTTGGAACTACTCAGCTCTGCTATTGTCATGCCAAAGTGACCATAGAAAAAACCACCCAAAACAAAAATTAAAAAGAGCAACCATAGATAATCCACAAAATAGATTACTATCACCTGACAACCGGAATTCAAATATTAAATGATAAAGCTGGCTCTTTGAGGATGATTTAGAATTTGCCTATTGGTAGAAGAGAAGCTGAAGTCATCCTTTAGAACATTCTACCCTTATGTGTTTAGTGTCTTGGGGAACAAGACTCTCTGAGGCTAGTATCTCAATCTCCTGTTGTGCTTCTGGTGTTTCTTAAGGTCATCAGAGTACCTGCTTTTAAGCAGTTTCTTTTCTTAGCACCTCAGGCCCTGGTCTTGCCTTATCCTGCCTTTGGGCATAGTCTTGGTACAGTAGTAAGAGTCAAGTCCTTATCTCAAATTTGGTGCCCTTTTAGAGTTGAAACTCAACTTGCACAGAACTAGAACTTAGAAGTGGTAGCAAATTGAGGCAAAATTTGGGAAGTGATAAACTAACAGTTCTAGTCTATGACTTCTTTTTAATTAACTTTACATTTAGTGTCCAGTGGCTTTCGATGCTTGAAATTTCAAGAGCCAGTAATAAGTTCAAAATAGATTTAAAAAAAAAAAACAACAAAGCAAGGACATAAAATTTTTCCTTTTTCCAGTGTGCCTACATTGGTCTTTTAGGAACGTTTTCTTCTAGTTATTGGCAGATCAAAACTTGAGAAGTGGGTTAGTTTCTATAGTGCTTTTTTCAAGAAGAGCTTCAGTTTGCCCCATTTTTCCTTAGACAGTTCTTGGAGGGGTTATCATGCCTTTTTAATAGATGAGAAGGCTGCAGGGTCAGAGATCAACTTGCCGAAGGTTACACAGTGAATTAGTGTCAGAGTTGGGCCTAGAACCCAGGTGTCTTGCCATTTGGGCAGTATTTTCATTACTACATGATTATCTTCCAGTCACCGGTGGCAGATGATACTCCATTCTAGAAAGATTATGTGGGTTCTACAGTGTTTAGTTTTAGCATTAGTTCCCCTGCATTGTTTGGGTCATTAGAGGAAAGCCCCTGTTCTTTGTGGCAGCCTCCTTCACCTTGAAACAGGAGGATGGGAGTGGGCAGCAACTAAAATGAACATCTGTCTTGTATATTCTTCTGTGCTGTGTCCCCCTGTGCATCTTTGCTTGGTTTCTTTCTGGAGATTTCTTTGTTCATCCTGCCATCCTGCAAATGTCCCCTTTTGCGGGGGTCTGGGGGTAGGGATCCTGGATGGTGAGCTGACATTTCAAGGCCATAATGTTTTACTTGTACTTTTTGTTTCTCTTTCTTTTTTGTAGAAGTGTATTTCTTGTTTTCTTAGATGCCTAACTTCTAGGGAAGGTTATATAGAATACCTTCTTTTAATATACATAAAATGTTTCTGAGGGCCTTTGCTGTTGTCATGTTTCCACCTGCCTTCTCTGTTCCAGCTTCGTGAAGAATGTGTGTGAAAGCCTCTTTCCCTTTGCAGAAAGGCCTTGGTAGCTAGAAGCTTGAGTCAAGTATAATCCTAACTTTTGTAAGGAAAATATGTTAAAATGAGGATATGAGTCAAGCTAAGGAAAGGAAAAGATAATTTTTTTTTAAAGATTTTTATTTATTTGTCAGAGAGAGAGTACAAGCAGGGGGTAGTGGCAGGCAGAGGGAGAAGCACGCTTCCCGCTGAGCAGGGAGCCCGATGTGGGGCTCAGTCCCAGGACCCTGAGATCATGACCAGAGCTGAAGGCAGATGCTTAACTCACTGAGCCACCCAGGTGTTCCAGGAAAAGATAATCTTATCTTAGGAGTTGGGGGAGAGGTCAGTGGGGTGTGATTAGCTTCGGGAGATTAGAGGTTAAGCCATGGTTCAGGAATCTTAAGTTTGCAATTTGAGGCAAGGTGTGGAGAGCAGAATGTAGAAGTGACCAAAAGACCTGGAATATTTGGAAGAAGAAATAGATCCTGTTGCTAGTTGTGAAAATTGCTGTCCTACCAACTCTGGGTCTTTAGAGATAATGCAAGAGGACTCTTGGTATAAAATGCTTTTACAGTTGTCTTTGGAGCCATCAGCATTTTCTGTGTTGGTTTTTCCTTTTTTTTTTTTTCTTTTTCCTGCAGGTTAAAGCTGAGCCAGCCAAAATAGAAGCCTTCCGAGCTTCACTTTCCAAACTAGGAGATGTCTATGTCAATGATGCTTTTGGCACTGCTCACCGAGCCCACAGGTACTAAGAGTCTTTTTTGATGTTGCGCTAGGAGCAATATTCCTCTGTACTCAGGCAGCCCAAGTTCTGGGTTGTTGTTGTTGATTTCTGTATTAGACAGAACATCATCCTTTCAGCTTCTGTCTAATTGGAGCTGCCAGTTAGACTGTGGTTCTTGTTGAATATCCTTGGTCCTTATTTTTTTGAGGAAATAAAAGTACAACATGTTGAGAATTGTGGAGCTTTTTGTCGTGCTTCAGGAAGAGGTTGCTTTTAGGATATTTCAGGTAGAGCCCTCCCTTTGTTAACATTGTAGGGTCAGAATCTTATGCTGTCATTAGGAAGCAAATTGAGGAACCTTCTCCTTTTGTCATCAGCTAACTGGCTGCTTGTTTATTAGGGTTAAACCCTTGACTTGAAGACTGTTAATTGGGTATCTTAAATCCTACTTAAGGTTGTTGCTTTTTACTTGTCCTCTTGGCCCTGTTCTATTAGTCAAAAAGCTCGTCTTGCACCTAAGTGTTTTTGTTGCAGTTTAGGGATGAAAACTGTGGTCTCCTGGAATCTCAGAAGTGAAAGTATTTCAGTGATAAGGAGATGGCCTCTAGAATTGGGGGGAATTGGTAAGGATTGACCAAAATTTAAATTGTCTCTGGTCTTCTCTAGCTCCATGGTGGGAATCAATCTGCCACAGAAGGCCGGAGGTTTCTTGATGAAGAAGGAGCTGAACTACTTCGCCAAGGCCTTGGAATGCCCAGAGCGACCCTTCCTGGCCATCCTGGGCGGGTATGAAGAACTCTTCAAGATTTTGCTTTAAATAGTGTGTGTGCCTGGTAGTAGGCCATGACTTGGATGGTTTATTATGGTCAGAAAGCATAATCAAACTGGGTAAATGAGCGTTTAATAAAGGGACTATCTACAAGTGTGTCGGTAGGGTTCAGGGACACCCAGAAAGTACAGCATAGTAATCTGGGGCTAGCAACAGCAAACACCTTCCCTAGGCCTGTAGGGACAAAGGGAAGGAATGGTTACCAGAATCCAGAGAGGGTAGTTGTATGGAGAGGGCCCTCTGATAGAAACTGTAGCATTGTTCAAGGAACATGGGCATAGGCGTCTGGCAGGGAAGGAAATATACTCTGATCTCCCTTCAATCTTTACTGATGTTCCCCCTTCCCCTGCCCCCTCCCAACTGCCTGCAACCCAACTGGAGGCCAGAGGGCAGGGGAGTCCCTTGATGCGCTCCATGCAGGTCAGCCTCCTGGGACAAAACAGGGCCAAGAAGGATAGCAAGTGGAGCAAGTGGAGCTTGCTTGGAGGGAAGAATGGGAAAGATTCACCATAGGTGCTCATCTAACAATTTTTGAAGCACTTGAGCCTTTCACGTACAGTCTGACAAGAATAACTGTGAACATCTAGAGCTCATTTCTCCAGAATATATACCTTTTTATAGTTTTTCCTGTGGGGAAAGGTACCATGTGGATAATGATATTCTAATGGCTTAGTTAGAGGTAGAAATTTCAGAATTGCAGGTTAAGAGGCTAGGAAGATAAATTTTAGAGTGGGGAGAGATGTACTGCTTGGATAAGAGAACTTCCTGTCACTTGGCATGGCTATCTAGGTAGCACCCTCTTTATGGCTGAAGGCCACTGACCCTTCTATAAGCATGTCCTGCCCTCTCCCCGCCAAGGGATTGAACACACTCAGCATTTTCCTGTGAAAGCTGACTCTGGAGTTGGGTGTCAATTTCAGGTAGCATAGTTCTTCAGGCTTCATGAGCCCAGTTTCAGGGTCCTAAAAATAATTCAAGTGGGTACAGATTGTTATCTGCATTCTAGAAGCATTGCCCCTCTTGTGCACTGTGTTATAAAGGTCAGACTCTCATCTTCTCTGGAGATTAGGATTTGAGCTGCTTTTGTTTTCTGTCCTTCTGTGGATCTGGAATATGGGAGTGAGTACCATCTAGTGATTATGATTAGGTTTAGGTTCAGCTGGAAATAACTGTTTGGGGGGAAGTTGATGTGGAGGGTTTTTTTTGTTGTTGTTGTTCTTTTTTTGCCACTTTTCTTCCAGTGTAGTCTTGTTAGGCCATTAACAGTTTTGGGGGAAATTTTACATTTGTTTAAAAAGATTTTATTCATCTATTTGACACAGAGAGAGATCACAAGCAGGCAGACAGGCAGAGGGAGAGGGAGAAGCAGGCTCTCCGCTGAGCAGGGAGCCCGATGCGGGGCTCGATCCCAGGAGTCGGGGATCATGACCTGAGCCGAAGGCAGACACTTAACGACTGAGCCACCCAGGCGCCCTGAAATTTTACATTTTACTAAAAAACACTGTGGAAACACTGAAGCATGTATAGAAGTTGAGAAAACAGTATACCTAATACCCTGCTTCAACAATTACATTATCAGGAGTACTTTTAAGCAAGTTTTAGACATATAATTTCACTTAGTAGTTCTGTATGTATCTCATAACTGATAAAGAGATTTCTTTTTAAATAGCCACCATGTTACACCTAACACAGTTTAACAATTTTCTTCCTGTCATCTAATATGTAGTCTGTATTCAGAAGTTCTTTGTCATCTCAGAAATGTCTTTTTACAATTGGCTTTGTTGCATAAAGATCCAAGTGAAGTTCATGCGTTGTATTTGGTTGTTAGGCATTTACTATTCTGTAATAGTCTCCCTTTTCTTACTATTTTCATTCCATTGATTTGTTGAAGAAGCAGGGCATGTGAGCTGTAGAGTATCCACCCCACATTTTTTTTTAAGATTTATTTATTAGAGCGCATGAGTGTGTGCACAAGCAGGAGGGGCAGAGGAAGAGGGAGAGAGACACTGGGCTCGATCTCGTGACCCTGAGATCACGACTGGAGCCAAAACCAAGAGTTGGATGCTTGAATGACTATGCCACCCAGGCGGCCTGGCTTGGGACAGTTTTGAGTGGGTGCAGGGATTCCCATAATTAGCAGTCTTGCTCAGGTAAAATTAGCTGTCTTGACTCTGGTTTTTGTGGGGAGAAGGGGCAAAATAGACGTATTTGGGTCTCATAGTTTCTTTAGACAGTAGTAGGTCTTCTAAGTCCTTTTTGGTCTAGAACCACACCTTTAAGAGGTTTTCTTAGAAACAGATTGGCCTTTTGGGTTGAAGAAACATAGGGGAGAGTTAGCCAGTACTTTTTTTTCCTTCCAAATTTTTATTTAAATTCCACTTAGTTAACATACAGTATAATATTAATTTCAGGTGTAGGATTTAGTGATTGATCACTTACATACAGCACCCAGTGCTCATCATAACAAGTGCCCTCCTTCATACCCATCACCCATTTAGCCCATCCCCTTACCCCTCCCATCCAGCAAGCCTCAGTTTGTTCTCTATAGTTAAGAGTCTGTTTTATGGTTTGACTCTTTTTTCCTCCTATGTTCATCTGTTTTGTTTCTTGAATTCCACATATGAGTGAAATCATGTGGTATTTGTCTTTCTCTGACTGACTGACTTTCATTTAGCATAATACTTTCTAGCTCCATCCATATTGTTGCAAATGGCAAGATTTCATTCTTTTTATAGCTGAGTAATATTCCATTGTGTGTGTGTGTGTGCACCACACTTCTTTATCCATTCATCAGTTGATGGACACATGTGGGCTCTTTCCATAATTTGGCTATTGTTGATAATGCTGCTATAAACCTCGGGGTGCATGTACCCCTTCGAATCAGTATTTTTGTGTATTTCGGTTAAATACCTAGTGAGTACAGTTGCTGGATCATAGGGTAGTTATGTTTTAACTTTCTGAGGAACTTCCATACTGTTTTCCAGAGTAGTTAGCCAATACTTTTGTCACTTGTGGGACATTTCTCTGTTCCTGTGCCTTGATACAGAAACTCAGGCAGTATGTAATATTACTTCCTTAGTCCACCGTTTGTTCTTTTGGTGATGATTCTTGCTTTCCCTTCTAGAGCTAAAGTTGCAGACAAGATCCAGCTGATCAATAATATGCTGGACAAAGTCAATGAGATGATTATTGGTGGTGGAATGGCTTTTACCTTCCTGAAGGTGCTCAACAACATGGAGGTAGGAAACCAGTGTCAAGTGGATGTGAAGTGGTTCTCCATGAGAAATAGCAGGTTATGTAAATTTAAAAAGAAAACCAGCTTCTGACATGAGCCCTCAAAACTCCCATTTTTACTTACTTTGGAAAGTTGGCTTTCTTTTGTCTTGGAATTGTTCCTTTATACTGTATTGTATCTTATTCCTGTCTGCTTTGTGAGGTAATCATGTTCTTAGTAAAGAGGCTGATCTTTATCTTGGCTGCTGTGTATAGATTGGCACTTCTCTATTTGATGAAGAGGGAGCCAAGATTGTCAAAGACCTGATGTCCAAAGCTGAGAAGAATGGTGTGAAAATTACCTTGCCTGTTGACTTTGTCACTGCTGAAAAGTTTGATGAGAATGCCAAGACTGGCCAAGCCACTGTGGCCTCTGGCATCCCTGCTGGCTGGATGGTGAGTCACTTGGGTGGGTGGTAGTAGGAGGGAACAAAAAAAACATTTTGATTTCATTCATTCATTCAGCCAACCAGCAAGCATTTTTAAAAGAATCTCTATAGGAGGTCTCTGTCAGAGAGGGCTTCAAAAGTAGCAGTGAGGCCCTCCTCAGAGAATCCGTGGGGGGAAAAGCATGATTGCTGTCTTCATCAGTAATGTGAGGGCAAAACCATTTTTTGTTTCTTCATTTATTTAATGTTAAGTAGTTAACTATGTACTGGGGTTGGTGCTAGGTACTTTCTTGATTTGGGCTGTTCTAGATTATGTTGTTACCTAGAAACTTGTAAAAGAACTCTTACATGAAAACATTAAGATAGTAGAACTGTACTGCTTATAAACAGGGAAAATATATGTGTATATTAAAGATGAAATATTTGGTTGTAGTGTTCTCTACATAATATCAGTTTTTAAAATAATTTTTTGAAGATTTTATTTATTTGACAGAGACACAGCGAGAGAGGGAACACAAGCAGGGGGAGTGGGAGAGGGAGAAGCAGGCCTCCCGCGGAGCAGGGAGCCCAACGCGGGGCTCGATCCCAGGACCCTGGGATCACGACCTGAGCCGAAGGCAGATGCTTAACGATTGAGCCACCCAGGCGCCCCAATACTATCATTTTAATAGCTGTATAAGACTGTATCATGTTGACATACTAGTGGCTTAGTTATTTTCCTCTTGTTAAGCATGTGGGCATTTAGTTCAGTGTTCCTCAAAGTGTGGTTCCAAGGACAACAGCATTAGCAACATTTTGGAACTTACTAAAAAATGCAAGTTTTTGGGCCCTATCCCAGACTTACTGAATCAGAAACTTGGGGGTTGGGCCAGCAATTTTTTTTTTGCTAGAATAAGCCCTCCTGGTGATTCCATTGCATGCCAAAGTTTGAGAACCACTGAATCTAGATCACTGTTTCTCAACCTGGCACTGTTGACATCTCAGGTAGTTTTTGTCGTGGGGAGCTGTCTTGCACATGGCAGGATGTCGAGCAGCATCCCTGACTTCTACCTGCTAGATGTCAGTAGAATCCGACCCCCTTCCCCAAGTTGTGATAACCAAAATATTCCCAGACATTGCTACAGGACCCCTGGGGAGGGACAGAATTGACCCTCGTTGAAAACTACTGATTCAGTTCTTCACAGTCAAAAATAGTGTGATTACGAATGTTTTTATCAAATAACCTGAAGTTTTCCCTTCCATTTGATCTTCCATAAAGGGCATGAGCAGGTTTATAATTTTCAAGACGGAAGGGTATCTTTTGGTTCTACAAGAAACTCTAGTGTTCAACCTTGAGTTCAGGTCTTGGTGGAGATGGTGTTTGCTCCTTTCTAAGTAGCTTTTCTTGGTAGCTCATCTTCTTTTTTAACTCCGACCCTTAGGGCTTGGACTGTGGTCCTGAGAGCAGCAAGAAGTACGCTGAGGCAGTTGCTCGGGCTAAGCAGATCGTGTGGAATGGACCTGTGGGCGTATTTGAATGGGAAGCTTTTGCCCAAGGAACCAAAGCCCTCATGGATGAGGTGGTGAAAGCCACTGCCAGGGGCTGCATCACCATCATAGGTAAAGGGTCCTTTACAAAGTTAATGCCAGTGTAGTCTGGCAGAATTCTGATCAGAGGAAAGTTGAAGGGAAATGATTAACTTCTCCTAGGTTTCTTGGTGCCAGTTGAATCTTGAGAGCTGAACGGGTATACAGTTTATGGAGGACCCTCTTAATGAGATGGAATTGGGGGGTTCATCATCTACCTTTTGGGCTTAAGAGCATGGTGCCTTAGAAGTTTGGTGCCAATCCTTTTTATTTATTTATTTTTTTCCTTCTAACTTGGCTTTCATTCGACAGGTGGTGGAGACACTGCCACTTGCTGTGCCAAATGGAACACAGAGGATAAAGTCAGCCATGTGAGCACTGGGGGTGGTGCCAGTTTAGAGCTCCTGGAAGGTGAGATTCTTCCCTTTTACTCGACTTCTTGGGGGCAAGGTTGGGGGTTATGCAGTGACAGGTGGGTAGAATGGAGTAGAGATAGTATGTGGTGTTGTCATTATTGTTACTACCTGAGCAGTACAAATGGAGGAACTTCAAATAACGCTCCTGGCATCCATTTTGGGTGGGGAGGGGCAAACCTGGGACCCAAAATGTAAAAGTTACCCAACTCTTGGTCCTTTTATGTCCTAAGGAAGAGCAGACATGTTACTGGGAAGATAGGAGGCATAGCTGGCTTAGTGGGTCTTATAGTAATGCTGTCTGTGTATGTGTGCTCTCTCAAAAACAGGTAAAGTCCTTCCTGGGGTGGATGCTCTCAGCAGTGTTTAGTACTTTCCTGCCTTTTGGTTCCTGTGCACAGCCCCTAAGTCAACTTAGCACTTGCCGCATCTCTACTTGGCATTAGCTGAAATCTTCCCCCATGTCAAGATTCAGCTAGTGGCCAGGAGATGCAGCACCAGGAACCCTTAAACAGTTGCACAGCATCTCCGCTCCTCTTTACTGCACCCTGGATTTGCCTACATTCTTCGAGATCCCATTTGAATTTCTTAGTGACTAAACCATTGTGCATTCTAGAGTGCATATATTTATACTTTGCCTGTTAAAAGAAAATGAGCTGTGTTAAGCTTCTCTTTTTGATGTAGCTTATTCTGATTAGCTTTGTCATTGTTTCACTACTCAGCATGGAAATAAGATAAAATTCCAATTATAGGTAGGTAGGGAGGCTAAGTTGGTGATCTATTAAATAAATAAAAGTATCCATTGAAACTGGGATTTTCTTTTCCTGTCATACTTTGTTAGGGTGAGAACAGACTCTTGAGGAAGGGGTCAAATCAGCTACATTCTGAATGCAAGAAATGGGCAGCACTGGTCAGGGAGATTAGGTAAATTAAATTTTATTTCTATCTATTACACATGACCATATTTTAAAAAGTTAAGGGTTAGAACAAAATAGAGGCTTCAGCCTAGTCCTCCCATTTGTGATACCCATTGCCCAGAGATGACTGATTTTTACCTCTTAGCTTTTGTGGGTATTTACCTCCATGTTTCTAAGTAACATGCTTATACTTTTAATTTCTTGATTTTTATAAAAAGCTATATATTAATTTCATACATGGGAAGATTGAGCTCTCTTACAGCCTCTGTTCCACATATACTTCCCCTTCATTCATCCAGTATAGTTTGAGATTAGACCAGTAGTCTACATTGTGATTATAAATACTAGTCACAGCTAAGCTGTGTTGTACGCTATGATTCTATTACGTACTTTTTTATTTTCTTTGGAGTTAGTAAGTTTTGAAAGTTTTTTTTTTTTTTCCTATGTACTTGTCACTGATTCATTCCCAGTGTGTTCATTTTTAGAGATAATCCCTCCTGGAGTCCTCTGTGCTACCATTCCAGTTTGCCCTGGCTGCTTTCTAGGTTTGCTGTATAGCTGTTGCTCTGGGATTTCCTCTTTCCAAAGAAATCCCTTTGGGGTAACCCTGTTGGGGATTCCTTTTACCTCCTGTGAAGTGATTATAATGTCATTCTGATTCATTTATTGTCCTTGTACCTTTCCCTTCCTTTCTCTTTCCTGCCATTTTAATGGAGTTTTGGGAGTGAGCAAAGGTAAACATGTGATTTCAAAAGGCCATGTTTAATCAGCATTTCTCTGCTGGGCATTTTACATACTTAGATGTATATTTCACCTGTATGAAGAGAAATAAACTCTTGGAGGATCACAGAGCTACTAGGCCATGCAGGGATTCAAGTCCAGGTTTGTCTGATTCCAAAGGCTGCTTTTTCATTGTGCCTCACTCCCACAAATGTTGCTTCTAGCCTAGGATTATTTGATTCTTCTGCTGTTCTTTCCAGAGTTAATGGTTGCTTTAAACAAAACTATTTTGAAGGCTTGAATTTTTAAAAATCCATTGGCATTTTAATTAATACTGTCCCCATAGTTGTAGTTAATTTTAAAATGTACCATGTTTCTGCATACCTCTAACGGTACACTGTACCTTGGTATGAGAAGCAGGAATTCTAGTCTGTTCTTTTTGTAGAGGAGGCCCAGAGGTGCTACCCAGACATCCAGCAAATTAATGTCACGGCCTGGCTAGAACTCTAGCATACTGATGACTTTTTTTCCCCTACCGATTACCTTTCCCCCAATTATTTTATTATGTACAGAGGGATTAAAAGAATTGTATAAACACCCATAAACCTAGCACTTAGACTCTACAACTGCCAATTCATCCATCCATCAATCTCTGATGGTACCTTTTAAGTGCTTTCTACTAGACTCTGCTTCTAGGATCATTCCCCATTTATTTGGGTCATTAATCCAGAAAATGAATGGGGAAACACATGTTTAGGACATAATGGAGGAAATCTTAAGAGCATTATGTCCTGAAGGAATTTACAACCTAGTTGAGGAAAACATACAACAACTTGTGAGCACAGAAACTAGAATAGTACAAGGATGTGCTTCCTGATTTAATACAGAATTATGAATTACTGATAAAATATTGCAAAGAGTTAGGCATAAGTGTAGCAAATTCAGTTTTAACCTCCAGATGATAGATGTGTATGCCTGTACAGAGAAATTACAATCTTCGTGTCATAAACTAATTCAGTCTCTTAAGCTCAGTGTTTCTTGCTTCCCTTGTTTTCCTTTTTATATCCAAAGCTTCCCTCTAGCCCATGATACAAATGTCAAAAAGGGGTCTAAAATGAGAAGACACCTTTCTACCTCAGGCCCCTAGCTACCAGTTTGCCTCTTTAGAAACAGCCACCCTAAGACTGGTTTCCTTTGGTCTAGAGCTACTTAATGCATATAAAAAGCATATTTCCATGTGTGTGTATACATACGAATTAAAATATATATGGTAGTATATTATACACTGCTTTGTACCTGCTGTTCTGATTAGTGTTGTCTTTCCTAACTCTTGAGTACTTCCCTTCACTCTGGACTCCTTAGGATCAGTGTGCATTGTTTTCTCTTTTCCCCACATACTGGCTGTATTCCTGTATTCATACTCAGATCAAAAACACTTGTTTCCTACTTGTAAAAGGAAGAACTTGGGACCACAGTGTCCTCACCACATTTACCATCAGTACCTCTTTTAAAAAATTCCACCTGGAAGCTGGAGGACAAGAGCTGCCTTAAGTCATTCTAGAAGCTATATTAGGTAGACATAATTAGGGAAGGGAGTTCTGCAAGATAAAGCAGTCTTCATGTGAAAACTGGCTGACCTTGCAAGTGCCTCAGTTATATGTACAAATTCCTACCAAAGACAGCATGTTTTTAACAGATTTAAACCCATATTCATTTTTATTTTTGCTTTACTATGAGTCACGTGCTGATTCCAAATAAAAGCAAGCAATTCCCTGATTTATAATTAAGTCACCCATTAAATCTTAATTGCTTTTTGGGCCTCAGAATTACTGGGTCTTGTTCATCTTCCTTGAATCCCTTAAATCAAAAATGAAAGATAAATGGTAAGTTCAACTTTTTATTAATAATCTTGGAACAAATACATTAACAATTTCTTAGAGTTATAAACCATTTTACAATTGCAAAGGAATTTTCACATATGCTAATTAAACCCTCACAACATCCCTGTGAGGTAGGCAGGGTCGGTGTTACTTTCCTATTACTGAGAACTAGGCTCAGAGGTGAAGTAAGGTCACATAGTTGGTAAATGATGGAGCCAGGACTAGAACCTAGGCTTTTTGACATGCTGCTTCCCTGAGAACATTCAAGTAATGATATCCTATGCTATATATTGAACATTTTTCTCCTATGATGATCAGATCTGTTTTTTAAGTTTGATACTACCTTTTTCCTAATATTCAAAAACACTCAAATGGTGATGAGACATGTCTTCTCTGTCACTGGACTCTTTCTCTTCAATGTATCAAGCACCATCCTAACATGAAACTTTCTTGTGTTATGTTTTGAGGATCCTTGACTATAGGTTCTAAATTATGTGAAAATTTATTTTAGAAAATTCTCCAAAATTCCTATATTGAATATGTCAAACTTACTTAAAAAACAAGCCTATTTATATTTTTGAAAGCTTTGCAATCTTTCCCACCAAGATGTTTAAACGTGTATAAATGGAAAATAGGGAAAGGTGTTTAGCAACATTACTGGGAAACCTATGCACAGTACACATAAGTGCAGGTCACATTACACCGACTTGTTTTTGTTGTTGGCCTTCTAGAGGAAGGAAAACAATTAGATAATTTTTAGGTCTGATCCCATCTCATATATGATATCCAGCAGGGTTCAAGCAGTAGTGATCATAGCATATATGTATGTGGTAGAAAGGAAAAAAAAAAAACACTTGCTCTTCAGTGGTTTTTGCCTAGGTCCAGTGTAAATATACTTATCAAGGCAGATCTTAAGCTATAGCATCTCTGTTAAATTTAGAAATGTGAAATAATGGTGGCATTATCGACTTGGAATATAAGATAAACTGTAACTGACCCCAAACTGTGTTAAAAGCAGAGTAAAAGCTCAGCATGAAAGGCAATGGATAAAACTCCAGTGCTCTGGTATGGAGAGAAAAACAGCAAAGCAAACTTTCAGACATGTAAAGCAGGTTTTAAAAACAGGAAAATGACACTGAACTGTATTGTCAGGAATTACATGTTTTTTAAACTCGAGTTTTGGCCTTCTAAGAGTATTGGGAGAAACTTAAGCGTATGGGGAAGAGGTGGTACAGAAAATGAATGGGATCTAGAAATGGGGTTGAGGACATGGGAGGTTAGGGAACACCAAGAAACAAATACACTCCAAATTTAGAATCTCTTTAAATCCATCCTTTCCAAAAAATACTTCCTAAAGTTAGAGATTTGGTCAAAAAAGTTGGTGAAAACAAAAATTGTGACTATTTTACCTTATAAAAGAAAGTAGTATTTAAATGTAGATGAGAAATTATGCTATTAAAGATTAGTCCACTGATCAGGCTGTAGAAACTTGAAACTTAAGTGCTGCTGTCGGTGATACATGGCAGAAAATTGCTTCCAAATATAAAATTGTCATGGTAGAATTCAACATTAATCAAAATACCAAGAAACAAATACTTTACTTGAACTAAGAAAAAAATTAACAATTTAAGCTAATGTGAAAAATACTGCAGCTACATTTAAGTTTTCTAAGATAAAACTTGAGAAGATAGAGAACATTCTAGTTCAGTATAATGGGCTCCAAACCAACTACACGTTTGAAATACATCTTGATTGTATTCCTTACATAGTATCATTATCATCATCATCTTCGTGTTTTCTCTTCAATGGGTTTGATTCATTGGCCATGTTCTGTGATGAAACCATGTTGGTGGTAATAAGAATATTTTTGGGCCCAATTATTGAAGGATTAATCAGAACATTTTGAACTGCAGTTGTTGCAGGAACTGTAAAGAGGAGAAAACACCCTCAAACTGAATTACCCAATATTCAACAAGGCTAATTCTAATAATTTAATAGCATGAATTGCAACTACATCATAGAAGAAACTTGGGTATTCATGCTACATTAAGAGTTCAACAAAATATTTTAGTACTTAAGCTAGTATCTAGTACAACATTAAAATTTTTTTTTTTTTTTTTTTTAACCACCTAAAATTTTAGGTAGTATCTAGCCATGGGAAGCAGTGCACTGGACTCATGGAACACACTAAAGGCACATGTTCAGGGTCAGGAATCCCATTTCCCTTACAAGTAGTTTACTGTGTACAGTTAGATGTCAGAAGATGTAAAATTGAAATACATGCAGTAATAAACTATGCTGTAGCAGAATTCTACTTACGTATTATCCCAACTTTATATGTACCCTTCAATGAAGTGAGTGAAGGTATAATTATTTGATGTACATTAAGTTATATTATTTCCTTGAGCTTTACCCCTAAGTGCTTTTCCCTGAAGATGCCTTAGATTTGTGGACCCCAGCTTCTTTTAATTCAGTGTTGAGACTCTGATGGTCATACTGAATACTCTCCTCTCCCAAAACATTACATATATGTAAAATCACACATAGTTTTAGTGGGCTCATAGACCCTTCTGAAGAACTGATTTGCAGCATTACTGCCACCTTCCTGGTATGATATTAAAACAATTCTTGCTATAGGAATACAAACTGTTCTATAATCACAAATTATGCACAAATTTTAAAAATTCAAAAAAAACTTCTAAAAAGAACCACTTGAAACCCCCCACCGCCCCACCCCCGCCCATCATGTTACCTGATTTGACAGGTGTGGACTGAGAAGGTGGAATCTGCACCGTAAATCTTTGGCTTGTCACTGACACTGGAGGTGCAACTTTATTTGGGACAGACGTTTGCGGGGTTGCTGTGGTTGTAATTAACAGACCATGTTAGTTACAGGACTTCATTATATGGGTTCATATTCTGCACTCCTTAGCTTATCAGAAACTACCTTCAAAACACAGAGAACTAATGAAAGGTGAGGAAAAAACTCATCAGAAATAAGCGAAGTACAAGCTCAATAGTTCAGATGCTAAAAATTCAGTATAGTATAGTGGTAAAGAAGTAGGCTCTGGAGCCTACCTACTTGAGTTTGAATCCGGGCTTTATCACGTACTAGCTGAAAGTCCTTGGGCAAGTTTAAAATTTAATCTTTTAGTACTTCAGTTTTCTCACCTGTCAAATGGGACAGCAGTACCTATTACATAGGATTCTTGTGAAAATTAAAATAATCTCTGTAAAGCTCTTCAAATAGCATCTGACTCTGAATTTTAGCTACATGAAGTTGTGAAATTGAGTGTCTAAATGAGCTAGCAGAATAAAGACCCAAGTTTGCTATTCCTTACGTTAGGTGGCATTTTTAATCTCCGTCACTTAATGAGAATTAGAAAATGTCTACTAGGCTCATGAAGCTAAATCAACATGCATCTAACAAAAGCCTATCAAATAGACCCTCTTAGGGTGCCCAGGTGGGTGCAAAAGTCGTATTCCTATTCTATACCCAGGTACTTTTTTTTTTTTTTTTAAAGATTTTTATTTATTTGAGACAGAATGAGAGAGAGAGAGAGCACATGAGAAGGGGGAGGGTCAGAGGCAGAAGCAGGCTCCCTGCCGAGCAGGGAGCCCAATGCGGGACTCGATCCAGGGACTCCAGGATCATGACCTGAGCCGAAGGCAGTTGCCTAACCAACTGAGCCACCCAGGCACCCCCCAGGTACTTTTTTAAGCAGAAAGGGATGTTGGAGATAATTTAGTCTAAATCCCCCCCCCATCTTAATTCTGCCCATTATTCCAGGTACAACTCAAATACCACCCCATTTTATAAAATTTGATTTGCTCAGAAGTCATTGCCTGCCTCTGAAATTCCCTTGACATAGTATGAGAGCCTTTATTAGTGTCTTATCTCGTTCACTAAATTACAAGCCTTGGCTGAGACTTTATCCTTAATGAGCATATGGTTTTTGTGCCCTACTCCTAATGGGTACTCCACAAATTTTTGCTTAATGAATGAATTTTGCAAGACTCAGAAAGACATACTGACATCATAACTATAGCTCTCTTAAAAAATTTATGGAAACACGTCTGTTCCTAGTTTTTCCTTTGGGGGTGCAGGCTTTCCATACATCCCTTCCCCCGGAACCAGCAGTGTGCCCAGGGAAGAGTTGCTGAAAAAACTACAGCTATCCTCCCTAGGGACAAAGAGGAAGAAAGTCTGAATGGGGGAAGAAAGCTCAAAGGTACCCAAGAATTTGGTTTTAGTGCTTTCTCTCCCCAACTCAGGAGGTGAGGCCTTACTCTAACATATCTTCATTCCCAGGCAAGTTTTCTGATGTATTAAGGGTCAGTTCAAAGAATTTGGTGAAGCTTAATGAAACAGTATTAGGTATTTTATTTTGTCAAGGAAATTCACAATAGGTAGATGTTTTGGCCATTACCATAAGGATTTGCTATCATTTAAGTAAGTATGGAGTTTCAGCTTTAAAACTGAACACGGTAGATACTTAGATCTTGAATGCTTTATAAAATTCATTTTTTTAAAGTTTAAAACTTGTATCTTTAATACTAGAGTTTAGCAGCTCCCTCATTCTAGATTAAAAATCTCTAAAACATATAATAAGTGTCTAACAGGGATAAAAATCAAAACTGATAACTAAAATTGGTTAACTTGACAACATGTGTAACAGATTACCACAGCCTAGAGTTTTTTAAAAAACTGGTATTCACTGGGGCGCCTGGGTGGCTCAGTTGGTTAAGCGACTGCCTTCGGCTCAGGTCATGATCCTGGAGTCCCTGGATCGAGTCGCGCATCGAGTCCCGCATCGGGCTCCCTGCTCGGCGGGGAGTCTGCTTCTCCCTCTGACCCTCCCCCCTCTCATGTGCTCTCTGTCTCTCTCATTCTCTCTCAAATAAATAAATAAAAATCTTTAAAAAAAACAAACAAACTGGTATTCACTGAAGTAATATGAATCCACAGATAAACAGTATATGACCGAAAAGTTACACAAATTACATAGGCAAATTTCTCTCCACAAAGGTCACGTGCGGGTAAATTAGAAGTGTACAATTAATATTATACCAGGTTGGTCTTAAAATGTTGAAATGAGAATATGAAGAGATTATCTACACACTGCAAAAATCAAATGCTGCTTACATTAGAGCTATATGACATCTGTAGGACTCAAGTTATAAACCTAAGAGCCAAAAAAAAATCAATACAGGTCAAAGAGAAGGGTTATGTCTGAAAATACTTCATGAGAAATCCAGCAGGAATATAGGACCAAAAAATCAGGAAATCTAAATCCATTTGTGTTTTATTAGCTAAATAACATTAAAAAAAAATCATGGTTTCTAAATACCATTCTCCATGCAAAGGAACCACAGCTCTTTGGAGAAGTGGCTGTTTGTAGCACTGGGGTAAGGAAA
The DNA here is from genome assembly GCF_029215605.1 of Mirounga angustirostris. Classification (NCBI taxonomy): domain Eukaryota; kingdom Metazoa; phylum Chordata; class Mammalia; order Carnivora; family Phocidae; genus Mirounga; species Mirounga angustirostris. The sequence goes on from NW_026991719.1 coordinate 62,459,962, forward strand.
ATTAAGGTGAGCTTAGAACATCTTGTGCCAGAAAGCAAGAAATGCTCAAAGAATGACGGAGCCCTGTCACAAAGGGCACAGGAGACAGCCTGAAGGGGCAATATAGTTGATAATCAATACTACTATTCTTGAAAAGATTAGTATTAAAAACAGTGATTTTTTTCTTTGATAAACTTATTTTTTTTGCAACTTCTTGTACATTTTAAACTTCTTTTGGTTGCATTCTCTTGCCAGTTTACTCAAATTTATTTCTGATAATAAGCAGGCTACTGCCATGAATGTTTGGCAACTTGATTTGTATAGAAGGCAGAACACAGCTTAAACTTTTGGTGCCTAGTTTATACCAACAACAATGCTGGGTAATGTCCAATTCTATACTCATTTGGGATAAGATACTCCTTGTGGCTTTCTCATTTTGAAATCTGATAAAATATATGTTTATAGTTTTACTAGAGGACAAGCAAATGTTATCAGTGGCAACACACATTTGGGAATTTCTGACTCAGCTTTTGACTTGGATTATAGTTCAAAATCAAGCGCCGAGGAACTTCTTTACCAGACAGAAAAGTCATTTCATTCTCTCACTTACCTACAGTAGGAGTGGAAGGTCTGCTACTAACAGCACCAACACTTAACCGTGGTACTAGTCTTCCTTGGTTAGGTCCCTAGGGGATTTAAAAAACTTATTAATTTTAATATTGTTCAGATCTGACCCCTAAACTTACCAGGAATGAATTATTAATGGTAACCCATGGCAAGAATGTCCTGTTTCTGTTCCATTCTAAATCCAACATTTAAACTAGGGTCTTCACAAGCATATATAATAGTATAAACAAAACATAAATCTATATAAAGGATATGAGTACACATAATATAAAATTGTATATAGTATTTAAGTTTAGGGTAGAGTCTTATTTGGGGATAATAGCTAACATCTTCATGATTTTTAATCTTAACTAGTCAATATCTTAACCTAAAAAGAAAGGTGCTCTTATAGCAGAATTTCGGACAACAAAGGCAGCTAGCTGAATGTGGGGAGAACTTTTTCAGTGGTGGGAGAGCCTTAGGTCATATTTCAGAAAGTGAGTCCAATTCCTGATGGTATACCATTTACTCTGTTATAAGGTGCCACAAAAAACTGATAAAATGTAAATACTGGGAGTTATGAGACCTGGGAATCAGTCGCAGCTTTGCTACTAATTCCATAGATGAATTGAGGATCAGTTCCCTGATGTGAAAATGAATTGTTGAGTTAGATGAACGCTAAAGTTCCTTTTTGTTCTAAAAATCTTGGATCTTGTGTTTTGTATTTTAACATAGTAGCTAATTGCAGAGATGGTATTTTCAAGGCTATAAATTTAAAAAGTCCTAGTAAATTATCTTAGTCTTTAACCTACTAATCTATCTACAGGAATCTGCTTTTTACAAATTTCCCCTAACACATCTCACCTTTTTAAAAAACTAAGCTGACCACAGATTCTTACCTTTTTAATTAAGGACTTCAGCCTATAGTTTGGAGCTGTTAAGCAGTATCTGTCAGGTGGCAGTCTGGGTCCTGCATATGGCTTAATCAGTGGTAAAGGGGTTTGATTTTTCTGCCTTGCAATATCCAGTAAAAACTAAAAAAAAGAAAAATCCTTATTAGAACTACAATCTAAGAAATTTTATGTAAGATGAACTTCAGATAAGTTTGCTCACATCTCTTGGAGGAGGAGAAGTAAAAGATTGATCAGCGCGACACTGGATTGCCAGTCTCACATCATCTGCATCAACATTAGGTTTCTTAGCATGGCTTGAATAAATTTTTGCATCATCCAGAATTGTAGTCACATATCCTTTAAGAACAAAACATTATTAAACATGAAAACAGCTTAATATTTATGGTCACTTTTCTTAATGGGAGGTTCTACTAACTTCTAGAAAGTTCATGAATTTTGGTTCTATAATTGTCCTATTTGCATGGCCAATTTTAAAGAGATACTACGGTATAAATACTACTGTCCCCTTAGCTTGAGCTCTTTTTTTTACTGCTTTAGGCTGAATTCTATGATAGTAACTGTTCAAGCAGTTTAGTTGAAAATGTTCTTACAAGAAAACTGTTTTCAAATTCACAAGTTAGGCAAGTTTTTGGTGTTTTGTTAACTTACGGAAAGCAAATTCCAACATTTGATTTATAACCCTTGGTTCATACTCCGTAATTCCCATATCCTTCAGGATTTGTGCCATCACCTGTGGATTCGAATAAAAACGCCAGATGCATAATCTAGGTACTGGAAATCAAGACTGGACCAAAGGTAGTATTTATATTTGTGATAAAAGTTCCCCCTTCTTCTGGGCTCCAGACTTGTACTCATATACTTTTCCTTTCAAGTGAGTGTCAGGATCACACCAAAAGCCGTCGTAATCTCTCTTGAAAACTTTTTATTTTGGGGCGGGGGCGGGGGCAAAGAGAGAAGAAAAAGGCCCGGGTTGGCTTTCTCATCGGGAAAGCTAGGGGAGGCTACAGCTGGCTGTCATTTTCGGATGCGGCGATGGGGGAAGCTAGCATCAGTACACTGGACGCGAGAGTCAGGGCTCACAGACCTGGCGAGACGACAAAGCGTCTGGGGCCCAAGGTCCAGGAGACAAAGCCGGGTGGCTGGACTGCGCACTCTGGCGGGCCGCAAGCCTCCCCCTAGCGGGGCGGCCAGGGCTGCGGGAGAAACGCCCCGGGGTCCAGGGCACCCCCGTATCCCACTCCTTCTGGCCGCCCCGATTGGGCCGAAGCGGGCACGCGAGCCCGTCCGGACGCCCTCCGCCAGGGCCTGCCTCCCAAGACGCCAGCCGCGCCGAGCTTCCTGCCCCGCCTCTCATCCTTCGCACTTACCAAGGCATCTCTCGGAGCGTTCTTGGGAGGCGCCATCTTGCCGGACTCCATATTATCCTGCCGCTCGTCATCCGGGGAGAGAGGGCTGCTCGCAGGCTCCTCGCTCAGGCTCCACCCCTGCGGGGTGCGGAAGGCGGGGTTAGAGCGCGGCCCCGCGGGCTGCTGCTTTTCAGCTGCTGCTCCGCGCCGTGGAGTCGGAGGGCAGCAGGGCTAGCAGTGGAGCCAGCCGCGGGCTCGGGAGGTTTGGAAGAGACGGGCAAGTCTTCCCTGAGGAACCCTCGGCCAACACTTGGAAGAGCCAAGAAGCTCGTCTTCATAGAGCTGTTCTCCGGTAAAATGTACCAAATGGGTCACCCTTGTCTTTTCTGGGACCCCTCTTCACACTTTGCTGCTGCTGCTCTGGCCCCTTCCATTTCCCTGCAATGCCCGCAGGGGCTCCCTCCACCTGCCCCTGTGATAGGGTTGCCTGAGTAAATAACAGTTAAATTTGTCAGATCAACGAGGAATACAGTTTTAGCTAAAGTATAGCCCCAATACTACATGGACTGTACTTGTCTACGAAATTACTTGTGGTTGATCTCACATTTAAATGTAACTGGGCATTCTGTATTTTTATTTGCTAAATCTGGCAACTCTACCTTATAGCCTGCTCTCCACACAGCAGGCCTTTGGTCAACTCTCATCATGCTCAAAGCCCTGTCATTGTTGCCCATTTCTTACTGATGAAAAGCTTAAAGCCTTTGCGGGCCTGCAAGATTCTCTGCTGGAGCCCCTCCAGCCTTTTCCCTGAGTAGTTTCCTCTCTGTCCCTGCTGAGGCCCACCCAGGGCTGTCACTTTGCCTCACAGATGCCCTCCCCTCCCCAGTTTCCACGCAATAACCTGAGTGACTTTCAAAAAAACATGCATCTCTGGCTTCAAGTGTCCCAAAGAGAACTCTTTCTTATTCCTCCACAGTCCACCAATGCCCTAGTGTTCTCCATCCCAGAAAGAGGCACTCTGAGCTACCCAGCCCAGAAACAGCAGTAATCCATGTTATGCACCCCCCTCCCCGCAATCCACAATCTATAGCAGGTCTTATCAGGGCCACTTCCCAAAGTCGCACCATGTCTAAATGTGTCTCCACATCCTCATTCAGTGCTACCACGCGAACAGTTTAAACCCAAACAGCCATACTCACCAAGACTACAGAAATAGGTCCTCGCAACAGGGCTACCCCACATTCTTCACACAACCAAAAGGATCTCTTAGTCATAAATCACATAATTATATTCCTTTCTTTAAAACCCTCTAATGGCTTCCTTCACAAAACAAATTCATACTGATTCGTGGGGGTTAGCAGACCCTTCAGTTTTGGGCACCAGCTTACCTCATCAGGCTCATCTGAATCAGTCATCCACCAGGCAGCCATCTTGAATTTGGGGCATGTTCCCCAAGAACCACGTGTTCTTAACACATTGTTTCCAGTGGGAACCCTGAGCCCTATGCGCCTGCAAGCACCTTTCTCAGCTCACTCTGAGCAATCACTGTGTAAGACTAATAATGTTTTTCTCCCTTTGGACTAGGTAGTACATGCACAAGGTACAAAGTTCTAAAAATAAGAAAAAGAAACCCTCTCTGGCTTATTCCACCCACTAATTTATCTTTCACAGAAGGCGCCACAGTTTACCAGTTTCTTGTCTATGTAATTTACAAATATTACCTGTTTTTATATTTTGTTCCCCCATCCAAATGGTACTATACCGTTGGGATGACCAACCTTTAGAGCGCCAACACAGAACACAGCTATACTAGATGAAAAGACTTTTAATACATAATAAATAATTGTGCAAAAGTGTTATTACTTTAATATACAAATATGAAAGTAGATGTTTATTTAAAATTATGTTTTCCTGTATTACTTTTCTGTTACATGCTATTATTTAAACAAAACAATAGGACTAGTTAACAGTTAAACAATTAGTATTAATAGTAGGACAAAGTAAATACTTTGAGAAAATATGACAGTATTTTTCATATTTCTGTCACCTGTTACAGCAATTTATTTTAATTCTTTTTTTTTTTAAGATTTTATTTATTTGACAGAAAGAGACACAGCGAGAGAGGGAACACAAGCAGGGGGAGTGGGAGAGGGAGAAGCAGGCTTCCCGCGGAGCAGGGAGCCCGATGCAGGGCTCAATCCCAGGACTCTGGGATCATGACCTGAGCCTAAGGCAGACGCTTAATGACTGAGCCACCCAGGTGCCCCTATTTTAATTCTTGAATGTTTAAATTTTATAGGTTGTAGTATATATTCTTAATATACATAAATGTAAGACTTTTAAAAAGGAGAATGTAAATACAATATGTATGACAAGTTAGACATATCTGTTGCCCATATTTAGTAAAAAATAACAGTGAAATGTTTCTTTTGGCTCTATGGTACAGTAGGATATTTTTACTCTATTTCTTTTCCAATAATATTTCTCTGAACTGCCTGCACCTTTAGGACATCCTTGTTTTCTTTTATGTAGTGGTAAAACTGAATATAATCTAACATAATATTCACTTTGATATGCATCTCTGGTCTTATCAAGCCCACATTAGACTGATTCTTGGTGTCAGTCCAGTGTGGTGACATCAACCTAAATGTCCTTTCAAAAAAAGTGTTTGAGGATGTAATCCTAAGTATTACTTACTAGGAATAGCAGGTTTGTAGGAGTTAGTTTTCAGTTCTCCAGAAATGTCTATTCACTTAGTACTAGAGGCTTGTCTTAGTAGACCAGCTATTTGTCAGTCAGGCCCTTTGCATCTATACATTCATCCTATAGGCTGTCCATGACTAAAACGTTCATCATTTTTTAACATTCCAAAGCATGTTAGATGTCATCATAAATTAAACCCTTTTTTTTCCCTGAGGGAAAAAGGCTTTAAAGTGCAGAGGTAGTTTCAACTTGTGAAAGTGAAGTTGGATTCCAAATAAGTTAAAATTTTAGTAAAGAAACAAGAGTCCTGTTTAACTTGGGTGCCTTTCTGGTGAGTTTTTGTTGTTGTTCTGAAGCAGTCTTATTTCCAAAAACTGTATGAGTTTCTGTATGAGTTTTTGTTGTAGCCTACACATAACATCAGGCAACTTGGGCACGGTCAGTTAATTCTTTTCTAGTCTCCATATGGCCTGTTCAAAGATCATCAAGCGGTTTTAGAGAGACAGCATATACATATCTGTTTAACTGTAATCCTTTCACCATTCTCATCCTCAGTATATTTACAAATTAAAGGACATTTTCCTTGTTCCGCATTTTGAAAGCAAGTTTGCAGCAGGCCATCATTTTAACACCTTTTCTATGGGCAGTAACAATGATAGCCATCCTGTAAGGCACATGTTTTATGGAGAGTATTCCTTCCATTTCAGTACAGTAAAAAAATCTCACTAGGTGCTTTTATACATTTTGAGAAAACTTAAAAGTGAACAAAACTTCATTCTGAAAGCTTCAATAGCCCAGGTAATCAATCACATTCCTTTTTTTTTTTTTTTAGCAGTATTGTATATAAGATGTATGTACACTTAGCAGATAAGATCTTTTCATTTTCTTTGGTACAAAGTTTATAGACTGAATAGAATATGTCAAACTTTATATTTACATCTCTGCTTGAATGTGAACATAGATGAGCAAAATATAGTTTGTATTTGAACAAGATATCAATATTCTTTTGTTTGGGGGCACCTAGGTGGCTCAGTCAGTTGAGTGTCTGACTTTTGATTTCAGCTTCGGCCCTGATCTCAGGGTTGTGAGATCAAGCCCACTGGGTGTGGAGCCTGCATAAGATTCTCTTTCTCCCTCTTCCTCTGCCCCTCCCCGCCAAAAATATTCTTTGATTTTTTTTATAGTATTCTTAAAATTAAGGTATAGTTGATATACAATATTATATTAGTTTCAGGTATCCCAACGTAGTGATTAGATATTTATATACATTATGAAATGATCAACATGACAAATCTAGTTACCATCTGTTATCATACATAGTTATTATAATATTATATTATTGGCTATATTCCCTATGCTGTACTTTACATCCCAGTTATTTATTTTGTGCTGGAAGTTTGTACCTCTTAATCCTCTTCACTTATTTTGCTCATCCCCCCCCAAACCCTCCCCTCTGGCAACCACCAATTTGTACTCTGTATTTATGAGTCTATTTCTATTTTGTTTTGTTTTGTTTTATATTCCACATGTAAGTGAAATTATATGGTAATTGTCTTTCTCTGACTTATTTTACTTAGTATAATACTCCCTAGGTCCATCCATGTTGTCACAAATGGCAAGATTTCACTCTTGTTTATGGCTGAATAATAGTCTATTGTGTATATATATATATATATACTATATCTTCTTTATCCATTTATCTATTGATGAACATTAGATTGCTTCCTTATCATGGCTACCGTAAATAATGCAGTAAACAGGGACGCATACATCTTTTTGAATTAGTGTTTTTGTTTTCTTTGGATAAATACCCAGAAATGGAATTGTTGGCTCATATGGTGTTTCTATCTTTAATTTTTTTTAAAGATTTTATTTATTTATTTGACAGAGACACAGCGAGAGAGGGAACACAAGCAGGGGGAGTGGCAGAGGGAGAAGAAGGCCCCCCACAGAGCAGGGAGCCTGATGCACAGCTCAATCTCAGGACCCTGGGATCATGACCTGAACCAAAGGCAGATGCTTAACAACTGAGCCACCCAGGTGCCCCTCTATCTTTAATTTTTTGAGGAAACTGTTTTCCCCATGGTATATATTTTTTAATCTGATTGTTTTTTGACATTTAGTTATATGAATTCTTACCTTTTAAAGATTTATTTATTTCAGAGAAAGAAAATATCTCAAGCAGACTCCCCACTGAGTGCAGAGCCTGACGCGGGGCTCAATCTTATGGCCCTGAGATCATGAGCTGAGCTGAAACCAAGAGTTGGATGCTTAACAGACTGCACCACCCAGGTGCCTTGGGTTGTATGAATTCTTTATATATTTTGTATATTAACCAATTATCAGATATATCATTGGCAAATATCTTTTCCCATTTAGCAGATTGCCTTTGTTTTGTTGATGGCTTCTTTTGCCGTGCCAAAACTTTTTAGTTTGATCTAGTACCAATTGTTTATTTTGCTTTTGTTTAACGTTGCCTGAGGAGACAGATCCAGAAAAATATTGCCAAGACTGATATCCAAGAGTTTACTGCCTATATTTTCTTTTAGGAGTTTTATGGTTTCAGGTCTTTAATCTATTTGGTTTATATTTGTATATGGCGTAAAAAGTGGTCTACTTTCATTCTTTTGCATGTTGTTGTCTGGTTTTCTCAACACCATTTATTGAAAAGAGATGGTCTTTTCCCCATTGTACATTCTTGCCTCCTTTGTCATTGAATATTGACCATATAAGTGGGTTTATTTCTGGGTTCCCTATTCTAGTTCATTGATCCATGTGTCTGTTTTTGTGCCAGTGTCTTGCTGTTTGAATACCATAGCTTTGTAGTATAGTTTGAAATCTGGGAGCTTGATACATCCAGCTTTGTTTTTTTTTTCCCCCTTCTCAAGATTGCTTTGGCTATTTGGGGTCTTTTGTGAAAGTTCCATACAGATATTAGGATTATTTGCTCTAGTTCTGTGAAAAATTCTCTTGCTATTTTGATAGGGATTGCATTAGATCTGTAGATTGCTTTGGGTAGTATGGACATTTTAACATTATTGCTTCTTCCAGTCCGTGAGCACGAATGCCTTTCCATTTCTTTGTGTTGTCATCAGTTTCTTTTATCAATATTTTGCCTCTTTCACCTCTTTGGTTAGGTTTATTCCTAGGTATCTTGTTATTTTGGGTGCAATTGTACATGGGATTGTTTTCTTAATTTCTTTTTCTGCAGCTTCATTATTGGTGTATAGAAATGCAACAGATTTCTGTACATTGATTTTGTATCCTGCAAATTTACTAAATTTGTATATCACTTCTAGCAGGTTTTTGGTAGAGTCTTCCAGGTTCTCTATGTATAGTATCATGTCATCTGCAAATAGTGCAAGTTTACTTCTTTCTTACTGATTTGGATGCCTTCTATTTCTTACTGTTGTCTGATTGCTGTGACTAGGACTTCCAGTACTATGTTAAATAAAAGTGCTGAGAGTGGACATCCTTGTCTGGTTCCTGACCTTAGTGAAAGGCTCACAGTTTTTCCCCATTGAGGATGATATTAGCTGTGGGTTTTTCGTATATGGCCTTTATTATACTGAAGTAAGTTCCCTCTAAACCTACTTTGTGAAGGTTTTTATCGTGGATGGATGTTGTACTTTGTCAAATGCTTTTTCTCTGTCTATTGAAACGATCATATGGTTCTTATCCTTTCTTTTAGTGATGGGTTGTATCATGTTGATTGATTTGCAAATACTGAACCTCCCTACAATCCATGAATAAGTCTCATTTGATTGTGGTGAGTGATTTTTTTAATATACTGTTGAATTCATCTTGCTAGGATTTTGTTGAGAATTTTTGCATCCAAGTTCATCAGGAATGTTGGCCTGTACATTTTTTTAGTTGTGTCTTTATTTGGTTTTGGTATCAGGGTAATGCTGGTGTCATAGAATGAATTTGGTAGTTTTCATTCCTTTTTCATTTTTTGGAATAGTTTGAGAAGAATAGGTATTAACTCTTCTTTAAATGCGTAGTAGAATTTGCCTGTGAAGCCATCTTTTGTTTGTTGGTTTTTTTTGGATTACTGACTCAGTTTCTTTGCTGGTTTACTGGTCTTATCAAATTTTCTGTTTCTTCCTGTTTCAGTTTTGGTAGTTTAAGTTTCTCGGAATTTATCCATTTCTTACAGGTTGTCCAATTTGTTGGCATATAGTTTTTCATAATAATCTCTTATGATTGTGTTTCTGTGGTATTATTTCTCCTCTCTCATTTGTTATTTTATTTACTCGAATCCTTTCTTTTTTTCTTGATACATCTGGCTAGAGGTTTATAAATTTTATTGATTTTTTTTCAGAGAAGCAGCTCCTGGTTTCACTGATCAACAGATCATTTATTTTTTTTTTAGTTTCTATATCATTTATTTCTGCTCCAATCTTTTTTTTTTTTTTAGATTTTATTTATTTATTTGACAGAGAGAGACACAGTGAGAGAGGGAACACAAGCAGGGGGAGTGGGAGAGGGAGAAGCAGGTTCCCCGCAGAGCAGGGAGCCCAATGCGGGGCTCGATCCCAGGACCCTGGGATCATGACCTGAGCCGAAGGCAGATGCTTAACGACTGAGCCACCCAGGTGCCCCTGCTCCAATCTTTATTATTTCCTTCTTTCTGCTGGTTTTAGGATACCTTTGTTGCTCTTTTTCTAGCTTCTTTAGGTTGTGTATTTGAGATTTTTCTTGCTTCTTGAGGTAGGCTTGTAATGCTATATACTTCCCTCTTATGACTGCTTTTGCTGCATCCCAAAAGTTTTGGACCATTGTGTTGGAACCATTTTCTTTTATTTTTGCATTTATTTCCATGTATTTTTTTATTTCTTCTTTTATTTCCTGGTTTACCCATTCATTCTTCAGTAGCATGTTGTTTAACCTCCATGTATTTGTGGTCTTTGCAGACTTTTTCTTGTGATTGACTTCTAGTTTCATAGTATTGTAGTAGGAAAAGTTCCTGGTATGACTTCAGTATTCTTGAATTTGTTGAGGCTTTTTTGTGTGGCTGATATGTGATCTATTCTGGAGAATGTTCCATGTGTACTTGAAAAGAATGTGTATTCTGCTGTTTTAGGATGGAATGTTCTGAATATATCTGTTAAATCCATTTGGTCCAGTGTGTCATTCAAAGCCATTGTTTCCTTGTTGATTTTCTGCTTAGATGATCTGTCCATTCATGTACGTGGGGTGTTAGAGTCCCCTACTATTATCGTATTAATATCAATAAGTTTCTTTATGTTTATTATTAATTGATGTATATATTTAGGTGCTTCCTAGTTCAGGGCATAAATATTTACAATTGTTAGTTCTTCCTGATGGATAGACCCCTTAATTATGATAGTAAAGCAATAGATTTCTGTATATTGATTTTGTTACCTGTGACATTGCTGAATTCTTATATCAGTTCTCGCAATTTTTTGGTGGAGTCATTCAGGTTTTTTATATAGAGTATTATGTCTTAAACAAATAGTGAAAGTGCTTCTTCCTTGCTGATTTGGATGCCTTTTATTTCTTTGTGTTGTCTGATTGCTGTGGCTAGGACTACCAGTACTATGTTAAATAACAGTGGTGAGAGTGGACATCTCTGTCTTGTTCCTGACTGTAGAGGAAAAGCTCTCAGTTTTTCTGCATGGAGGATGACATTAGCTGTGGGTCTTTCATATATGGCCTTTATTATGTTGAGGCCTGTTCTCTCTAAATCTACTTTGTTGAGGGTTTTTTTTTTTTTTGTAGTTTTAAATTTTATTATGTTATGTTAGTCACCATACAATACATCATTAGTTTTTGATGTAGTGATCCACAATCCATTGTTTTCGTATAACACCCAGTGCTCCATGCAGTACGTGCCCTCCTTAATACCCATCACCGGGCTAACCAATCCCCCCTCCACCCTCCCCTCTAAAACCCTGTTTATTTCTCAGGTCCATAGTCTCTCATAGTTCATCTCTCCCTCCAATTCCCCCTGCCCATTTTTCCCTTCCTTCTCCTAATGTCCTCCATGTTATTCCTTATGTTCCACAAATAAGTGAAGCCATATGATAATTGACTTTCTCTGCTTGACTTATTTCACTTAGCATAATCTCCAGTCCCATCCATGTTGATGTAAAAGTTGGGTATTCATCTTTTCTGATGGCTGAGTCATATTCCATTGTATATATGGACCACATCTTCTTTATCCATTCATCTGTTGAAGGGCATCTCGGCTCTTTCCACAGTTTGGCTATTGCGGACATTGCTGCTATGAACATTGGGGTGCATATGGCCCTTCTTTACACTACATCTGTGTCTTTGGGGTAAATACCCAGGAGTGCAATTGCTGGGTCATAGGGTAGCTCTATTTTTAAATTTTTGAGGAACCTCCACACTGTTTTCCAAAGTGGCTGTACCAACTTGCATTCCCAGCAACAGTGTAAGAGGGTTCCCCTTTCTCCACAACCTCTCCAGCATTTGTTGTTTCTTTCCCTGTCCATTTTTGCCATTCTAACTGGTGTAAGGTGGTATCTCAGTGTGGTTTTGATTTTGATTTCCCTGATGGCTAATGATGATGAACATTTTTTCATGTGTCTGTTAGCCATTTGTATGTCTTCTTCGGAAAAGTGTCTGTTCATCTCTTCTGTCCACTTTTTGACTTGATTATTTGTTTTTTGGGTGTTGAGTTTGAGAAGTTCTTTATAGATTTTGGATACCAGCCCTTTATCTGTAGTGTCATTTGCAAATATCTTCTCCCATTCTGTGGGTGGCCTCTTTGTTTTGTTGACTGTTTTCCTTTGCTGTGCAGAAGCTTTTTATCTTGATGAAGTCCCAAAAGTTCATTTTTGCTTTTGTTTCACTAGCTTTTGGAGATGTATCTTGAAAGAAGTTGCTGTGGCCGATGTCAAAGAGGTTACTGCCTATGTTCTCCTCTAGGATTTTGATGGATTACTGTCTCACTTTGAGGTCTTTCATCCACTTTGAGTTTATCTTTGTGAATGGTGTTTCATTCTTCTGCATGTGGCTGTCCAATTTTCCCAGCACCATTTATTGAAGAGACTGTCTTTTTTCCATTGCCTGTTTTTTCCTGCTTTGTCAAAGATTATTTGACCATAGAGTTGAGGGTCCATATCTGCGTTCTCTGTTCTGTTCCATTGGTTGTAGGTCTGTTTTTGTGCCAGTACCATGCTGTCTAGGTGATCACTGCTTTGTAGTATAGCTTGAAATCGGGCAACGTGATGCCCCCAGCTTTGTTTTTCTTTTTCAACATCTCCTTGGCGATTCGGGGTCTTTTCTGATTCCATACAAATTTTAGGATTGTTTGTTCCAGCACTTTGAAAAATGTCATTGGAATTTTGATCGGGATGGCATTGAAGGTATAGATTGCTCTGGGTAGCATAGACATTTGAACAATGTTTATTCTTCTAATCCATGAGCATGGAATATTTTTCCATCTTTTTGTGTCTTCTTCAATTTCTTTCAGGAGTTCTGTAGTTCCTAGAGTATAGATCCTTTACCTCTTTGGTTAGGTTTATTCTGAGGTATCTTATGGTTTTTGGTGCTATTGTAAATGGAGTCGTTTCTTTAATTTCTCTTTCTACAGTTGCGTTGCTAGTGTATAAGAAAGCAACTGATTTCTGTGCATTGATTTTGTATCCTGCCACATTACTGAATTGCTGGATGAGTTCTAGTAATTTGGGGGTGGAGTCTTTTGGGTTTTCCACATAAAGTATCGTGTCGTCTGTGAAAAGAGAGAGTTTGACTTCTTCTTTGCCAATTTGAATACCTTTTATTTCTTTTTGTTGTCTGACTGCTGTTGCTAGGATTTCTAGTACTATGTTGAACAACAGTGGTGAGAGTGGGCACCCTTGACGTGTTCCTGATCTTAAGGGAAAGGCTCTCAGCTTTTCCCCATTGAGGATGATATTCACTGTGGGTTTTTCATAGATGGATTTTATGAGCTTGAGGAATGTTCCCTCTATCCCTATACTCTGGAGAGTTTTAATCAGGAAAGGATGTTGTATTTTGTCAAATGCTTTTTCTGCATCAATTGAGAGGACCATATGGTTCTTCTCCCTCCTCTTATTAATGTGTTCTATCACATTGATTGATTTGCGAATGTTGAACCACCCTTGCATCCCGGGAATAAATCCCACTTGGTCGTGGTGGATGATCCTTTTAATGTATTGTTGGATCCTATTAGCTAGGATTTTGTTGAGGATTTTGGAATCCATAGTCATCAGGGATATCAGTCTGAAATTCTCCTTTTTGATGGGGTCTTTGCCTGGTTTGGGGATTAAGGTAATGCTGGCCTCATAGAATGAGTTTTGAAATTTTCCTTCTGTTTCTATTTTTTGAAACAGCTTCAGTAGAATAGGTTATTATTTCTTCTTTGAATGTTTGTTAGCATTCCCCAGGGAATCCATCAGGCCCTGGACTCTTGTTTTTTGGGAGGTTTTTGATCACTGCTTCAATCTTGTTACTGGGTTATTGGCCTATTCAGGTTGTCAATTTCTTCCTGTTTCAGTCTTGGCAGCTTATAAGTTTCCAGGAAGGCCTCCATTTCATCCAGATTGCTCAGTTTATTGGCATATAGTTGTTGATAATAATTTCTAATAATTGTTTCTATTTCCTTGGTGTTAGTCATGATCTCTCCCCTTTCATTCATAATTTTATTAATTTGGGTCCTTTCTCTCTTCTTTTGGATAAGTCCTGCCAGTGGTTTTTCAATCTTATTAATTCTTTCAAAGAACCAACTTCTAGTTTCGTTGATCTGATCTACTGTGTTTCTGGTTTCTGATTCATTGATTTCTGCTCTAATTTTAATCATTTCTCTTCTAATGTGTGGCTTAGGCATCGTTTGTTGCCTTTTCTCTAGTTCTTTAAGGTGTAGAGTTAATTGGTGAATTCAGGATTTTTCTATTTTTTTGAGTGAGGCTTGGATGGCTATGTATTTCCCCCTTAGGACCGCCTTTGCAGTATCCCATAGGTTTTAGACTGATGTGTTTTCGTTCTCATTGATTTCCATGAATTGTTTAAGTTCTTCTTTGATTTCTTCATTGACCCAAACCTTCTTGAGCAGAGTGGTCTTTAGCTTCCAAGTGTTTGAATTTCTGCCAAATTTTTTCTTGTGATTGAGTTCCAGTTTTAGAGCATTGTGGTCTGAGAATATGCAGGGAATAATCTGAATCTTTTGGTATCGGTGGAGACCTGATTTGTGACCCAGTATATGGTCTATTCTGGAGAAAGTTCCATGTGCGCTCGAGAAGAATGAGTATTCTGTTGTTTTAGGGTGGAATGTTCTGTAAATATCTATGAGGTCCATCTGGTCCAATGTATCATTCAAAGCTCTTGTTTCCTTGTTGATTTTCTGCTTAGATGATCTGTCCATTGCTGAGAGTGGAGTATTGAGGTCTCCTACAATTAACGTATTGTTATCAATATGACTCTTTATTTTGGTTAACAGTTGGCTTATGTAGATGGCTGCTCCCAAATTGGGGGTGTAGATATTTACAATTGTTAGATCTTCTTGTTGGATAGACCCTTTAAGAATGATATAGTGTCCTTCTGTGTCTCTTATTACAGTCTTTAGTTTAAAATCTAATTTGTGTGATATAAGAATTGCTACCCCAGCTTTCTTTGGAGGTCCGCTGGCATGGAAGATGGATCTCCATCCCTTCACTTTCAGTCTGGATGTATCTTTAGGTTCAAAATGAGTCTCTTGTAGACAGCATATGGGCGTTTCCTGTTTTTTTATCCAATCTGCAACCCTGTGCTGTTTTATGGGAGTGTTTAGGCCATTCACATTGAGAGTGATTATTGAAAAATATGAATTAATTGTCATCATGTTGCCTGTGAAGACGTTGTTTTTATAGATTGTCCCTGTAAATTTCTGTTGTAGATCACTCTTGGGGTCTTTCTCCTTTTAGAACCCCCCTTAATATTTCTTGCAGGGCCGGCTTAGTGGTCACATATTCTTTCAACTTCTGCCGGTCGTGGAAGCTCTGCATCTCTCCATCCATTCTAAATGAAAGCCTTGCCGGATAAAGTATTCTTGGCTGCATGTTCTTCTCATTTAGTACCCTGAATATGTCTTGCCAGGCCTTTCTGGCTTGCCAGGTCTCTGTGGATAGGTCTGACATTATTCTGATGATCCTCCCTCTGTATGTAAGGAATCTCTTCCCCCTGACTGCCCTTAAGATGGTTTCCTTGGTTGTAAGATTTGCAAGTTTTACTATTACATGCTGGGGTGTTGGCCTGTTTTCCTTGATCTTAGGGGGGTCCCTCTGCCTCTAGGACTCGAATGTTTGTTTCATTCCCCAGATTAGGGAAGTTCTCAGCTACAATTTGCTCAAATACATCTTCTAGCCCTCTCTCTCTCTCCACCCCCTCCGGGATTCCAATTATTCTGACATTGGAACGCCTCATGGTGTCACTTATTTCTCTGATTCTATTTTCATGGATTCTGAGTTGTTTTTCCCTGGCCTCCTCTTTTCCCTTTTTATCTATTATACTGTCTTCCAGATCGCTTATTCTCTCATCTGTCTCACTTACCCTAGCTGTTAGATTATCTAGATTGGATTGGAACTCATTGATAGCATTTTTAAGTTTTGCCAATTCACCTTCTTCTTCTTTTTTTTTTAAAAATATTTTATTGATTTATTTGAGAGAGAGAGAATGAGAGAGAGCAGATGAGAGGGGGGAGGGTCAGAGGGAGAAGCAGACTCCCCGCTGAGCAGGGAGCCCAATGTGGGACTCGATCCCGGGACTCCAGGATCATGACCTGAGCTGAAGGCAGTCGCTTAACCAGCTGAGCCACCCAGGCGCCCCCAATTCACCTTCTCTTTCAGCCCTTAGAGACTCTGTGTTGCCATTAATTGATTTCTCCATTCTAGCCATTGTCTTCACAATTGATAGCCTGAATTCCATCTCTGACATCTTGGTTATATCTGCATCCATTTGTAAATCTGCAGCATAAGTCATAATGTCTGAGTCTTTTCTGTTTTGGGGGTGCCTCCTCTTAGTCATTCTGTTGATGGGTGTTTGAGGGAATGTATAGAGTCGAAATTATTGACCAGAACCCAAGCAAGATGCACCTGTTTTCTTGGGACCTTAGGGTTGCTGGCCTTTTGTTTTCCCAGCCTGTCTTCTGCGGGAGGGGCCTGCCGCGCTGTTACTCAGGCATCCCTGTTTGGGCGGAGTTGCCCTGCGGCCCTGTGGCAGGGGATGGGCTCAGTGGGAATCAGTCTTTGGGGCTTTTGTTCTCTGGCGCCTTTCCCTGGTGGCTTTCCACGACTCTTCCGCGAGTCAGAGCAGAAGAGACCATTTCCAACCCTCTGCCTCAGAGCAGAGAGACCTCAGTCTGTTCTTCAGTGAGCTCTCCAGGCCACACTGTCTCCGTTTCTGTCCGTGCTGCTATAAACTGCAATGTCCTGTGTTGTGTGCCCCTCCGCAGCGCCCCCAGTCCTGCCTTCATGTTGGGGCACGTCTCTGCCCTTTGTGCTTCTAAAACCGCCTGCTGCTCCCAGTTTGCACGGGGGCGCGCGCGCGCGCTCGCGCGACTCCAACGCTTGGGGTTTCTGTCCGGGTGGCTGTGGTTCACATGCGCGCGACCCCGCCAGTCTGGTTTTCCACCCCGGGGGCTGCCCTAAAGTCCTTTCCCAACGCTACCAGTCTGCGAGTCTGTGCCCCGTCCGCAGCGTGTGAGGCTGTCACTCACCGGCGGTGTAGGATCCCCATGGCCCGGCCCCCTCCCGCCACCGTTTATCCTCCGAAATCTGCCCGCAGAATCACGGCTCTCCGCTTCGTACCTCAAAACCAACCGCCTGCGATATTCTGCTTGTAGAGATCCAGATCTTCTTACATCTCAGGCTGGTTTCGTGGGTGCTCAGAGTGGTCTGGTAGATATCCAGCTCAATTCTGGGGACCAGTTGAAATAGGGTCCCCTACTCCTCCGCCATCTTTCCCCCCTCCATCTCTCAGCAAATCATTTTTATCACCAAGAGTCTGGCGTAGGTGTCGGGATGCCGCTCCGACCAAATCTTACCGCATTTTTCAGTGTTTCGTTGATTAGCATATCCCCACTCTGTCTGCTAGGTAGGAATCAGCACTCAGAGAGGGTTTTCAACTCCGTACCCTTGTTGAGGGTTTTTATCATGAATGGATGTTGTACTTCGTGAAATGTTCTTTCTGCATCTATTGAGGGGATCATATGGTTCTTATCCTTTCTTTCATTGATGTGGTGTATCACATTGATTGATTTGTGAATATTAAACTATGCATGTAGCCCAGAAATAAATCCCATTTGATAGTGGTGAATGATTCTTTTAATGTATTGTTGGATTTGATTGACTAGTATTTTGTTGAGAATTTTTGCATCTATGCTCATTAGGGATATTGTCCCGTAGTTCTCTATCTGGATTTGGTATCACGGTAATGTTCCCCTCATAGAATGGATTTGGTAGTTTCCCTTTCATTTCCATTTTTTTTGGAATAGTTTGAGAAGAATAAATATTCTTTAAGAGTTTGGTAGAATTCACCTGTGAAGCCATCTGGCCCTGGACTTTGTTTGTTGGGGGATTTTTGATTACTGATTGAATTTGGTTGCTGGTTATCAGTCTGTTCAGGTTTTGTATTTCATCCTGTTTCAGTTTTGGTAGTTTATATGTTTCTAAGAATTTATTTCTTCCAGGTTGTCCAATTTGTTGGCATATAATTTTTCATAATATTCTCTTATAATTGTTTCTATTTTTGTGGTGGTGTTTGTTATTTCCTCAGTCTCCTTTGTGATTTTATTTATTTTGTCCTTTCCCTTTTCTTTTTGGTGAGTCTGGCTAGGGTTTATCAGTTTTTTTATTTTTTATTTTTTATTTTTTTGCGAGAGAGAGAATGAGAGAGAGCACGAGAGGGAGGAGGGTCAGAGGGAGAAGCAGACTCCCTGCTGAGCAGGGAGCCCGATGTGGGACTCGATCCCAGGACTCCAGGATCATGACCTGAGCCGAAGGCAGTTGCTTAACCAACTGAGCCACCCAGGCGCCCCTATCAGTTTTTTTAAAGCACCAACTCTTGGCTTCATTGATAAGTTCTATTGTGTGTGTGTATGTGTTTTTTTAGTTTGTGTATCATTTATTTCTGTTGTAATCTTTATTATTTCCCTTCTTCTGTTAGCTTTAGTCTTCCTTTGTTATTCTTTTTCTAGTTCCTTTAGGTGTAAAGTTAGGTTGTGTATTTGAGATTTTTCTTGCTGTTTGAGGTGGGGCTGTATTACTATATACTTCTCCCTTAGGACCACTTTTGCAGCATCCCAAAGGTTTTGGACCACTGTGTTTTCATTTTAACTTTTTTCCATGTATTTTTATTTCTTTGATTTCCTGCTTTTCCTATTCATTGTTTAGTTGCATGTTGGTTAACTTCCATGTATTTGTGACCTTTCCAGATTTTTTCTCATGGTTGACTTCAAGTTACACAGTGTTGTGGTCAGAAAATATGAATGCTTTGATCTCAGTCTTTTTGTACTTGTTGAGGCCTGATTTATGACCTAGCAGCACCTTTAGGGTTTTACCTCAGCCAACCCAATGACCTTTTAAAACTCCAGGCTTTAAGCCATGCTGGTTGCAAGAACTCACGAAAATCAGCCCCTCTCGTTTTCCCAGCCAATGACTTTGGGGAAGTGTTCTTCTTATGTGTTCCCATTTGTTCCTCTCTCTTGCCTTTCTCCATGACCGTGGTTCTCTCCCCTCCAGATCATCTGTGTTCCATTTCTTCCCCAAACCACATCTCTACACTTCCTACCTTCTTCAATGTGGCTCCCCGCCCCCCCGCCCCCCCCCCCCCCCCCGCTTTAGTTGTGGAATTAGTTCTCTCAGTCTTCAGGTTGATTTCTGGGGTATTTAGAATGATTGGATAGGTATTGAGTCATATTTGAGGGATGAGATGAGCCTAGGGTCCTCCTACTATGCCACCATCTTAACTCCTTCCCTTAATGCAGCTATTAAATCAAATTAGTTATACAATTACTTTTATAATTATTCATATTATTCAACAAAAGGAGACTAGAAGGCCATCAACAAATTGCTGTTTATAATTATTTTTTATTTTAATTTATTTTATTTTTAAAGATTTTTATTTATTTATCTGAGACAGAGAGCACAGGCAGGGGCGGGAGGGGCAGAGCGAGAGGGAGAAGCAGACTCTCCACTGAAAAGGGAGCCTGATGCGGAGCTCGATCCCAGGATCTTGAGATCATGATCTGAGCTAAAGGCAGACACTTAACCAACTGAGCCACCCAGGAGCCCCTAATTAAAATTATTTTTATATGATAGTTCTACAAGTGATTTTTATGTTTTTGTATGTGGATTTAAATTTTTCATATAAACACACATTCCTTTTGTAACAATAAAACACAATGCTATTATTTAAAAAATCATAAAATATAAAAATAAAAAGGCATAGAATAATTTTTTTATGACTTATTGTATCTATAGTATTATTTTGGATTCTTTTTGTTTCCAGCCTTCACTCAAGTCTGCTGACACTCCTAATTTATCTCCAGACTATGCCCAATAAACATTCTTGTTTTCAAAGTTTGAAGTTATTTAGAAGTTTGAATTTTACACACTTACCTAAGTACGTGTATTTTATAACCATAAGTGGTTATGTAATCCTTAACCTTTGTGAATGTTTTTCACAGTAAAATAACTCAATGTGACTTAGCCAATTTTTAACAAACTCACTCGTAGAGTGTGATCAAACAAACTAAAGTATCTAAGCAAGTTTGTAAAACAGAAGTGAGCAAAGGTTTATCCTTCTTTTTTTAAATTATTTTATTTATTTGACAGAGAGAGATAGTGAGAGCAGGAACACAAGCAGGAGGAATGGGAGAGGGAGAAGCAGGCTTCCCGCTGAGCAGGGAGCCTGATGTGGGGCTCAATGCCAGGGCCCTGGGATCATGACCTGAGCCGAAGGCAGACACTTAATGACTGAGCCACCCAGGCGCCCCTATCCTTCTTTTTTAAAAAAAGGCATTTTATTTTTTCCAGGCATATTGTGTTGGTCAAATGACTTTTGATCAAATATAAAATTATATTGCCTAGATTATTGTATACTCACTTTGAACATATCGATAGTGAGCATTTTGGTAATTTTGTTCATTCGAGTTATGCATTGAAAACTTACTCTGTGCCAAACACTGAATGAGGCAGTGAAGATACGAAGATAAATCCACAGTTCTTTCCCTGAACTTCACAGTGTAATGAAGAAAAACAGACAAGAATACTAACAAAACACAATGTGGTAAGTGCTATAATGGATAATGTAATGAGTTCTTTGGCATGTCATGATGTAAGATGTCCCTCACTGCCTTATAATAGCTTTTGGTTAGAAGAGTACATGATTGGAGGTAGAATGTAGAGAAACAGACAGAGCAACAAAAATGAGCAACAAAAATGGGATAGGGTAGGTAAAGAACATTAATGAGAAGAGTTGTTCCCAGATTGATGAGTAAGTAACCCTAAAATCCTCCCTTACCAGAACAGGTCCACAGAATGAAATAGCCAAGGAACTATTGGCCTAATGAGTAGATACTGTTTGGGGAGTCAGGCCACCCAGGGTTGATTTTAGTTGCTGTCCAGCCAAACAGTGATGCAGCCACCAAACACAATAAGTGGGTACACACTAAACATTGAGAAGATTGACAGAGAAGGCAGAGAGGGAGAGAGAGTAAGTGAGCAGTCCAGAGAGACGAGTGTGATAGGGTTCCAGTGGTAAAATAAATCAATGTTGATTTCAGACTCTCAAAAATAAATACATTACACTTATCTCATCAGCCAGCAGCACTTACAAGTGGTGTGCTAAAACTTTCTATCTCTTCATTTTTCCAGGAAAGTAGGAGGGTCATCTCTGGTCCTTTCATGGGATTGCTAGCTTAGTGGATAAATAATATGTGGAAGAACTGGTGCCCAGATTACCCTCTTGGGCCTACAGTCATGATTATTAAGGAAACAGGAATTTATTTTCTGTAACGTCTAGCTATTTAATAATTTTTACCTGTTTTTTGCACATAGTATTCACTAGAGTGTCGCTTCTCTCACAGTATTTGAGAGTAGAATCATATAATTGTAACTTTCATAGAATTTTAGATATCACAACAATGGAAGAATCCTTTCTATTGCATTCCTGACAGATGTAGCTCTCAAACTTGTAATGATGAGAAGTTAAAATCAAGAATCCTTGGAGCAGCCAACTCCATTGTTGGACCTTTACTTGTTAGGAAAACTTTTCTATTGTGAACTGAAACTGGCTCCTGTTACGTTTACGTTGTTGATCCACTCCAGGCAGCTAGAATCATTGCTTTCACTCTGCAGTAGACAACCTTGCTTGCTTATTTTTCTTCCTTGCCAAAGGATAGTTTTAGACCAGGTACTACCGTTGACCACACAAAGATCAGTTTACCAATCTGTACAATAGGAATAATCATAAGGATGGAGTAAAGATGAATGAGATAGTATCTAATGATCCCTAAAAGAAATTATGAATCCATTAGAAGAAAGGAACTTCACCAAAGCAATTTAATATCATGTATGATTATTCAACATTTAGGTTGAATCTTGGCATTGAAGAATATTACTAACAAACAAGCATCCAACGAGATTACACAAACTTCTTATTATTTTTCCTGCAATTGCTTCTCAACTCATCACTCAACTGTTAGAATCATATTCTTTTACTCAGAATTCCTCTGATTTTGCTCTCTAGGGCATAATTCAACTTGCTTATAATACAGTTAGACCCCATTGTCACTTCAAAGTAGATGACTGTAACATCAAATGAAGTCAAGATTTGCCAGAAACTGTTAACTCACCTGTAGGTAATAATATATTTTTTAACTTTTGGAAGCATGATGAAGACTTTTGCAGATAAGCTCATAAAAACCAAATTTTGATTCAAATTAAAACACCTGATTGCCTCCTCTATGTGTGGAAATTGTATTGGTTAGATTGTCCTCAGCTTCAAGTAACATAAACTCTGAATCAAATTGTCTTTTTTTTGACCCGTCATTATCTTTTTAATTTTCATGACAGCTTTCCCTTTTTTAAAATACTAAATATTTAATATGTAAATACTAAAAACAGAGTCCTGCACAAGCAGTGGGCCAAATAAGAAATCAAATGGCAAATCAAAATATGTCTCAAAACAAAAGAAAAAGAAAACATAATATTCCAAAACCTATGGGGTGCAGCAAAAGTAGATGCTAGAGTGAAATTTATGCTATAAATGCTAGTATTAAGAAAAAAACAGGGTGCCTGGGTGGCTCAGTTGGTTAAGTGATTGCCTTCGGCTCAGGTCATGATCCTGGAGTCCCAGGATCGAGGCCCGCATCGGGCTCCCTGCTCGGCAGGGAGTCTGCTTCTCCCTCTGACCCTCCCCTGTCTCATGCTCTCTCTCTCTATCTCATTCTCTCTCTCAAATAAATAAAATCTTTAAAAAAAAAATTCTTAAAAAAAACCCCCACACATTACACCACAAGGAACTAGAAAAAGAAGAAAGGTAGCTGAAATTTAGTAGAGGAAGGAAATAACAAGGAAAAATCAGAAATAAAAAAAATAGAGACCAGAGTAAACAATAACATAACATTGAAAGTAAGGACCAGTTTTTCAAAAAAATAAACAAATTTGGCAATGCTTTAGCTACATTAACTGAGGAAAAAAGAGAGAAGGCTCAAAAACCAAAATGAGAAATGGAAGAGAAAACATTACAACAGATATCACAGAAATACATAGTGAGATAAGAGATTACTATAAACATTTAACAAATCAGATAACATAGAAAAAAAACAGATAATTCCTAAAAATGCACAAATTACCAAGATTGAATCATGAATTTTGAATCTAAGAAGTGGGGAATCATCTTCGACCAATAACAAGAATGAAAGTTGACTTAGGACTGAAAAATCTCCTAGCACAAAAAAGCCCAAGACTACATGGTTTCATTGGAGAATTCTGTCAAACATTTCAAAAAATAATTAATTACAATCTTTATCCAAATCTTATAAATAGTAGAATAGAGGGAACACACTCAAAATCATTCTGTGAGGCCAGTACTACTCTGACACCAAAGCAGGATAAAAACAACACAAGTACAAAAAAGTCTAGTTTGTCCGACATAACCTTTGCTACTCCAGCTTTCTTTTGACATCCATTTGCATGATAAATGTTTCTAAATCTAAAGGTGTCTTTACATCTAAAATGAGTCTCTTGTAGGCAGCATATAGATGGGCCTTGTTTTTTTGTTTTTTTTTTTTAAGATTTTATTTATTTGAGACAGAGAGAATGAGAGAGAGAGAGCACATGAGAGGGGGGAGGGTCAGAGGGAGAAGCAGACTCCCCGCTGAGCAGGGAGCCCGATGCGGGACTCGATCATGGGACTCCAGGATCATGACCTGAGCCGAAGGCAGTCGCTTAACCAACTGAGCCACCCAGGCGCCTGGGCCTTGTTTTTTTAATCCATTCTGACACCCTCTGTCTTTTAATTGGAGTGTTTAGTCCATTTACATTCAAAGTAATTATTAATAGGTGAGTATGTATTGCCATTTTATTACTTGTTTTGTTTTTCTGGAGATTTTCTCTGATTCTTTCTTGTCTTTTATAGTTTGCTGATTTTCTTTGGTGATATATTTGGATTTCTTTCTCTGGATTTATTTGCATATTTATTTGTGGTTTTTGATATATGGTTACCATTAGGTTTGTATATAACCTCTTGTGCATATAGCAGTCTATGTTAAGTTGATGGTCATTTAAGTTTGAACCCATTCTTTACTCCTCCTCACGTTTTAGGTATATGTTGTTATATTTTATATCCTTTTATTTTGTGAGTTCCTTGACTGATTTTTTATAGAAATATTCATTTTCACTACCTTTGTGTTTTCTACTTTTATACTGTTAGCTTTGTTCTCTCCTTTCCACTCAAAGAATCACCTTTAATATTTCCTGCAGGGCTGTATTAGTAGTCATGAACTTTTTACGTTTTTGTTTGTCTGAGAAACTCTTTGTCTCTCTTTCTATTCTGAATGATAGCCTTGCTGGAAGAATATTCTTGGCTACAGATTTTTCCCACTCAGCACTTTGACTATATCATGCCACTCTCTTCTGATTTGGAAATTTTCTGCTGAGAAATCCCTTGCTAGCCTTATGGGTTTTCTTTTGTAACTCACTGTCTTCTTTTATCTTCCTCTTTTAAATTTTTTTCTTTATCACTATATTTTGCTAATTCATTACGGTATGTCTTGGTGTGCATTTGCTTTTGTTGATTGTGATGGGAGTTCTTTGTGCCTCCTGGATCTGGATATGTTACCCTCCCCAGATGAGGGAAGTTTTCAGCTATTGTTTCTTCAAATAAATTTTCTGTGCCCCTTTCTCTTTCTTCTTCTGGGACTCCTAAAATATGAGTGTTGTTATGTTTCATGGACTCACTGAGTTCCCTGTCTATTTTCATGTTGTATAATTGCTTTTTTTCTCTTGTTCAGCTTGATTACTTTCCATTACTCTGTCTCCTAGGTTACTCATTTCTTCCTCTGTTTCTTGCATCCTGCTGTTCATTCCATCAAGTGTGTTTCTCATCTTTTTAAAAATTTTTTAAATTTAAATTCAGTTAATTAATATAGAATATTAGTTTCAGAGGTAGAGTTCAGTGATTCATCAGTCTTATGTGACACCCAGTGTTCATTACATCACATGCCCTCTTTAATGTTCATCATCCAGTTACCTCATCCTCCCACTCCCTCCCCTGCAGTAACCCTCAGTTTGTTTCCTATGATTAAGAGTCTCTTACAGTTTGTCTAGTGTGTGTTTCTCATCTTGTTTATTGAACCCTTTATCTCTGCCATGTTACTTCTTTTTTTAAAGATTTTATTTAATTTAGAGTAAGAGTGAGAGTGTGAGACAGTTGAACCAGGCAGGGAGGGGCAGAGGGAGAGGGAGAAGCAGACTCCCCACTGAGCAGGGAGCCCGATATGGGGCTCGATCCCAGGAGCCCAGGATCATGACCTGAGCTGAAGGCAGATGCCCAACTGACTGAGCCACCTAAGCACCCCTTCCCTGTTATTTCTTATCTCTGTGTAAAGGGTCTCACTCATGTCTTCCACTCTTCTCAAGTCCAGTGAGTATCCTTAAGATCATTACTTTAAATTCTCTATCGGGTATGTTACTTATATCTGCTTCATTTAGATCACTGGCCATGGCCTTGTCCTGTTCTTTCAGTTGGGATAAATTTCTCTGTCTTCTCATTTTGTTTAAGTTTTTGTGCCTTTTTCCTCTGTGTTAGGCAAGTCAGCTTTATCTCCTGTTCTTGGAGGGTAATAGCCTTATGAAGAAGAGGTCCTGTAGTGCTCTGCTGTGTAGTGTCCCCTGTCCCCCAGGGCCTGGCACTTTTGAGAGTGTCTCCAATGGGTGCTGTGTTTGCTGTGCTGTTTTGTCTTGGCTGCTTTATCCTTCAGGCCAGTCATTTGCAGAGTCTCTCTTTGCCTGTTGGGGGCAGTGTTTGGTCCCTGGCCTGAATGTGGCACGTTTAAACTAGGTATACTCTGGTCTGTTTGTGAAGTGAGATGTCGCCTGGCTCTGAAAAACTCCTATGTTGGGATATGTGGCATGAGCAGAGGTTTGGCTGGTCTTCTGGGGGATGGGGCCTACTGTGCTGGGACGGAGGCAAGCATGACTGGGAGGGGGCATTCTGTGGGAGCGTGCGGGGGGCAGGACTCTGTGTAAGCAAGTTAGGTAGCAAGTATCAGTGCTGTGCTGGTTTCCACAGGTAGCCCTGTGCTTATGTATAGGAAAATGATGCCTGACAGTCCCTTTTTTGCTGGAGGGGTCTCTGTGAACACTCTCTTGGATGGCCTCTGAGATGAGTGAATAACCTCCCCACTGTGTGCCCTAGGCACTCTTCAGATCGCTTTTTCACACTGTGTATCCACAGGTTGTTTACCTGCCTTTTTTTCCAGAGCAGTATACTGCCCTCTGGGCTCTATTCCAGCCAAGCCCACTGACCTTTAACACTCTAGGCTTCAAGTCCTGCTGGTTGCACCAAACCACAGAATTTGGCTCCTCTCACTATCCAAGCCAACTGCTATGGGGATTCATTTTCCTCACCAGCTCCCCTGTGTGCTGGTCTGTCTCTCACCAGAAGAAATCATTTTAATATACGATGTACAAATATGAGTCATTTTAATCATTGTGATTACAGGGTAACCATCACTGAGTGTATTTTAAAGAGTTTAGAATAGTATAAAATGGCTCCCCACTCTCCAGCTTCTACACACAAAATGCCAATAAGTTACTATTTACCCACTATCAAAGTAATTATCATGGTACAAGCTAAACAGCTGGATACGTTACTTTGAAAAAATTACAGTACAGACAGTTGGTAGATATGTTTTTATTATTTCATATGAATGTAAGTTGGCATATAGAATTGATTTTTCCCACTTTCTTCTGAATAAAATTCCTAAATGCTGTTATCCTCTCATAATTCTCAAAAAATTGCAAAATATTACTTAGAAACATTAAGGCAGAGAATAGCTTTCATGAGAGGTTTTAGATAGTTTTACATAATAGTGGAAGTGTTTTTGTTGCTAACATTCTCAAATTTAAAATAGACCTGTTTCCTTATAAAATCTCTTCTATTGTCACAATGAATTTCTTGAGTATAAGGCAGATAAATGTTTGCAAGTGTTTCTACCAAATGAGATTTAAAGTAAGAATTGAGATGTATCTAGCAATTTCTATATTTGATGTAATTTGTTTTAGAAATTCCTAAAAAGGTAAAATGCGTAAAAATACATTAGTTGATTAGAAAATGTTGAATTATAACAGCACACAGAATAGCAACTAGTGCAAATCCTATCACAAGGATTAGAACAAATGTATCATCACTCATTTCTATCCTGGGCTTTTCATCTTTCTCTTCACCAGTGCTGCTTCCCCTCTTTCTTCCACCACCTTTTCCAGGCCCTGGATGTTGCTTATGCATTGAGAAGAGAACGCTGGGGCTATATCGTCCCCAGAACTCTTGTATCTCAGCAGAAATCTGATATTGGCGTCCAGCACAGACCTTGAAGTGATAATGTGCATTTGTCACAAAGTTGGAAAAGGAGAATGAAATGTTTGGTCCTTTATATATCTAAAGAAAAATGAGACAAAATGAAAATTTTATTGTCTTACCAAATAAAAAAATATGGTATAGTTTTTGACAAGAAAATTATGAATTAACCCACTCACCTCATAAATATATTCAAAGCAAAACTAAAAGTTTATGCTTACAGTCTCTAATATCATGAGGACCCAGTACTGTTAGGTAATTTTGTTCAGTGTAAGAAATAACAAAGACTTATAATTGTTAAACTTGCATTTGGTTTGGAGTTGTGCATGTGATCAATGAAACCTAGAAATATCAAATCATTCAATAGTAATATGTTAATTGAATGAATAATCAAATTGTCCCCAAATAATATGTACATAAAGCATTAGGGAGAAGGTAGGACTTTTGGATAAGATTCATCACTTTAAACATTCTAAAAGGGTATCTTACTCCTCAACAAGACCTTAATTACCAGTAGAATATAAAATTATAAAATTTTAAAGACAATTTGCAAGAATTTACCAGGTCAGTTCCTTTTTGACTGATGAGTTGAAGACTGTAAACAATGGGATCTCCTTTTATTGGCCCCAAAGACTCCCATTTGATCTCACAAATATTGCTGTTCACATGCTGTAATTTAGGTGCTAGAAAAAGAGAATTTTAGTTTAGAGGGTTTCATTTTTCCTGGTATAATCTTTTGCATTGTATTTATATGGTGCATCATACATTTGGAAGCATTTCACATACATTAACAATTTTTAAAAAGATTTTATTTATTTATTAGAGCAGGGAGGAGGGGCAGAGGGAGAGGGGAGAGAATCCTAAGTAGACTCTGGGCTAGGCATGGAGCCTGATGTGGGGCTCAATCCCACGACTCTGAGATCATGACCTGAGCTGAAACCAAGAGTCCGATGCTCAACTGACTGTACCACCCAAGTGCCCCACATATGTTAATAATTTTATTTTAGGATCACAGCAACTGTGTGAGGAAAGGAGGGCAGGGTCTTTATTTATGTTATTAGTCTCTCTACATTTCAGGAAAATGGGTCTTAAATATATAAGAAGAGAACAAGGAATTATTGTGGTCTAAGTCATATTTAATTCCAGTATGTTCCAGTTAGCTTTTCACTGAAAACAGACTACTTCATAATAGTGATTGGACTTGTGTGGAAAGATTGGAACAACTGCATTTCACAGATGAGGAGGAAAAAATGCTCAAAGCTTGAGCTTTCATGACTGTAAGTTGACCTTGTTATGTATTATAGAAAGCAGTCTATTTCACTGTTCAAATAGGGAGATTAAAATCAGTTTCAGAGGGCGCCTGGGTGGCTCAATTGGTTAAGCAACTGCCTTTGGCTCAGGTCATGATCCTGGAGTCCCAGGATCGAGTCCCGCATCGGGCTCCCTGCTCGGCAGGGGTCTGCTTCTCCCTCTGCCCTCTTCCCTCTCGTGCTCTCCGTCTCTCATTCTCTCTCTCTCAAATAAATAAATAAAATCTTTAAAAAAAATAAAATCAGTTTCAGAAATTACCAACTATGTACTAATTACCAAATATGAAGTTACAAATTTGTACTAAATATGTACGAATATGTACCATATACTAAGTATATTTTTTAGCTTTAATCAGTATAATTATACCTATCAGCTGATGTTTTTTTGTGTGTGTGTATTTTAATCCATTTGAGAACATGTGAGATGAGCAAGGAATGGATATCATGACAAAGTGGAAGGAGAACTATCATGGGGATCAGGAGCCTACCATTCCTATTTTGGCTCTGCTGCTGGCTCACAGTGTTCTTTAGTTACGTTACTTACCATTCAGGGAATTCACTTCTTTCTGTTAAAAAGTGGCTGTGGTGATAGAGTGATTGGCTGAATTAGTTGATTTCAAAGATATTTTTTAAATATGATTTTGAGGGGCAGAGTAGTAGGACCCTAGGCCTGTCATGTCCCACTAACACTATTGGATAACTATCAAATTACCCTAAATGCCCCAGAAATCGACCTGAAGACTGACGGAACAAACTCCACAACTAAAGGGAGAGAAGAGGCCACATTGAAGAAGGTAGGAAGTGTGGAGACATGATTTAGGGGAGAAATGGATCCTGGCTGCCATGGAGAGGAGGTTGCCTGGTTGTGGAGAAGGGTGAGAGAGAGAGGGGCACACAGGGCAATGCACAAGGAGACTGTTTCCCCATAACCACTGGGTTGGAAAACAAGAGGGGCTGAATTTCGAGTTCTTGCAACCAGTGAGTCTTAAAGCCTGGAGTTTTAAAGGTTGGTGGCCTTGGCTGGGATAGAGCTCTGCTCTTGGAGAGAATGCAGGCGAACAACCCAGGGGTATACAGTGAGGAAACAGGGATCTGAAGAATGCCTGGGACTCATGGAGGGGAGATTATTCACTCTTCTTGGAGTGCTTCTTAAGAGGGGCAGTGTTTATGGAGATACCTCTCAGTGAACAAAGCAGCTGGCTGGTACCATTTCCCTCCCTGGCCTAAGCATAAACAAAGAGCCACCTATACTGGCTGCCTAACTTGCTTGCACCAAGTCCCATGCCCCTATGCTCTGGCAGTTCTGCTCTTCTCAGTCAAGCTTGTTTCAGTCCCAGTGCGGCAGCCCCCTCCCCTAGAAGACCAGCACAAACCTCTGCCCACACCATGTCTCCAAACCTGAGAGTTCTGCAGGGCCTCAGTTCTAGTGGAAGTTAGTATCAGGTCTCATTTCACAAGAATATCAGAGCACACCTAGTTAACACCACATTCAAGCCAGAGCCCAAACACTGCCCAGACAAGGCAAGGAGAGCCTCTGCAGGTGACTGGCCTGAAGGATAGAGCAGACAAAACACAACAGTAGAGCACACACAGCACACACCAGAGATGCTTCCCGAATTGCCAGGTCCTGGACACCATGTGACCTCTTCCTCATAAAGCCATTACTTTCAGGAGCAGGAAACATAAGTGGCTTTTCTAACACAGAGAAGAAGGAAGAGACTTAGACAAAATGCCACTATGGAGGAATTTATCCCAAGTGAAAGAACAAGATAAGGCCACGGCAAGAGATCTAAGGGAAACAGATATAAGTAACATGCCTGATAGAGAATTAGAGAATTTAAAGAAACAAAAAATTTTAAAAAGCAACAAGATACTTACTGGGCTTGGGAAAACAGTAGAAGACATTAGGGAGGCCCTTACCACAGAGATAAAAGGGTTTAAAAAGAATAAATCAGAGAGGAAGAATGCAATAAATGAGCTTGGAAAGAGGCTTAGTGCAATAAACAGCAGAATACAAGAAGCACAGGAATGAATTAATGACCTAGAAGACAAAGTAATGGAAAATAATGAAACTGAACAAAAGAGAGAAGAATTATGGAGCAAGAAAATAGACTTAGGGAACTCACTGACTCCATCAAATGTAGTAACATATGTAATGATAGGAGTCCCAGAAGAAGAGAGAGAAAAGGGGGCAGAAAATTTATTTGAGGAAATAAATAATAGCTGAAAACATCCCTAAACTGGGGAAAGAAACAGACATCCAGATCCAGGAGCACAGAGAACTCCCATCAAAAAAAAAAAAAAAAAAAAAAGCAGGCCAACACCAAGAGACACTGTATTGAAATTTGCAAAATATAGTGATAAAAAAATTAAAAGCAAGAAGACAAAAGAAGTCCTTAACTTATAAGGGAAGACCCATAAGGCTAGCTGGAGGTTTCTCAACAGAAACTTGGCAAGTTAGGATGGAGTGGTACGGTATATTCAAAGTACTGAATGGGAAAAATCTGCAGGCAAGAATACCCTACCCAAGTAAGGGTACTCTACCCAGCAAGGCTGTCATTCAGAATAGAAGGAGAGATAAAGAGTTTCCCAGATAAACAAAGGAGTTCATGACCACTAAACAGCCCTGCAAGAAATATTAAATATTTTCCACTCACTGAATGGAAAGGAAAGACCAAAAGTGACCAAGATAGGAAAGGATCAAAGAAAATCTCCAGAAACAACAACAAAACAAGTAATAAAATGGCAATGAATACATATGTATCAATAATTGCTTTGAACGTGAATGGATTAAATGCTCCAATCAAAAGACATAGGGTGTCAGAATGGATAAAAAACACAAGACCCATTGATATGCTGCCTATAAGAGACTCATTTTATTTTTAAAAAAAATTTAAAAAGATTTTACTTATTTATCAGAGAGAGAGAGAGCATGAGCGGGGGGAGGGGCAGAGGGAGAGGGAGAAGCAGGCTCCCCGCTGAACAGGGAACACAACACGGGGCTTGATTCCAGGACCCCGGGATCATGACCTGAATCGAAGGCAGATGCTTAACCGATTGAGTCACTCAGGCATCCCAAGAGACTCATTTTAGGCATAAGCACACCTGCAGATTGAAAGCGAGGGGATGGAGAAACATATATCATGCAAATGTATGTCAAAGGAAAGCCAGAGTTGCAATAATTTTATTGGACAAAGTAGACATTAAAACAAAGACTGTAAGAAGTGATAAAGAAGGGCAGTATATCATAATAAAGGGGACAATCCAACAGAAGATCTAACAATTGAAAATATGTCCCAACATGGGATCACCCAAATACACAAACCAATAACAAACATTAAGGAACTAATTAATAATACAATCATAGTAGGGGACTTTAACACTCCATGTACATCAATGGGCAGATTGTCTAAGCAGAAAATCAATAAGGAAACAATGGCTGTGAATGACACACTGGATCAGATGGTCTTAACAGATATAGTCAGAACATTCCACCCTAAAGCATCAGAACACACATTCTTTTCAAGTGCATATGGGACATTAGCCAAATAGATTAGATACTAGGTCACAAATCAGGCCTCAAGAAGCACAAAAAGATTGAGATCATACTACGCATTTCTTTCTGACCACAATGCTAAGAAACTTTAAGTCAACCACAAGAAAAAATTTGGAAAGAGCCGAGATGCCCTTCAACAGATGAATGGATAAAGAAGATGTGGTCCATATATACAATGGAATATTACTCAGCCATCAGAAAGGATGAATACCTAACTTTTACATCAACATGGATGGGACTGGAGGAGATTATGCTAAGTGAAATAAGTCAAGCAGAGAAAGTCAATTATCATATGGTTTCACTTATTTGTGGAACATAAGGAATAGCATGGAGGACATTAGGAGAAGGAAGGGAAAAATGAAGGGGGTGGATTTTGGAGGGAGAGATGAACCATGAGAGACTATGGACTCTGGTAAACAAACTGAGAATTTTAGAGGGGGGGGGGAGGGGGTATTGGTTAGCCCTGTGATGGGTATTAAGGAGGGCACGTACTGCATGGAGCACTGGGTGTTATATGAAAACAATGGAATGTGGATCACCACATCAAAAACTAATGATGTATTGTATGGTGACTAACATAACATAATAAAATTAAAAAAAAAAGAAAAAAAATGGGAAAGATCACAGATACATAGAAGTTAAACAAAGGGCCAAACAGGAAATCAAAGAAGAAATAATACATGGAAATAAATGAAAATGAAAACACAGTGGTCCAAAACCTTTGGGATGAAGCAAAAGTGGTGATGAGAGGGAAGTATATAGCAATAAGGCCTACTTCAAGAAGCAAATAAACAACCTAACCTTACAGCTAAAGGAACCAGAAAAAGAACAACACACAAAGCCTAAAGCCAGAAGGAAGGAAATAATAAAGATTAGAACAGAAATAAATGATATAGAATCTAAAAAACAGTAGAACAGATCAGTGAAACCAGGAGCTGTTTTTTTTTGAAAAAAATTAATAAAATTGATAAACCCCTAGTCAGGCTTATCAAAAAGAAAAGAGAAAGACCCAAATACCTAAAATCACAAATGAGAAATAACGCAACACTACAGAAATACAAACAACTGTAAGACAATATTATGAAAAACTATATTCCAGCACATTGGACAACCTGGATGAAATGGATAAATTACTGGAAACACAAACTACCAAAACCAAAACAGGAAGAAATAGAGAACTTGAGCAGGCCAATAACCAATAAAATTGAATCAATAATCAAAAAACTCCCAACAAACAAACATCCAGGCCAGATGGCTTCACAGATGAATTCTATCAAACATTTAGGGAAGAGTTAATACCCCTTCTTCTTAAACTATTCTAAAAAAAAACAGAAAAGGAAGGAAAGCTTCCAAACTCATTCCTTGAAACCAGCAGTACCCTGATACTAAAACCAGAGAAAGACTCCACTAAAAAAGAGAACTACTGGGGCGCCTGGGTGGCTCAGTCGTTAAGCATCTGTCTTCAGCTCAGGTCATGATCCCAGGGTCCTGGGATCGAGCCCTGCATCGGGCTCCCTGCTCAGCGGGAAGCCTGCTTCTCCCTCCTCCACTCCCCCTGCTTGTGTTCCCTCTCTCGCTGTGTCTCTCTCTGTCAAATAAATAAATAAAATCTTAAAAAAAAAAAGAGAGAACTACAGGTCAATATCCCTCATGAACATGGATGCAAAAATTCTCAAAAAATACTAGGAAACTAAGTCCAAGTACACATTAAAAAAGTCATTTAGTACAATCAAGTGGGGTTTATTCCTGTGTTGCAAGTGTGGCTCAATATTCCCAAATCAATCATTGTGATACACCACATTAATCAAAGAAAGGATAAGAACCATATGATTATTTCAATGGATGTATAAAAAGCATTTGACAAAATACATCTATTTGTGATAAATGCCCTGAATAAAGTAGATTTAGAGGGAACACCCCTCAACATAATAAAGGTTATATATGAAAAACCCAGAGCTAATATTCTCAATGGGGAAAAATTGAGAGCTTTTCTGCTATGGTCAGGAAGAAGACAGGAATGTCCACTCTCACAACTGTTATTTAACACAGTACTGCAAGTCCCAGCCTCAGCAGTGGAAAACAAAAAGAAATAAAAGCCATCCAAAGCAGCAAGGAAAAAGTAAAACTCTTACTCTTTGCAGATAACATGATACTTTATACATAAAATCCAGAAGAATCCACCAAAAAATTGCTAGAACTGATATACAAATTCAGAAAAGTTACAGGATACAAAGTCAATGTACAGAAATCTGTTGCATTTCTATACACCAATAATGAAGCAGCAGAAGAGAAATTAAGGTATCCGTTCCATTTATAATTGCACTAAAAACCATCAGATACCTAGGAATAAACCTAACCAAAGAGATGAAAGACCTGTATTCTGAGAACTGTAAAACATTAATGAAAGAAACTGAAGAGGACACAAAGAAATGGAAAGACATTCCATGCTCATGGATTGGAAGAAAAAATACTGTTAAAATATCTATATTACCCAAAGCAATCTACACATTTAATGCGATCCCTATCAAAATACCACCGCATTTTTTCACAGAGCTAGAATGAACAATCCTCCAATTTGTATGGAACCATGAAAGACCCTGAATTGCCAAAGCAATGTTGAAGAAGAAAAGCAATGCTGGAGGTATCACAATCCCAGATTTAAAATTATACTACAAAGCTGTAGTGATCAAAACAGTTTGGTACTAGCACAAAGATAAACACACAGGTAAATGGAACAGAGTAGAATACCCAGAAATGAAAATTGGTCAATGACCAAATGAAATTTGGTCAGTTAATCTTTCACAAAGCAGGAAAGAATATCCAGTGGGATAAAGTCTCTTCAACAAATGGTGTTGGGACAATTGGACAGCAACATCCAAAAGAGTGAAACTGGACCATATTCTTATACCATACACAAAAATGAATTCAAAATAATTTAAAGGCCTAAATGTGAGAGAAGAAATCATAAAAATCCTAGAGGAAAAAACAGGCAGTAATCTCTTTGACATCAGCTGTGGCAACTTCTTTCTAGATGTCTTCTGAGGCAAGTGAAACAAAATTAAAAATAAGCTATTCAGACTTCATCAAAATAAAAAGCTTCTGCACAGTAAAGGAAACAACAAAACTAAAAGGCAGCTTACTGAGTGGGAGACGATATCTGCAAATGACATATTCGATAAAGGGTTATATCCAAAATATATAAATACCTTATGAAGCTCAACATATAAAAAAAGAATAATCTAATTAAAAATGAGCAGAAATTAGTAGACATTTTTCCAAAGAAGACATACAGATGGCCAACAGGCATATGAAAAGTTGCTCCACATTACTGATTATCAGGGAAATTCAAATCAAAACTACAATGAGATATCACACCACGTCTGACAGAATGGCTAAAATCAACAACACAAGAAACAACTGGTCAGATTGTCTAAAATTAACACAAGAAACAATAAGTGTTGGTGAGCATGTGGAGAAAGGGGAACCCTCTTGCACTTGGTGGGAATGGAAACTGGTGCAACCACTCTGGAGAACAGTTTGGGGGTTCCTCAAAAAGCTAAAAAATAGAACTACCCTACAATCCAGCAATTTTTTTTTAAGATTTTATTTATTTATTTGACAGAGAGAGACACAGCGAGAGAGGGAACACAAGCAGGGGGAGTGGGAGAGGGAGAAGCAGGCTTCCCGCAGAGCAAGGAGCCCGATGCGGGGCTCGATCCCAGGACCCTGGGATCATGACCTGAGCCGAAGGCAGATGCTTAACGACTGAGCCACCCAGGCGCCCCACAATCCAGCAATTGTACTAGTAGGTATTTAACCAAAGGATACAAAATACAGATTTGAAGGGATATGTGCAACCCACTGTTTATAGCAGCATTATCAACAATAGCCAAACTGTGGAGAGAGCCCAAATGTCCATTGACTGATAAATAGATAAATAAGAAGTGGTATATTATACAATGGAATATTATTCTGCCATCAAAAAGAATGAAATCTTGCCATTTGCAATGTGGATGGAGCTAAAGTGTATTATGCTTAGTAAAATAAGTCAGTCAGAGAAAGACAAATACCATGTGATCTCACTCATATGTAGAATTTAAGACAGAAAACATGAACATATGGGAAGGGGGAAAAGAAAAAAAAGGAGAGAGGGAAATAAGCCATAAGTGACTCTCAATGATAGAGAACAAACTCAGGGTCGATGGAGGGAGGTGAGTGGAGGATGGGCTAGATGGGTGATGGGTATTAAAGAGGGCACTTGTGATGAGCACTGGGTGTTGTATGTAAGTAATGAATCACTGAACTCTACTCCAGAAACCAATATTGTACTGTATGTTAACTAACAAAATTTAAATAAAGTGAAAAAAAAAAACTGCATTATGATCCAGCATTTGCAGTACTAGGTATTTACCCAAGGAATACAAAAATACTAATTCAAAGGGATACATACACCTAGATGTGTATCGCAGCATTATCTACAATAGCCTAATTATGGAAACAACCCAAATGTCCATCATTTGATGAATGGATAAAGAAGTGGTATATATTTACAGTGGAATATTATTCAACCACAACAAGAATGAAATCTTGCCATTTGCAAAGATGTGGATGGAGCTAGAGAGTATTATGCCAAGCCAAATAAGTTAGTCAGAGAAAGGCAAATACCATATTTCACTCATATGTGGAATTTAAGAAACAAAATAAATGAGCAAAGGAAAAAAAGAATGAGAATTAAATGAAGAAACAGGCTCTTAACTATAGAGTACAAACTGGTGGTTACCAGAAGGGAGGTGGGTGGGGTGATGGATTAAATAGGTCATGGGGATTAAGGAGTGTACTTGTGATGAGTACTGGGGTTGTATGGAAGTGTTGAACCACTATATTGTACACCTGAAACTAATAGTATACTGTGCGTTAACTAATGAATTTAAATAAAAACTTTTTAAAAAGTAAAACATTATAATTTTTGGAGTCTTATTAAATTCTAAATTGCACCTTGAATCCATAATTAAGTACTAGAGTCTTATGCTATTGTTCGACATTTAAAATAGACCATACTGCAGAATTTTATATATGAGCTATTGGAGCTCATATTAATGCAACCTTTATTGTCTGGCTTATAATACTTACCTTTAAGTGTGGCTGGTGGAGTTTTGGTTGTAGTGAAAGTATAGATACCAGACAGTGATCCCTCACCAGCTTCATTACATGCTTGGATTTTAAATTTGTATTGCGTATATTCACTCAGTCTGTGCACTTTGTGAGTCTGACACGGTCCATGGTAAATGATAGAAAATCTGGGATTGGGAATCAAGATGGGAGAAGCAATATTATTAATCAAAGTTCACTTAGGTACAAGTAACTCTAGACTTGAAACTGGGTCCTCAGTAAAGCCTAAATAAATCAACTTGAAGCCTGGTGGGTACAACACAAAAGGAAAAAAAAATCAGATTGTATATATCATAATGGCAAGGTGCTGGCTTTCATATTCCTTTTGTAACTTCTATTCCTTGTTATTAATGTGTGTTATATAAAGGAAGAAGTGTTTTGGAAGAACAAAAATAGCTAAATTATCAGTAGGAATTTAAGAAACTAACATGATAATGTACTGCTTTCACATCTATCAGTTCATTGAAACCACTTTGGATTATATGTTTAAGATAGGAAATTTTAAAACATTTTTATTAGAATACATGTTAAATAGTACATATAGCTTACCTCCCAGATCGATCTCCTATTAACAAATTGTAGCTTATAAGGTTGGAAAGTAATCCTTTGCTTGAAGAGCTACGCCATTTCAGTTTGAGGCTCTGGTGTCCATAGACCACACAATCAAGATGAGGAGGATCAAGTGGTAGTGGCTTGGTTTTGGTTCTTATTGATTGGCTAAAAGGGCTTAGTCCATAATGATTGATAGCTTGAATTCTGATTCTAGTGGTAAGAAAAAAAATTAAACTATTAATTTGGATTTAGAAAGGAAAATAAATTTCTACATTTAAACTATGCCCCTAGTCACCCTATGAAAAGATATTGACCATCATATTATACTGATTATTATAGACAAATTTTTGAGGCCAAAATCTTGAATTTGCATTATCAGTATTGACAGTTTTTGATGAGGAGAAACTGGCTTTTAGTAATGCCAAATACTTCTAAAATAGTAAAATTCTCTTTCAAAAAATGTGTAGATTATATAAAACAAAGAAATGTAGATTTGTTCAAAATTCTCAGAAAAACTTCATCTACCCAAAGTAAGATACAAGCAGCTTACTTGTATGTGGTATCAGGCTGTAGATTTTTTAGAAGACACTCTGTTACTCTTTCAACAGTCAGAATTTTTCTGTCTCCATATTCAATGTTATATCCAGTGATTGGAGAGCCATGACAATCAGGTTCCTCCCATTGAATAGCAATGCAAGATGATGCCAGTTTGGCAGGAACTTTGTTTTCAACTTCATGGAGCATTGGTACTACTGCTGGTACAGTTGCTGGTGTGGTTACTATGCCAGTTTCTCCAAACAGTCCAACTACATTTGCAGCCTGAAAAAGTATATTCTGTTAGAGCTTCATTATTTTGTTTTGTGCATAAACCATTTTGTTGTATAAAAACAAGACAAAAATTTTAACCTCAAATTCTAAGAAAAAAATTTTTTTTTAATTGCGGTAGAATTGCTCTATAACATTGTGCAAGTTTAAAGTGTATAACATATTGATTTGATACTTTTTGGAGTTTTTTAGAGAGAGAGCATGCAAGTGGTAGGCAGGGGCAGAGGGAGAGGTAGAGAGAGAATCTTAAGCAGGCTCCATGCCCAGAACAGAGCCCAACGTGGAGCTTGATCTCATGACTCTGAGATCATGACCTGAGCAGAAATCAGGAGTAGGAGGCTTAACTGACTGAGCCATCCAGGTGCCTCTGATTTGATACATTTATATATTGCAGTATGAAACAAAATGACTTGAAGATGCTCACATAGACACTAAAATCTTTAGGTTGCATATTTAGGAAGGTAAAAAGTCTAAATATGTGAAGGTAAGTGAAGAATACAATATGGACATTTCAGGAAAAATATACCCGAACTGAACTCATCACTTAGCCTACTAAAGTTTCTTTCTTTCCTTTATTTTCTAGTTACTATCTCTGTTGGTGGTAGTCTGAAGTTCACATCAATTCACTGTTTTATTGATTTTGTAAAATTTTTTTATTTTGAGATCATTGTGGACTTAAATGTACAATTTACACACTTTACCCCAAAAGGAACATTTTGCATAACTATAGTACAATATACAATCAGGAAATTGACATTGATAAAATCCATTGACATTATTCAGATTTCACCAGTTTTACATGCACTCATTTGTATAGTGTTATACGTAGTTTTATCAGATGTGTAGCTTAATGTGACAACCAACAGTTAGGATATTCCATTGCAAGTATCCCTTGTACTATACTTTTATACTCACAGCAACTTCCTTCCCTCTTTTTCTAATCTTTGACAACTAGTATTTTATTCTTTAACCTGTATTTTTGCTATTTCAAGAATGTTATATAAATAGAATAATGCAGTATGTAAATTTTTTAGATAGGCTTTTTTTTCAGTCAGCATAATTCCCCTGAGATCCATTGAAGTTGTGTGAATCAATAGTTTGATTCTTTTTATTCCCAAATAGTATACCATGTATGAATGTGCTAATTTTTAAAACTATTTATATGAATGTGCTAATTTTTAAAACTATTTATATGTTGAATGTGCTAATTTTTAAAACTATTTATATGTTGAAGTTATTCCCAAATAGTATACCATGTATGAATGTGCTAATTTTTAAAACTATTTATTTATAAATAAAAATATTTATATATTAAAACTATTAATGTGATCATGTGATAATCAGTCATTTCTAGTTTTTGGCTTTTACAAATAAGGAGTTATGTATATCCATGTACAGGTTTTATTGTGGACATACATTTTCATTTCTCTGGGATAAGTGCCCAAAAGTGCTGGGCATATTAGTAAGTGCATGTTTAGTTTTGTAAGAAACTCCCATACTATTTTACAGAGTGGATGTAATTCACACCAGAAATGTATGATTAGTCCAGTTTCTTTACATCTTTGCCAGCATTTAGTGTTATTACTGTTTCTTATTAGCCATTTTGATTAGGTGTGTTGATATCTCATTGTGCATTTCCCTAATGACTAATAATGTTGTAGGTCTTTTCATGTGTTTATCTGTATATCCTCTTCAGTGAATGGTCTCTTCATGTCTTTTGCCTGTTTTGTAATTGGGTTGTTTGGATTTTTAACTGTTGACTTTTGAGAGTTCTTTATACATTCTAGGTATTAGTCCATTGTCAGATACGTGTTTTGTAAAGATTTTCTTCCAGTCTATGCTTGTGTTTTTTGTTCTCCTCACAGGGTCTTATGCAGAGTAAAACTTCTTAAGTTTGAGGAGGTCAGGGGCACCTGGGTGGCTCAGTTGGTTAAGCATCTGCCTTCAGCTCAGGTCATGATCCCAGGGTCTTAGGATAGAGCCCCACATCAGGCTCCCTGCTCATCAGGGAACCTGCTTCTCCTTCTCCCTCTGCCGCTCCCCCTGCTTGTGCTCTCTCACTCCCTCTCTCAAATAAATAAATAATATCTTTTTAAAAAGTTTGAGGAGGTCAAATTTATCAATTTTTCATTTTATGGATTGTGCTTTTGGTATGAAGTTTAAGAACTCATTGCCTACATTAGATCCTGAAGATCTTCTGTGATTTTTTCCAAAAGCTTTATAGTTTTATATTTTAATTTTCAGTTTTCTATGGTCCATTTTGAGTTAATTTTTACATAAGGTGTGAAGTTTATGTTGATTACTCCAAAAAAGACATACACATGGATTACAGACACACAAAAAGATGCTCAACATCACTAATCATCAGGGAAATGCAAATCAAAACTATAATGAGATATCACCTCATACCTTTGAGAATGGCTAAAAAAACCCCACAATAAACAGCAAACATTGGCTAGAATGTGGAGAAAAAGCACCCCTCTTGCTCTTTTGGTGGGAATGCAAACTGGTGCAGCCACTGTGGAAAGTGGTATGGAGGTTCCTCATAATGTTAAGAATAGGACTCCCCTACAGTCCAGTATTCACACTATTTACCCCCCAAATACAAAAACACTAATTCAAAGGGATACATGTACCTCCTTGTGTATTGCAGCATTATTTATAACAGCCAAATTATGGAATCAGTCCAAGTACACATCAATAGATGAATGGGTAAAGGTGTGGTATATATGTATGACAGAATATTATTCAGCCATAAAAAAGAATGAAATCTTGCTATTTGTAATGACATGGATGGAGCTAGAGAGTATAATGTTACGTGAAATAAGTCAGAGAAAGACAAATACCATATGATTTCACTCATATGTAGAATTTAAAAAACAAAAGAAATTAGGAAAGGAAAAAGAGAGAAACCAAGAAACAAACTCTAAATATAGAAAGCAAACTTTTGGAGGGGTTAGGGGATGAGGTAAATAGGTGATTGGGATTAAACAGTGCACTTGTGAGCACTGGGTGATGTATGGAATTATTGAATCACTATATTGTACAGCTGAAACTAATGTAACACTGTATTTTAGCTATATTGGAATTAAAATACAAAAAAGTGTGATGATAGCTACTCTGATGGGTATGGGATAATATCTCATGTAGTTTTGGTTTGTATTTCTCTGATGTTTAGTCATGTTGATCATCTTTTTATGTACCTGTTGAACATTTGTATGTTTTCTTTGGAAATATGTCTATTCAGTTGCTCTGCTATTTATTTATTTATTTATTTATTTATTTATTTATTTATTTATTTATTTATGAGAGGATATATGTATATGTATTTTAAAGATTTTATTTATTTATTTGATAGAGACTCAGCGAGAGAGGGAACACAAGCAGGGGAAGTGGGAGAGGGAGAAGCAGGCTTCCCACAGGGCAGGGAGCCCGATATGGGGCTCGATCCCAGGACCCTGGGATCATGACCTGAGCCCAAGGCAAACGCTTAATGACTGAGCCACCCAGGCACTCCTCTGCTCATTTTTAAATTGAATGAGTACTATTTTGCTATTGAATTATATGAGTTCCTCATATATTTTAACCTTTGTATCAGATACATGATTTCCAAATATTTTCTCTCATTCCATAGGTTTCTTTATAACTTTTTAAAAAAGATTGTTTTTATTTATTTGAGAGAAAGTGAATGAGAGGTAGAGGGGGAGAGAATCTGAAGCAGATTCCACACTGTCACAGCCCAACACAGGGCTCAGTCCCACAGCCACAAGATCATGACTTGAGCCAAAACGAAGAGTCAGACGCCTAACCAACTGAGCCACCCAGGTGCCCTATCTTTTAACTTTTTTAATGTTTAATTTGCTGTGCTGAAGGATTTTAGTTTGATGTAGTCCCACTTATTTGTTTTTACTTTTGATGCCTTTGCTGTTGGTGTCAAATCCAAAATATCATTGGTACAACTATGTCAAGAGGCTTACCCCCTATGTTTTCTCCTAGGATTTTTATGATTTCAGTTCTTATATTGAAGTCATTAAGTCATTTTTTATTGATTTTTGTGTATGGTGTAAGATAGTGGTTCAGTTTCATTCTTTTGCACATGGCTGTCCAGTTTACTATTTAGAAGAGATAATCCATTTCCTCTTGTATATTCTTGTCTCCTATGATATAAATTAATTGACCATATGTCCTGTTTATTTCTGGGATCTCTATTCTGTTCCATTGATTTATGTATTGGTTTCTGTGCTAGTACCATAGTGTTTAGATTGCTATAGCATTGTAATACAGTTTGAAAGGAGGACATGTTATGCCTCTCCTTTTCTCTGTCAGGATTTTTTTTGGCTATTTGGAGTCTTCTGTGGTTCCATAGAAGTTTTAGAACTGTTTGTTTTATTAATGTGATAAATATTACTAGAATTCTTATAGGGGTTGTGTTGAATCTGTAGATTCTGTGGTAGTTATAGATATTTTAACAATGTTAATTCTTCCAATCCATGGGCACAGAATATCTTTCCATTTATTTATGTCTTCCTCAGTTTCTTTCAACAATGTCTTACAGTTTCAGTAAATAGATCCTTCACCTTGGTTGAATTTATTCCTTAGTATTTTATTCTTTTTGATGCAGTCATAAATGGGATTATCTACTTAGTTTCTCTTTCAGATTGTTATTAGTGTATAGAAACACAACTTTTTTTTTTAAGATTTATTTATTTATTTGAGGGGGGTGGGGCAGAGAGGGAGAGAAAAAATCCCAAGCAGACTCCCCAGTGAACACGGAGCCCAACACGGGGCTCAATCCCATGACCCTGAGATCATGACCTGAGCCAAACCTGAGTCAGACGCTCAACCAACTGAGCCACCCAGGTGCCCCACACAGCTTACTTTTGTATATTGATTTTGTCTGCTGTAACTTTATGGAATTCAATTATGATTTCTTTTTCTTTTAAAGATTTTATTTATTTCACACACACACACACACACACACACACACACCACAAGGAAGGGGAGTGTCAGGCAGCAGGGAGAGGGAGAAGCAGGCTCTCTGCTGAGCAGGTAGCCCAGTGCAGGGCTTGATCCCAGGACTCTGGGATCATGACCTGAGCCAAAGGCAGATGCTTAACTGACTGAGCCACCCAGGCACCCTCAATTATGATTTTTTTGGTGGAGTCTTTAGAATGTTCTACATATAATGTATCACCTGAAAATAGGGATGGTTTTACTTCTTTATGATTTGGATGCCTTTTCTTTTTCTTCCCTAATTGCTCTGGCTAGTACTCCATGGACTATGTTGACTGAAAGTGGCAAGAGTTCATATCCTTGTCTCGTAACTGATCTTGGTAGAAAAACTTTTAGCTTTTTACTGTTGAGAATAGTGTTAGCTAGGGTCGGGCCTGGTTAGTACTTGGATGGGAGAATAGTGTTAGCTGTGAGCATGTCATATATGGCCTTTATTATGTTGGGGTATGATCACTCCCTAACCAGTTTGTTGAGAGTTTTTTTGTTTTGTTGTTTTACTGTGAATGGATGTCTAATTTTGTCAAATGCTTTTTCTACATCTATTGAGAGGATCATATGATTTTTTTGATCATATGATTTTTATCCTTCATTTC
Organism: Mirounga angustirostris; assembly: GCF_029215605.1. Lineage (NCBI taxonomy): Eukaryota > Metazoa > Chordata > Mammalia > Carnivora > Phocidae > Mirounga > Mirounga angustirostris. The sequence continues at coordinate 62,504,596 of NW_026991719.1, forward strand.
ATTAATGTGGTGTATCACACTGATTGACTTGTAGATGTTGAACCATCCTTGCATTCCTGAAATAAATTCCACTTGATAATAGTGTGTGATCCTTTTAATGTATTGTTGAATTTGGTTTGCTAATATTTTGTTGAGGATTTTTGCATCTATGTTTCTTTTTTCTTAAAAAGATTTTATTTATTTATTTGACACAGAGAGAGAGACAGCGAGAGCAGGAGCACCAGCAGGAGGAGTGGGAAAGGGAGAAGCAGGCTTCCTGCTGAGCAGGGAACCTGATGTGGGGCTCGATCCCAGGTCTGGGATCATGACCCGAGCTGAAGGCAGACGCTTAATGACTGAGCCACCCAGGTGCCCCTGCATCTATGTTTCTTGGGGAAACTGTAATTTTCTTTTCTTGTATTGTATTGTCTGGTGTAGTATTGTAATGTTGGTCTCATAAAATGAATTTTGAAGTATCCTTTCCTCTTCTATTTTTTGAAAGTGTTTGAGGATTTCTATTAATTCTGTAAATGTTTGGTATAATTCACCAGTAAAGCTGATAGGTCCTGGACTTTTCTTTATTGGTAAATTTTTTATTAGTGATTCAGTTTCCTTACTTATTATTGATCTGTTCGTATTCTCTATTCATGATTCAGTCTGTGTAGGTTGTATGTTTCTAGGCATATATTCATTTCTTCTGCCTTTTTTAACATGGCATATAATTGTTCATAGCACTCTCTTATGGTGTTTTGTATTTCTGGGGCATCAGTTGGAAAGTCTCCTCTTTCATTTCTAATTTTGTTTATTAGAAACCTTATTTCTTGGGGTGCGTGGGTGGCTCAGTCAGTTAGGCATCTGACTCTTGGTTTCAGCTCAGGTCATGATCTTGGGGTCCTGAGATCAAGCCCTGTGTCAGGCTCCTTGCTCAGTGGGGAGTCTGCTTCCCCTCTTTCTCCCTCTGCCCCTCCCCCAGCTCGTGCATTCTCTCTTTCTCTAAAATAAATAAAATCTTTAAAAAGAATCCTAATTTTTATTTTCTTAGTAAGTCTAGATAAGGGTTTTTCTATTTTGTTTATCTTTAAGAAAAACACCCATGTCTCAGTTTTGTGGATCTCTATTTTTTTAGTCTCTATTTATTTCCACTCTGATCTTTGTTATTTCATTTAACTAGTTTATTGTTAGCTCATTGTGTTATTTCCTTCATTCTACTAGGCTTAGGTTGTTTTTCTTTTTCTAGTTCCTTTTTCTAGTTCCTTAAATTTCCTTAAGTAAATTTAGTTTGTTTGAGTACTTTCTTTTTCCTTATTGTAGCCATTTATCACTATGAAGTTCCCTCTTAGAACTGCTTTTGCTGCATTCCATTAAGTTTTGGTATATTGTATTTACATTTTCATTTGTCTCAAGATATTTTTTTATTTCTCTTTTGATTTCTTATTTGATCCATTGACTATTCAGTAGCATGTTGTTTTAGTCTCCACATATCTGTGAATTTTCTAGTTTTCTTCTTAATAATTAATGTCTAGTTTCATACCATTGTGGTTGGAAAAGATGCTTGATATTTCAATCATCTTAAATTTTTTAAGGTTTTTTTGTGACATAACATATGATCTATCCCGGAAAGTATTGCATATGCACTTGAGAAGAATGCGTATGCTGCTGTTGGATGGAATGTTCTGTAAATATCTGTTAAGTCCATCTAGTCTAACATACAGTTTAAATCCCGTGTTTCCTTTTTCACTTTCTGTTCAGGCAATATATCCATTGTTGAAAGTGGAATATTGAAGTTTCCTACTATTATTGCATTGTTGTTTGTTTCTCCCTTCAGGTCTGTTAGTTTTTGCCTTATATATTTAGGTGTTCTTATGTTGGGTTCATCAATATTTACAAATGATATATCCTCTTGTTGGATTAGGCCATTTTCCACTATATAGTAACTTTCTCTCTTATTGCTGTCTTTGGCTGAAAGTCTGTTTTGTCAAATATAAGTAGATCTATCCCTACCTTCTTTTAGTTTCCTTTTGCATGGAATATCTTTTCCTATTCCTTCACTTTGTGTGTGTCCTTAGAGCTGAAGTGAATCACTTTTAGACATTATATATAGTTGGGTCTTGTTATTTTATCAGCCATTTTGACTGTAGAATTGTGCCTTTTGACTGTAAAATTGAATCCATTTATATTTGAAGCAATTATTGATATGTTTGGACTTACTACTGCAATTTTAATTGTTCTCTGGAGAGAATAAATAAGATTCTCTTGCTCTTTGTGATTTGATAATTTTCTACAGTGATATCTTTAGATTCCTTTCTTTCTCTCTTGTGTATGTATTATAGGTTCTTGCTTTGTGATTACCTTGAGATTTATAAAAAACATATTTATAACAGTCTATTTTAAGCTGATAGCAACTTAAGTTTGAATGTGTACTAAAGGCCTGTATTTTTACTCTAACCTCCATTTTATGTCTTCAATTGGCACAATTTACACGTTTTTATCTTATGTATACATTAAATTATTGTAATCGTTTTTAGTACTTTCACCTTTTAACCTTCACATTAGATTTATAAGTGTCTTACCCACCAATGTTACACTATAGTATTCAGAATTTAACTATATAATTACTTTTACCACTGTGATTTATACTTTCATGTTTCCCTGTTACTAATTAGTGTCCTTTCATTCAGCTTTAAAAGTCCTTTTAAAATTTTGTGTTGTTGTGTGTTGGTGATGAACTCCTTCAGGTTTTGCTTGTCTGGGAAATTCTTGATCTCTCCTTTAATTCTGAAGGACAACCTTCCTGGGTAGAGTATTCCTTGTTCGCAGTTTTTTCTTTCAGCTCTTTGAATATATCATGCCACTGTCTTCTTTCTTGCAAAGTTTCTGCTGAAAAATCTGCTGATATTGTTATGTTCTCTTGCATGTAGCAAGTTGTTCTTCTTTTGCTGTTTTTAAGATTCTTTCTTTGTCTTTAACTTTTGACAATTATGTGTCTGTGTAATGGGTCTTTTTGGATTATCTTAGTTGGTCTTTCAGAACTTTTTGGATCTAGATGGCTATTTCCTTCCCTAGTTTAGGGAATATTTTAGCCACCATTTCATTGAATAAGCTTTCTTCCCCTTTTTCTCTGTCCTCCTTCTGGGATCCCTATAAGCGTATATTGGTTTCCTTTATAATAGCCCATAAGTCCCCTCCTTTTCATTTTTTTCTTTTTGTTCCTGTGATTGCATGAGTTCTACTGCCCTGTCTTCAAGTTTGCTGATCCTTTCTCTTACACTTGATCTTGTCTGTTGTTCAACCGTTTTATTGAATTTCTCAGTTCAGTTATATTCTTTACCTATGTGATTTCTGTTGGGTACTTTTTAACTTTCTATCTCTTTGTTGAAATTTTCACTTTGTTCATGCATTGTTCTTCTGACTTTGGTGAGTATCTTTATGACCACTATTTTGAACTCCTTATCAGGTAAATATCTTATCTCCATTTTATTAAAGGCTGTTTCTGGAGGTTTATCTTGGTCTTTTGCTTGGAAAATATTCTCTTTTTCCTTATTTTACCTTTCTGTGCATTAGATAGAACATCTACCTCTCTCACAGTCTTGAAGGAGTAGCCTTGTGTAGAAGATGAACATTATCATTTGGCCTGGTCCTAGCCCTTAGTGATTGTGCAAGCTAGATTCTTTGTTCTTAGTGGTTCCAGTGGTTTAAGGTATGCCAGTATCTGTCAGTGTCCCAAAGGGGAGGATACCAATCAGCACCTCAATTCAAGCTTATTGGAAGCTGGACCCTCAGCTGCAGCTTGTAAGATATGCAAAACAGACTCTTTCAGGGAAAGACTGGGAAATGGGTGTTTCCGACTTGTGCCCCTGTACTAAGCCCTGGGGTTACAGCCAGTCAAGAACTGTTTCTTTGTTTGCTACAGTACTCTGAAACCTGTAAATACAAGCTTCACTGGCCACCAGAGCCAGGAAATCAATTGTTGCATCCTTTGGGCGGCAACCACAATGCTGGGGTGCCATACATGTGCACAAGCTCCTTTCAAGGAGATACTAGTGACCTGGAGTGTGGCAGATGGAGATTGTATTTATCACTTAGATGTGTGCTAAATTAGGAGGCTGACTCTTAGGTTACAGCTTTAAAAATATTCAAATAGGCCTTTTTCAGGGAAAGGCTGGGAGATGGGTGTTTCTACTACCTCTGCACTGAGACCTGAGGGGATAGCCAGTGTGAGTCCTAGCAAGCCCATTAAGACTGTTTCTTTGTTTGGTACAGTGTTGTGGGTCTCATGGATGCATTCCCCATTTGCTTTCAGAGCTAGGTATTTTAGGGGCCTGCCCATTAGGTGGAGGTTTTCAAACTTGGTGTGCTAGGTGTTGGACCCAAATTCCTCACTCCTCAGAGAAAAACTGGCGGTTGTGAGTTTCCTCCCCATTGTATGCTGCTGTGCTGTATGTGGAGTTTATATTGAGAGTATATCTCAGCTTTTCTTACCCATTTTGATGTGTTTTTTTCTCTCATTTTTCTGGTGTTTATAAGTCCCTCAGCTAATTTCTGGATTTCTTTCAGAGGAAATTGTTCCATGTTTAACTGTGGTTTCAGTGTGTCTGTGGAAGGAGATGAGTTCAGGAGCCTGTTATGTCACCATCTTGGACCAGAACCCCAATGTCACTTCTTTGCTGAAGTTCTAAGCCTTCTTTTGTTATCATTTCCTTTTTTTAAAAGAGTGCTTTCTGTATCCAATTTTTATTGGGAGTTTTACTGGCAACAAATTCTTAGTTTTCCTTATCCGAGAATGTCTATTTTCTTTTCATTCCTGAAGAACAATTTTACTGAATATAATTTCAAGTAGACAGTTAATTTCTTTCAGGACTTGAAAAATGTGCCACTTATTTCTGGCCTCCATGGTTTCAAAAGATATATTTGTCTTTTGAGTTGATTTTCACCTATAAGTAATGTACCATTTCTCTCTGGGTGCTTTAAGGATTTTTTTTTATTTGTTTTTTATTTTCAAAAGGTTAATTATGATATGTTTTGGTAGTGTGGATTTCTTCAGATCTGTCCTATTTTAGATTTTCTCAGTTCTTTAAATTGTTTGGTTTATGTTTTTCCCCAAATTGGGAAGTTTTTATTGTTTCTTTGGACAATTTTTCATTTCCACTCTTTTTTTTTTTTTTAAGATTTTATTTATTTATTTGAGAGAGAGAATGAGATAGAGAGAGCATGAGAGTGGGGAGGGTCAGAGGGAGAAGCAGACTCCCTGCCGAGCAGGGAGCCCAATGCGGGACTCGATCCGGAGACTCCAGGATCATGACCTGAGCCGAAGGCAGTCGCTTAACCAACTGAGCCACCCAGGCGCCCTCATTTCCACTCTTTATCTTCTCTCCTTCTGGGAGTTTAGTGATATGAATATTAGCTCTTTTGTTATTGTTCCATATGTCCCTGAAACTTTGTTCATTTTTTTCTTTTAAAATCTTTTCTGTTACTCAATCTGTATTCAGATTTTATTAATCTGTCTTCAGGTTCACAGATTCTGTCTTCTGTCATCACTCTACTATTGAACCCATTCAGTAAGGTTTTTATTTTGGTTATTATATAGGGCAACTATTTTCACCATATGACTGTCTCTGAGTGTGGGTCTAAGCTCAGCTCCTCACTGGTCCCTGATGATACCATGAAGGGGTAAATGGAGAACTGACTAATATCTCTGTGTTCCTTTAGGGTGGAGGTGGAAGCTCAGTTCCCAGTTGTGTCCTAATGACACCAGGAGAAGGGAGTGGGGGAGTAGGGTGCCAAGTAGCATAGCCTCCCACCACCTAGATTTGCCTTTTTGTTGCTGAGTAGAGATGCAGGCTGAGCTCCTCAGTGGACAGCAGGTGAAGGAGGGACCTGAATGTTGCCTAGTCCTGCTTCCCATGTCCTCATTCGTCTCAGTGCTGGTAGGTGGAACTGTAGGTTAAACTTCTCACTGTGGGGGAGGAGTCCAAGATGGCAGAGGAGTAGGAGACCTTAATTTCATCTGGTCCCAGGAATTCAGCTAGATAGCTATCAAACCATTCTGAACACCTGTGAACTCAACTGGAGATTGAAGAAAAGAATAGCTGCAATTCTACAAATAGACAAGCGACCATTTACCGCAAGGTAGGAGATGTGGAGAAGTGAATCCAAGGCCATATATGGGAAGACAGACCATGGGGGGAGGGAGCCTCCCTCAGCTGGCTACTGGCAAGTGATAGAGCAGTGGAGCACAAAATTAGAACAGAAGTCTGCTCCGATGAGGGATGTCACTCAGGCAGCTAAGTGGGAGGTGGAACCCTTCCTGGGAGAGTGTGGTCTCAGGATCCTTGGGGTCACAGGAGGAGCGGGGGTGCCTGAGTGTGGCAGAGCTCCCAGGTATTGGAGCAGGGAAGCTGGCCACGAAGAGTGAGCCGAGGAGTGGGCTATCAGCTCGGGGTTGCCATAAACTGTGATCTGCGGCACAGTCAGGCCACTGCTCTTCAAATAGGGGCCCAACAAGTGGCAGAACCAGGGACAGCCCCCTTCCTTCCCTGGGAGGAGTGGTGCAGGAGCCTATGGCAGGAATCTGCTGGGTTTGGAGACTTCAAACAGGGCCGTGTGCCAGAGATAGCAATGCTCTGTCACAGGCCAGGTGGACACGGAGTGCTAGAGACTAGGGAGACTAGGAGTAACAGGAGTGATTGACTGCTTTTCTCTGTGGGCTCACAGAGGAGTGGGGCCCCAAGCTTTCGGTTCCAGGGCCAGAGATTGGGAGGCTGCCATTTTCATTCTAATCCTCTAAAGCTGTGTGGAAAGCCTTCAGGGAACAAAAGCCACAGAGAGCAAACCGGGGCAGATGACTTAGCCTGGCTCCTGGCAAGGGCAGTGCAATTCTGCCTGGGGCAAAGACATTTGAGAATCAACGCAACAGGCCCCTCCTCCAGAAAATGCTCAAGTCTGTGGAGATTGGTACAGGCAGAAGTGGAGACGGACTGAACTGGAGGATCTGTTGAGGGGTGTCGACCCCAACATTGTGGCTCTGGGCTGCAGGGCCATGTTAGCTCTGACCCTCTAAAGAGAAGTGGAAAGATGCCAGGGAATAAAAGCCACGCAGCCAACCAGCTCACATTAAGCCCATCCCCCTGACAAGGGGTGGGGCAACCCCACACAGGCAAGCAGGCCCCTCCCCCAGAAGACAGACTGGAAGAACAGGTGAATAAGCTTAAGCTTATTTCCCACAGAACTGTAAAACTCCAGTGCCAGGGGAAAATAATAGGGAGTTCCAGCTGTTCCCTCACAACTTGTTTATACTTTAGGCTAAAATTTTACATTTCTTTTTTGGTTTCTTTTTTTTTTAAACCCTGCTCCCATTTCAAATAATTTGTATTTCCCAACCTATGTTTTAAAGTTGCTTCTTAACTTTTATTTTCTTTTTCACATATATGCTTTATAGATTTATACCCCATACTAGCCCAGTTTTCACTCTATTCAATTTTATCTTGATATATATGTAAGTTCTGATTTCTTTGCAATTTTGGGATATAGTGTCTTCTACCACACAGACCAAAAATCAAGCAGGAACAGGCAGATCACCCTGCTGTGTCCACCCTGAGAGATTATAATCTTTCTCCCCGCCCCCCTCTTTTTTTTCCTTTCTTTTTTATTGTTTTCGATCATCTTGGCTTTGATGGCATATCTGTGGTAGCTTTCGCCCACTTTGGATTTTTTCGTAGATGTTTTTTGCTTGGGTCATGGTTGATATTTTGGACGCTGTCCATTCCCTCAACCATCCCTCAACAGAATGACTAGAAGGAGGAACTCCCAACAAAGAAAAGGATCAGAGACAATGTCCTCTGCCACAGATCTAATGGATATGGATATAAGAAAGATGTCAGAGATAGACTTCAGGGTAGCAATCATGAAGTCAATAGCTAGGCTTGAGAAAAGCATTAGCGACAATATAGAATCTCTAAGGGCAGAAATGAGATCTAATCAGGCCGAACTAAAAATGCTATGAATGAGATGCAGTCTAAACTGGATACTCTTTAACAGCCAGGGTAAACAAGGCAGAACAATGAATCAGTGATCTAGAAGATAAGCTGATAGAAAGGAAGGAAACCGAGGAGGATAGGGATAGGCAGGTAGAAGCCCATGAGAACAGACTTAGATCAAAGATGTCTTGAAACATTCCAATGTCAGAATTATTGGGATCCCTCAGGGGATGGAGAGAGAGAGAGAGAGAGAGGACTAGAAGGCATATTTAAGCAAATCATAGCTGAGAACTTCCCTAACCTGGGGAAGGAAACAAGCATTCATGTCCAAGAAGCAGAGAGGACTCCTCCCAAGATCAATAAAAATACACCAACACCCCAGCATATAATAGTGAAACTTGCAAATCTTAGAGCCAAGGAAGCTATCCTGAGAGAAGTTAGGGGGAAAAGATTTCTTATGTATGGAGGGAGGAACATCAGAATAACATCAGACCTATCCAGAGAGACCTGGCAAGCCAGAAAGGGCTGGAAAGACATAATTCAGGGTACTAAATGAGAAGAACATGAAGGCAAGTATGCTTTATCCAGCAAGGCTGTCATTCAGAATGGATGGAGAGCTAAAGAGCTTCCAGGACTGGCAGAAACTGAAAGAATATGTGACCACCAAGCCAGCCCTGCAAGAAATCTTAAGGGAGATTCTATAAAAGAAGAAAGACCCCCAAGAGTAATATAGACCAGACCAGAAATTTAAAGAGATAATCTATAGAAACAGGGACTTTACAGACAATATGATGACACTAAATTCATATCTTTCAATAGTTAAGAATTAATAAGATCGAGGGCGCCTGGGTGGCTCAGATGGTTAAGCATCTGCCTTCGGCTCAGGTCGTGACCCCAGGGTCCTGGGATCGAGTCCCACATCGGGCTCCCGGCTTAGCAGGGGGCCTGCTTCTCCCTCTGACCCTCTCCCCTCTCATGCTGTTTCTCTCTCGCTCGCTCTCTAAAAAATAAATAAAATCTTAAAAAAAAAAAAAGAATTAATAAGATCGATAAACCTCTGGCCAGACTTATCCAAAAGAAAAGGGAAAGAACCCAAATCAAAATCAAGAATGAAAAGGAAGAGATCAAGACTAACACCAAGGAAATAGAAATAATTATTAGAAATTATTACCAGCAACTATATGCCAACAAATTAAGCAACCTGGAAGGAATGGATGCCTTCCTGGAAACTTGGAAACTACTAAGACTGAAACAGGAAGAAATAGACAATCTGAATAGACCAATAACCAGTAATAAGATTGAAGCAGTAATCAAAACCTCCCCAAAATCCAGAGTCCAGGGCCAGATGGCTTCCCACGGGAATTCTACCAAACATTTAAAGAAGAAATAATAGCTATTCTACTGAAGCTGTTCCAAAAAACAGAAATGGAAGGGAAACTTCCAAACTCATTCTATGAGGCCAGCATTACCCTGATCCCCAAACCAGACAAAGACCCCATCAAAAAGGAGAATTACAGACCAGTATCCATGATGAACATGGATACCAAAATACTCAACAAGATCCTAGCCAATAGGATCCAACAGTACATTAAAAGGATTATTCCCTATGACCAGGTGGGGTTTATTCCTGGGATACAAGGGTGGTTCAACATTTGAAAATCAATCAACTGATAGATCACATTAACAAAGAAAAGACAAGAACCATATGATCCTCTCAGTCAATGCAGAAAAAGCATTTGACAAAATACAGCATCCTTTCCTGATTAAAACTCTTCAAAATATAGGGATAGAGGGAACATAACTCAATATGATAAAAACCATCTATGAAATGCCCACAGCGAATATCATTCTCAACGGGGAAAAAGCTGAGAGCTTTTCCCATAAGGTCAGGAACACAACAGGGAAGCCCACTCTCACCACTTTTGTTTAACATAGTACTAGAAGTCCTAGCATCAGCAATTAGACAACAAAGAGAAATAAAATGCATTCAGATTGGCAAAGAAGAAGTCAAACTCTCTGTCATTGCAGATGACACGTTACTTTATGTGGAAAATCCGAAAGACTCCACCCCAAAATTATTATAATTGATACAGCAATTCAGCAACATGGCATGATACAAAATCAATGCACAGAAATCAGTTGCATTTCTATACACTAACAATGTGACTGAAGAAAGAGAAATTAAGGAATTGATTCCATTTATAATAGCACCATAAACCATAAGATACCTAGGAATAAACCTAACCAAAGAGGTGAAAGATCTATACTCTAGTGACTACAGAACACTTATGAAAGAAATTGAGGAAGACACAAAGAGATGGAAAAACATTCCATGCTCATGGATTGGAAGAATAAACATTGTGAAAATGTCTATGCTGCCCAGAGCAATCTACACTTTCAACGCAATCCCTATCAAAATACCATTAACAGTTTTCACAGAGCTGGAACAAGCAATCCTAAAATTTGTATGGAACCAGAAAAGACCCCAAATGGCCAGGGAATTGTTAAAAAAGAAAACCAAAACAGGGGGCTTCACAATGCCTGACTTCAAGCTATATTACAAAGCTGTGATCATCAAGATAGCATGATATTGGCACAAAAACAGACACATAAATCAATGGAACAGAATAGAGAGCCCAGAAATGGACCCTTAACTCTATGGTCAACTAATCTTCGACAAATCAGGAAAGAATATCCAACAGAAAAAAAGACAGTCTCTTCAATAAATGGTGCTGGGAAAATTGGACAGCCACATGCAGAAGAATGAAACTGGACCATTCTCTTACACAATAAACAAAGATAAACTCAAAATGGATGAAAGACCTCAATATGAGACAGTAATCCATCAAAATCCTAGAGGAGAACATAGGCAATACCCTCTTTGACATTGGCCACAGTGACCTCTTTCAACACATGTCTCTAAAGGCAAGGGAAACAAAAGCAAAAATGAACTTTGGGACTTTATCAAGATAAAAAGCTTTTGCACAGCAAAGGAAACAGTCAACAAAACTAAGAAATAACTCACAGAATGGGAGAAGATATTTGCAAATGACATACCAGATAAAGGGCTGGTATCAAGATCTATAAAGAACTTCTCAAACTCAACACCCCAAAAACAAATAATCCAGTCAGAAAATGGGCAGAAGACATGAACAGACACTTCTCCAAAGAAGACATATGAATGGCTAACTGACACATGAAAAAATGTTCAACATCACTAGCCATCAGGGAAATACAAATCAAAACCACAATGAGATACCACCTTATACCAGTTAGAATGGCTAAAATTAACAAGACAGGAAACAACAAATGTTGGTGAGGATGTGGAGAAAGGGAACCCTATTACACCGTTGCTGGGAATGCAAGCTGGTACAGCCACTCTGGAAAACAGTATGGAGGTTCCTCAAGATGTTAAAATGCACTACTAGGTATTTACCCCAAAGATATAGACATTGTGAAGAGAAGGGGCACATGCACCCCAATGTTCATATCAACAGTGTCCACGATAGCCAAACTGTGGAAGGAGCTGAGATGCCCTTCAACAGATGAATGGATAAAGAAGATGTGGTTCATATCTACAGTGGAATATTACTCAGCCATCAGAAAGGATGAATACCCACCATTTGCCTCGACTTGGATGGAACTGGAGGGGATTATACTAAGTGAAATAAATCAAGCAGAGAAAGACAATTATCATATGGTTTCACTCATATGTGGAATATAAGGAATAGCATAGAGGACCACAGGGGCAGGGAGGGAAAACTGAATGGGAAGAAATCAGAGAGGGAGACAAAACATGAGAGACTCTGGACTCCAGGAACTGAACTGAGGGTTACAGAAGGGAGGGGAGTGGGGGAATGGGTTAGCCCGGTGATGGGTATTCAGGAGGGCACATGTGGTGATGAGCACTGGGTGTTATATGCAACTAATGAATCTTTGAACACTATGTAGAAAACTAATGATGCTAGCTAATTGAACATAATAATAAAAAATATTGTATGTCAATTAATCTATACTTAAGTTTAAAAAAATAAACTTCTCATTGGGCTTCACTGACACAGGGGTAAGAAGAAAATAGAGTGCTAACTAGCCTGAATCACACCACCTTGGTCAGTCCATTGCTGCTGGGTGAGGGTGGAAGTTGAGTTTGCCAACACTAACCATTCAGGGGAATTAGAGTGCTCCTTCCCACTTCCATCCAAAAAGGTGTGGAAGATCATAAGGTCCCTGCTTGGCCATACTGACACCAGTTGGCAGGGGATGGGAGCAGAGCACTGTCTGATTTTGCCAGGCAGTGAATGGAAGATTAACTCCGTGCTTGGCCCTTCTGGAACTGAAACTACTGGGTAGGGAAACTGGAGCATGTTTCTTGCTTCTGGGGTGGCTTGGATGGTCAGCTTCCCACTCTGCCTGTTGAAATTTCAGGGTTGGGGAAGGGCAGGAATGTGTGTGGTTTTTTAATTGAGATTTCAATTTCATTTGGCTGGAGTAAGGTGCGCATTACTTAAGAGATTTTCTGTGGTTAGGCTAGCATTTTCCCAGTCATTTTGTTGGCGGGATGTAGGCTTTTCTTGAAGATTTTTTCCCTGTCTCTGTTGGCAGTTCTGAATTGGAGGCTTCTCCCATACCCTTTCTGGGACATGTGTGTGGTGATAACGAAACCCAAGGGGCTCACTACTGTGTTGTTTTTCAATTTGTGAGGTCCTTAGGATCCTTTTCTTTTTACATTTTTCTTTCTTTCCACCATTTATAGTCTATGCTTGTTTGTTGTGTTATGTTCAGAGAGTTTTAGTTGTAAGAAGGAGGACCTGGGAGGTATGGGGATATTCTGTCTTGGCAGGATCACATTCCATTGATTTTTACTTCTCAAATATCTTTCAGCTCCATTAATGTCTTAGCATTCCCATTGTAGCATCCTTAATATTCATAAACTCACCTGTCCTTTGGACAATTGCAGTGGCCTTCTCACAAATATATATTGTCAGAGCACTTTGCCAAAAAAAAAAAAAAAAAAGATACCCAAAAAAGTTGACAAAGGATTTAAAAAAAAATTACTTCCAGTGATGAAAGGCAATCTGGGAGATGGAACTTAGATTCTCAGTATTAGGGCTCCTACAATTTGATGGCTTTAGTTTATAGGGACAACATATCAGATCTTTCCAAATTTGGATTGTTTCCCCAAACCTTAATGTTGTGTGTCTTATAATTCTAGTAGTTCAGAGGAGGAAGAGATCACTTCCAGCTAAGGTTTTCAGGGAAGCACTGATGCAAAAGCTTGGTTTTATGGGACAAGATAGGCAATGAATAAGGCATGAACAAATGTACAAGGCATACTTGGGGTGGTGGTAGAGCAGACTTGTTTGTTTGAAATAGTTTCTGAAGTTTTTCCTAATTGATGATAATTATCACTTTGAGTGCTTTTTAATTTTACAGATTAAGAAGTCACTGGATTAGAAATTTTGACTCAGTAGTCTGAGTGAAGGTGCAGGAATCAGTGTTTTAAACAAGCATTTCAGGTGATTGTTAAGTTCAAGGTAATTTGGGAAACAGAACTGTAGAAAAAATAATGGCTGATCAAGTTGGCATAAAAAGTAGGTTCCAGATTATGTGGGGCTTTAAATGCTAGGTGAAGGAGCTCAGAATGATGTTGCTGAACATGAGAAATATTTAACATTTGGAAGTCTATTAATCCCTTCTAGTCACTACACTAGAAATGGTGTCAGTATTATGGATGTGGATAGTATAGGTTAATAACTGTTGTCTTATTTACATTGGAATAACTGTTGGGATTACCTGAACTCTGCAAAAATATGTAGTTGCAGGAATGAGACCTTTAACTTCATAGCTCAGACAAGGGCCAGTGTAAATCAAGTGCATTGATTCTTCACTTTGTCCCCAGTCAAGTCTATATTCAGTGATTTCAGCACCATTACACAAAGGAATCTAAAAGATGCAACAAACACAGAAATTGAGTTCTTTCTATAAATTGTCATTATACTAGATATTGTGGAGAGTTACAACATAATTTTTCAATATCAAAACTCATAATCTATTAAATGGTATGAGACAATTGTAGAAATAATTAAATATAAGGCAGAATACTATAATTAACATTAAAAGGCTCAAATAAAATTAAGAGAAAGGATTGGCTAATCCCACATATTTGATAAATTCCTATTTTTAATTTGTTAAAAGTATTCTCAAATAGGTTACTTAAAAAAGAGCAAACCTAGATATACTAATGTTGCTTAATATTACTATTGATTAGTGGGTTCAAACACAAATTCCAGTATTCTCTGGATTTTGTACAGTGCTGTTATCAGATTGTCATTTATTATTATCAAACTAAAGCTTTTGTGTCAATGCTAAAAACCCTCTGCTAGAGTCTGGGAAGAATGGAAGAAAAATTCAGAGATACATAGGTGGCTTAAAAACTAGGCCAGTTTTTATTTTTTGAGCTTATTTAAATGGGGAGCTATTCACATGGATGCAAAACATTTTTTAAAGCTTCATTATCTCATAGTCACTTTTTTTTAAGGATTTTATTTATTTATTTGACAGAGAGAGACACAGCGAGAGAGGGAACACAAGCAGGGGGAGAGGGAGAGGGAGAAGCAGGCTTCCCACCGAACAGGGAGCCCAATGCGGGGCTCAAAGTTCTATAAATTGATTTTATTATCTCTTGTTTTGGTTTTAAAAATTAAATTAGGGGGCACCTGGGTGGCTCAGTCGTTAAGCGTCTGCCTTCGGCTCAGGTCATGATCCCAGGGTCCTGGGATCGAGCCCCACATCGGGCTCCCTGCTCCACGGGAGGCCTGCTTCTCCCTCTCCCACTCCCCCTGCTTGTGTTCCTGCACTTGCTGTCTCTCTGTGTCAAATAAATAAATAAAAATCTTTAAAAAAAAATTAAATTAGTTGGGGCGCCTGGGTGGCTCAGATGGTTAAGCGTCTGCCTTTGGCTCAGGTCATGATCCCAGGGTCCTGGGATCAAGCCCCGCATTGGACTCCCTGCTGAGCGGGAAGCCTGCTTCTCCCCCTCCCTCTGCTTCTCCCCCTGCTCATATTCTCTCTCTCTCTCTGTATCTCTGTGTCTCAAATGAATAAATAAACCTTTAAAAAATTAAATTAGTTACCTATTGATCGCCTATTTGGTTTTCCAAATTTATTAATCTCTATAAATATAGAGTCTGAAAAGCAGGATTACCATAGGATTACCATAGTTTTAGCTATTTATTTATTTATTTAAATTTTTAAAAAAGATTTTATCTATTTATTTGACACAGAGAGAGAGCGAGCACAAACAGGGGGAGCAGCAGTCAGAGGGAGATGCAGGCTCCCTGCTGAACAAGGGGTTGGACATGGGGCTCGATTTCAGGACCCTGGGATCATGACCTGAGCTGAAGGCAGACGCTTAACTGACTCAGCCACCCAGGCACCTCTTCTTTTTTTTTTAAAGATTTTATTTACTTATTTATTTTAGAGAGCAGTGGGGAGGAGCAGAGGGAGAGGAAAAGAATCTCAAGCAGACTCTATGCTGAGCATGGAGCCTGATGCAGAGCTTGATCTCAAGACCCTGAGACCATGACCTGAGCCAAAATTGAGTCGGACACTCAATTGACTGAGCCACCCAGGTGCCCCTATTTATTTAATAGGGGCTGAGCAAGGAGCTTGATGCCGGACGTGATCCCAGGATCCTGGGATCATGACCTGAGCCAAAGGCAGATGCTTAACTGACTGAGCCACCCAGGTGTCCCTAGCCTTAGCCTTCCTAATAGTACTAGTATCAGGTCTTATGTTGTTCTAGAACCATGGTCCAAGATTTATGGAACCCTAATCTAAACTCTGACTCCTTAGGGAGTTGTAGACTTTCAAAAAAAAAAATACTAAACCAATAGGTGTGCTCTTATATCAACAAAATTAATAAAAATAAATTGATAACATACCCCCCAACTAACAACAACACAGGTTGGACCCTTGCAGGTTAGCACAGGTATACCACATTGAGAAGGAGGGCTTGGGACTGGTGCACTTTCACACTTCAATGGATGAGGTCCCAACTACAAATAAACACAAACAAATAAGAAAACACAAAGGTGATTGTGCAGATATGGTCACTCCCCACCCTGACAGGAAGTAGAAGCATAAATTCATCCAAAGTGAAATGAACCATGAATGGGTCAACTGAACAATGTAACTTCTCCAGCACTATTCACTACTTTTAACCAGAAACTGGATTCTTCAGAATTAATTTACTCACTATGGATCTCACTTTGGAACTAGGGTGCCCTCGTTTGTCATCTTGGTTATCTTCTGCCTTATTGACATATGCAGGTGCTTCAGAGTTTTCATTAGGATGATAATCTACAAAAATGTACAGAATAAATTTTAAAAATTTGCAAGTAATTTTAGGGGTGGTCCTTTAAAATAATACAAAATAATTTTAGAAGACACAATGTGAAAACACTTAATAAAGTAACAGAATACTCAAATTATATTAATTGTGTCAATTGAATTTTAAATTTAATTTTGATATTTAAAACATTTGTGACAACATGGATGGACCTAGAGGGTATTTACTAAGTGTTGTGAGTCAGACAGAGAGAGAAATACCATATGATTTCACTTATATGTGCACTCTAAAAAACAAACCAACCAAACAAAAAACCAAAAAAAACCCAGACTCTTAAATATAGAGAACAAACTGGTGGCTGCCAGAGGAGAGGTGGGTGGAGTGATGGGCAAAATAGATAAAGGGGATTAAAAGGTACAAACTTAGTTATATAAAATAAATAAGTCATGGAGATGAAAAGTACAGCATGGGAATATAATCAGTAATATTGTAATAACATTGTATGGTGATAGATGGTGATTATACTTATTGTGGTGAGCACGACTAATGTATAGAATTATTGAATCAATATGTTGTACACCTGAAACTAATATAACATTGAATGTTAATTATGCTTCAAAAGTTGTGATTTCAATTACCAAGTAAGAAACAGTTTTGTAAATATTATTTGATTTTGTAGTAAAAAATGCACTTGCTCTGCTTCAGTAACATTAATTAATTAAAATCAGAGGTTACAAAACAAGAAATTTAGGCGAAGTCATTCAAATCATACAAGAAGCCTCACCACATTTGATGTTCGTTTCTTTGGTCTTGGTTTCACCATTCAAAGGTAGAGGATGGCAAGATGCAGGAGAAAGAGTAGGTGTTTGAATAGTCAATATATCTGAAGGCTAAGAGAAATACAAAATACCTTATGATTATATTAAATTCAAATTCAGTTTTTTAAAACAGTAACATAAATAATTTCAATCCTCAATTTACACACTTCCCTCTCTGTTTCCTCACCTGGCTTTGGCCTACAGGTGAAGTACAAAAGACTCTCAGTTTATATGTAGTACCAGGTTGCAGGTGATCATATAGAAATTCCTTTGTGGTTCCACTGTAGATTATGTTCCAGGAATTCTCTGAAGGGATAAAAGCAAATTTATCTAATTTATTTATAGGTAGCTTATAAATTTTATGGGTCCCATTATTATCTCATGTATATACTAAGAAATAAGCATTTTGGAAACTAACTGTGGTCCAGTTACCTATTTACAATATTTAAATAATTATATTCCTTATAGAATTAGCCATAAAATAATAAAAGATCAGTAAATAAACATAATTTGCTACTAAAAAATGGGGAAATCCAAGTAAGTCCTGGATTAGTTCATAGTATTGTACCAATGCCAATTTCCTGGTTTTGATAATTGTACTATGGTTATGTAAGATACTAATTTTAGGAGAAGCTGAGTGAAGGTTATATACAGGAATTCTCTACACTATTTTGACAACTTCTGGATAAATCTAAAACTATTTCAAAATAAAAACTTTAAAAAAAATCATGATGCACAGTTGTGATCAGCACCAGGTGTTGTATGGAAGTGTTGAATCACTATATTGTACACCTGAAATTAATAGTACACTGTATGTTAACTAACTAACTGGAATTTAAATAAAAACTTTTAAAAAATCTTATAATATAACTTTGAAAAAAAGTCATGATGTCTTACCATCTGAATTTTCACTAACTTCTAAACTGTAACTTGAAGTGTATGTCCCACCATTATCTTTGGGTGGTTCTGAAAAGAGAAATAAAATTAATATTATTCTTGAATAAACTTAAAAGTCTTTCATTGGAACATTATCTTATAAATTAAAATTTTTATGGAGAAAAAATACAAACATGAAATTTAATAGGGTATTAATATTAGACATGAAACTAAAATCTTAATGAATTAAGATTTTAAAGTTCTTTCAAAGAGACTAAAATGCTAAGTATTTGTACCTTGAAGTAGATTTTGCCAGTTGAGAGGCAAAATGATTTGTAAAAACATAATTTCTTATCAAGCTGGCATTTATCATTGTTGTGTCCTTTTCATTTTGGCCTCTATATTAGATATAATCTTACTTGGAATAACTATAATTTTTGAAGGCTCATATAAAATTTAGTAATTTGTTCATGTGTGACTTAATGAGATAGCAATAGAGAACTCAACAGAGAACTATAAAAAATGTCATTTACAACTGAACTCATTTATAAGGTGAAATATTTCAAATGAAAATAAGAGAATATTTTATAAAGCTGCGGGCAGTTAGAGGAAGATTTCTTCTCAATAGTTAATATTAAGACAGAAAGGGTACATTTCAAATACAAAAACATTACCCCATCCAATTTTTACTCTGTGTGCATAGATTTTTCCCTTTATATATGGTGTTTCAGGGGATCCAGGCTTATCTGGATAGGTAGTATATTTTACTTCTCCACTGGGGTTACTCCTTCCTTCCAAATTGTAGGCAAAGATCTGTTTGAGTAAAAGAGAATACCTTGGTTGACCACTGGAAATAAATATCTGATTTGAAAATGTGCATAGTTTGCAAATAATATTATAAAGCAGGTTATTTGAAGATTTCTGAGAACTAAATGCAAAATAATGTTTAATTTCAACCAAAAAAGATACTCATTTTTTTAATCTCCAGTGAAGAGTATAATTTAATATTAAAAATATGATACAAATTTATAAATTATAGCCACATACCCTAAACTTGTATGTAGTACTTCTTTGAAGATTTCTTATAGTGCATGAGAGGTCTTCTCCATTATATTTAGGTTTAAAACCCAACCCCTGGAAATGAAAGAATGAATTTAGGAATTAGGCTTAGGTTCAAGTTCCAACTTCAGCTTATTTCCCATCTGGGTGGTCCTGAGCAAGTCCCTTAGTCTCTCTGAACCTTAGTTCCTCCATAAAAAATGGAGACACTGGGGGGGGGGGGGCGGAGCAAGATGGCGGAGGAGTAGGAGACCTGGATTTCGTCTCCTCTCAGGAATTCAGCTGGATAGGGATCAAACCATTCTGAACACCTACAAACTCAACAGGAGATCGAAGAAAAGAAGAGCAACAACTCTCTGAACAGAAAAGCGACCACTTTCTGGAAGGTAGGACGTGCGGAGAAGTGAATCCGAGGCGATATTCAGGAGGATAGACGGCGGGGGAGGGGCCTCCGTCGGCCGCTTCTGGCAAGTGATAGAGCCGCGGAGCACAAAATCGGAACTTTTAAAAGTCTGCTCCGCCAAGGGACGTCACTCTGGTGGCTAAGCGGGGGGTGGAACCCTCCGGGACAGTGTGGTCTCAGGACCCTCGGGGTCACAGAAAGACCGGGGGTGCCTGAGTGTGGCAGAGCTCCCAGGTAACGGAGCGGGAAGCCGGCTGCAGAGGCGGAGCCCAGGCGCGGGCTCTCAGCTCGGGGTTGCCATAAACCGTGATCCGCGGCACAGTCGGGCCACTGCTCCTCCAGCAGGGACCCAACAAGCGGCAGATCCAGGGAGACTCACTTCCTCCCCTGGGAGGAGCCGCGCGGGAGTGCACCGCAGGGATCTGCTGGGTTTGGAGACAACACCCGGGGTCGGGTGCCAGAGATAGAAACGCGCGGTCACAAGCCGGGTGAGCACAGAGTGCAGCTGCAGACCGGGGAGACAGGAATGACTGGCGGCTTTTCTCTGGGGGCTCACTGAGGAGCAGGGCCCGAGTTCTCGGCTCCTCTGAGGTGGAGATTGGGAGGCCGCCATTTTCACTCTCTGCCTCCAAAGCTGTACGGAAAGCTCGCAGGGAACAAAAGCCCCAGAGAGCAAACCCGACCAGATTACTTAGCCGGGAGGGGGCAAGGGCGGGGCAATTCCGCCTCCGGCAGAGACATTTGGAAACCACGGCAACAGGCCCCTCCCCCAGAAGATCAGCGAGAACAGCCGGCCAAGACCAAGTTTACTGATCAATGAGAACGGTAGAACTCCAGCGCTAGGGGAATACTGCACATAGAATTCATGGCTTTTTTACCATGATTCTTTAGTCTTCCAAAGTTAATTTTTTTTTAACTGTCTTTTTTCTGTTTCTTTCTTTTTTTTTTGGAATTTTTCTTTTTCCCTTTTTCAACCAACATCTTATCAATCCCTTTTTTAAAAAACATTTTTATTTTTCATTTTTAGAGTCATATTCTATCACTTCATAGTAGTTACCCGTATTTTTGGCGTATATATATATAAGTTGTTCTCTCTTTAAAATTTTGAGATAGTTTCTTATAACAGATTAAAATATACCCTAAATCTCTAGTATATGGTTTTTTTCTACTCCCCTGCCTGATCACATTCTCTCCCTTTTTTTTTCTTTTTTCTTTTTTTAAATCCTCTTCTTTTTTCAAACAACTTCTTATCAATTCCTTTTATAAAATTTTTAATGATTTCCATCTTTACAGTCATATTCCATCCCTTCATCATATCAACCCTTATTTTTGTACATATATAAGTTTTTCTTTCTTTAAAATTTTGGGGGGCACTTTCTTCTAACAGACCAAAATACACCTAAAATCTAGTGTGTGGCACTGATCTATATACCAGCCTGATCATATTTGATCACATTCTGGTTTTTTTTGTTGTTGTTGTTTTGTTTTGTTCTGTTTTTATCTTTATCTTTTTCTTTTTTCTCTCTTTCCATTTCTTTTTCCACTGCTTCAGGTCTTTTCTGATTTGTTTAGAGTATATTTTCTGGGGACGTTGTTACCCTGTTAGCATTTTGTTCTCTCATTAATCTATTCTCCTCTGCACAAAATGACAAGACAGAAAAAATCACCTCAACAAAAAGAGCAAGAGGTAGTACTGACTGCCAGGGACCTACTCAATACGGACATTAGTACGATGTCAGATCTAGAGTTCAGAATCATCACTTTAAAGATAGTAGCTGGGCTTGAGAAAAGCATGGAAGTTATTAGAGAAACCCTTTCTGGAGAAGTAAAAGAACTAAAATCTAATCAAGTTGAAATCAAAAAGGCTGTTAATGAGGTGCAATCAAATATGGGGGCGCTAACTGCTAGGATTAATGAGGCAGAAGAGAGAATCAATGATATAGAAGACCAAATGATGGAAAATAAAGAAGCTGAGAAAAAGAGAGATAAACAACTACTGGATCACGAGGGTAGAATTCGAGAGATAAGCGATACCATAAGACGAAACAACATTAGAATAATTGGGATCCCAGAAGAAGAAGAAAGAGAGAGAGGGGCAGAAGGTATAATGGAGCAAATTATAGCAGAGAACTTAACTAATTTGGGGAAGGAAACAGGCATCAAAATCCAGGAAGCACAGAGAACCCCTCTCAAAATCAATAAAAATAGGTCAACACTCTGACATCTAATAGTAAAACTTACGAGTCTCATAGACAAAGAGAAAATCCTGAAAGCAGCTCAGGAGAAGAGATATATAACCTACAATGGTAGAAACATTAGATTGGCAACAGACCTCTCCACAGAGACCTGGCAGGCCAGAAAGGACTGGCAGGATATATTCAGAGCACTAAATGAGAAAAATATGCAACCAAGAATACTATATCCAGCTCAGCTGTCATTGAAAATTGAAGGAGAGATAAAAAGCTTCCAGGACAAGCAAAAACTAAAGGAATTTGCAAACACAAAACCAGCCCTATAAGAAATCTTGAAAGGGGTCCTCTAAGCAGAGAGACCCTAAAAGCAACATAGACCAGAAAGGAACACAGACAATATACAGTAACAGTCACCTTACAGGCAATACAGTGGCACTAAATTCATATCTTTCAATAGTTACCCTGAATGTAAATGGGCTAAATGCCCCCAATCAAAAGACACAGGCTATCAGACTGGATTAAAAAACAAGACCCATCGATATGCTGTCTGCAAGAGACTCATTTTAGACCCAAAGACACCCCCAGATTGAAAGTGAGGGGGTGGAAAACCATTTACCATGCTAATGGACACCAAAAGAAAGCTGGGGTGGCAATCCTTATATCAGACAAGTTAGATTTTAAACCAAAGACTGTAATAAGAGATGGGAAGGACACTATATCCTACTTAAAGGGTCTATCCAACAAGAAGATCTAACAATTGTAAATATCTATGCCCCTAACATGGGAGCAGCCAATTATATAAGGCAATTAATAACAAAAGCAGAGAAACACATCGACAACAATACAATAATAATGGGGGACTTTAACACCCCCCTCACTGAAATGGACAGATCGTCTAAGCAAAAGATCAACAAGGAAATAAAGACTTTAAATGACACACTGGACCAAATGGACTTCACAAACATATTCAGAACATTCCATCCCAAAGCAACAGAATACACATTCTTTTCTAGTGCCCATGGAACATTCTCCAGAATAGATCACATTCTAGGTCATAAATCAGGTCTCAACCAGTACCAAAAGATTGGGATCATTCCCTGCCTATTTTCAGACCACAAGGCTTTGAAACTAGAACTCAATCACAAGAGGAAAGTCAGAAAGAACTCAAATACATGGAGGCTAAAGAGCATCCTACTGAAGAATGAATGGGTCAACCAGGAAATTAAAGAAGAATTTAAAAAATTCATGGAAACCAATGAAAATGAAAACACAGCTGTTCAAAATCTTTGGGATGCAGCAAAGGCAGTCCTAAGAGGAAAGTATATAGCAATACAAGCCTTTCTCAAGAAACCAGAAAGGTCTCAAGTACACAACCTAACCCTACACCTAAAGGAGCTGGAGAAAGAACAGCAAATAAAGCCTAAACCCAGCAGGAGAAGAGAAATAATAAAGATCAGAGCAGAAATCAATGAAATAGAAACCAAAAGAACAGTAGAACAGATCAACGAAACTAGGAGCTGGTTCTTTGAAAGAATTAACAAGATTGATAAACCCCTGGCCAGACTATTCAAAAAGAAGAGAGAAATGACCCAAATAAACAAAATCATGAATGAAAGAGGAGAGATCACAACCAACACCAAAGAAATTCAAACTATTATAAGAACATATTATGAGCAACTCTATGCCAGCAAATTAGATAACTTGGAAGAAATGGATGCATTCCTAGAGATGTATCAACTACCAAAACTGAACCAGGAAGATATAGAGAACCTGAACAGACTCATAACCATTAAGGAAATGGAAGCAGTCATCAAAAATCTCCCAACAAACAAGATCCCAGGGCCAGATGGCTTCCCAGGGGGAATTCTACCAAACATTTCAAGAAGAATTAATACCTATTCTTCTGAACTGTTCCAAAAAATAGAAATGGAAGGAAAACTTCCAAACTCATTTTATGAGGCTACCATTACCTTGATCCCAAAACCAGACAAAGACCCCATCAAAAAGGAGAATTACAGACCAATATCTCTGATGAACATGGATGCAAAAATTCTCACCAAAATACTAGCCAATAGGATCCAACAGTATATTAAAAGGATTATTCACCACGACCAAGTGGGATTTATCCCTGGGCTGCAAGGTTGGTTCAACATCCACAAATCAATCAACGTGATACAATACTTTAACAAAAGAAAGAACAGGAATCATATGACCCTCTCAATAGATGCAGAAAAAGCATTTGACAAAGTACAGCATCCTTTCTTGATCAAAACTCTTCAGAATATAGGCATAGAGGGTACATACCTCAATATCATAAAAGCCATCTATGAAAATCCTACAGCGAATATCAATCTCAACGGGAAAAAACTGAGAGCTTTACCCCTAAGGTCAGGAATGCGGCAGGGATGTCCACTATCACCAGTGCTATTCAACATAGTACTAGAAGTCCTAGCCACAGCAATCAGACAACAAAAAGAAATCAAAGGCATCTGAATTGGCAAAGAAGAAGTCAAACTCTCACTCTTTGCAGATGATATGATACTTTATGTGGAAAACCCCAAAGACTCCACCCCAAAACTGCTAGAACTCATACAGGAATTCAGTAAAGTGGCAGGATATAAAATCAATGCACAGAAATCAGTGGCATTCCTATACACCAACAACAAGAGAGAAGAAAGAGAAATTAAGGAGTCGATCCCATTTACAATTGCACCCAAAACCATAAGATACCTAGGAATAAATCTAACCAAAGAGGCAAAGGATCTGTACTCAGAAAACTATAAAATACTCATGAAAGAAATTGAGGATGACACAAAGAAATGGAAAAATATTCCATGCTCATGGATTGGAAGAACAAATATTGTGAAGATGTCAATGCTACCTAGAGCAATCTACACATTCAATGCAATCCCCATCAAAATACCATCCACTTTTTTCAAAGAAATGGAACAAATAATCCTAAAATTTGTATGGAACCAGAAAAGACCCGGCATAGCCAGAGGAATATTGAAAAAGAAAAGCAAAGCTGGCGGCATCACAATTCCGGACTTCCAGCTCTATTACAAAGCTGTCATCATCAAGACAGCATGGTACTGGCACAAAAACAGGCACACAGATCAATGGAACAGAATAGAGAGCCCAGAAATGGACCCTCAACTCTATTGTCAACTAATCTTCGACAAAGCAGGAAAGAATGTCCAATGGAAAAAAGACAGTCTCTTCAACAAATGGTGTTGGGAAAATTGGATAGCCACATGCAGAAGAATGAAACTGGACCATTTCCTTACACCACACAGAAAAATAGACTCCAAATGGGTGAAAGACCTCAATGTGAGACAGGAGTCCATCAAAATCCTAAAGGAGAACACAGGCAGCAACCTCTTCGACCTCAGCTGCAGCAACTTCTTCCTAGAAACATCGCCAAAGGCAAGGGAAGCAAGGGCAAAAATGAACTATTGGGACTTCATCAAGATAAAAAGCTTTTGCAAAGCAAAGGAAACAGTCAACAAAACCAAAAGACAACTGACAGAATGGGAGAAGATATTTGCAAATGATATATCAGATAAAGGGTTAGTATCCAAAATCTATAAGGAACTCATCAAACTCAACACCCAAAGAACAAAGAATCCAATCAAGAAATGGGCAGAAGACATGAACAGATATTTTCCCAAAGAAGACATCCAAATGGCCAACAGACACATGAAAAAGTGCTCAACATCGCTCGGCATCAGGGAAATCCAAATCAAAACCTCAATGATATACCACCTCACACCAGTCAGAATGGCTAAAATTAACAAGTCAGGAAATGACAGATGTTGGCGGGGATGCAGAGAAAGGGGAACCCTCCTACACTGTTGGTGGGAATGCAAGCTGGTGCAGCCACTCTGGAAAACAGTGTGGAGGTTCCTCAAAAAGTTGAAAATAGAGCTACCATATGATCTAGCAATTGCACTACTGGGTATTTACCCCAAAGATACGAAAGTAGAGATCCGAAAGGGTACGTGCACCCCGATGTTTATAGCAGCAATGTCCACAATAGCCAAACTGTGAAAAGAGCCAAGATGTCCATCGACAGATGAATGGATAAAGAAGAGGTGGTATATATATACAATGGAATATTATGCAGCCATCAAAAGGAATGAGATCTTGCCATTTGCAATGACGTGGATGGAACTGGAGGGTATTATGTTGAGCGAAATAAGTCAAACAGAGAAAGACATGTATCATATGATCTCACTGATATGAGGATTTCTTAATCTCAGGAAACAAACTGATGGTGCTGGAGTGGGGGGTGGGGTGGGAGGAATGGGGTGACCAGGTGATAGACACTGGGGAGGGTATGTGCTCTGGTAAGTGCTGTGAATTGTGCAAGACTGTTGAATCTCAGATCTGTACCTCTGAAACAAATAATGCAATATATGGTAAGAAAAAAAAAAAAGAAGAAGAAGAAGCTAGCAGGAGGGGAAGAATGAAGGGTGGGAAATCGGAGGGGTAGATGAACCATGAGAGACGTTGGACTCTGAAAAACAAACTGAGGGTTCTAGAGGGGAGGGGGGGGTGGGAGGATGGGTTAACCTGGTGATGGGTATTGAGGAGGGCACATTCTGCATGGAGCACTGGGTGTTATGCACAAACAATGAATCATGGAACACTACATCTAAAACTAATGATGTAATGTATGGGGATTAACATAAGAATAAAAAATTAAAAAATAAATGGAGATACTTTCTACTTTAAAGGTCTCCCTTTTTTCAGGATGTAATGAGATAATGTATATGAAGGCACTTAACATATTAATTACACAGAACTCTTCTTCAATGTTAGTTGCTTTATATAAAATGTGGTAAAATGTACATAACCTAAAATGTACAGCTGCCTTTTAAGTTGAATAGCCTATTTAGTATAGACTTGAAAGTTCAGAATAAAATAATAAATAAAATAAATAAAATAAAACAGTTTGCCCACCCACATCAGGAATCCAGGGAGATGAGGAAAGCGTTTGCCCTGGTAGAAGTATGCAGAGGATCTGTGTGACCATGCAAGGTCATCTGGGATAGACCCAAAGTTGAAGAACTAACACACTTCACTGTGTATCTGTTGTGTTGTTATGGCTGCTGCTGCTTTTAGCTAATCTTCCGGGACTCAGGTACCTTCAGAACTCCCTGTACTGGCTCGCCTAACATTGGCTCAGCATTGGTCCCCTCTTGAAAACAGAGACTTGGGAATCATGTGGTTTGATTGAGTAGAAATTAGCTTAATCATAGCGAAAAAAAGAGGACAACTGAGAAACAGACTCTTAACTACAGAGAACAAACTGATGGTTATCAGAAGGGAAGTGGGTGGGGGGATGGGTGAAATAGGTGATGGGGATTAATGAGGGCATTTGTTGTGATGAGCACTGGGTGTTGTATTTAAGCGTTGAATCACTAAATTGTACACCTGAAACTAATATTACACTGTTAACTAACTGGAATTTATTTATTTATTTATTTATTTATTTATTTATTTATTTATTTATTTATCAGGGAGAGAAAGCACAAGCAGGGGGAGCAGCAGGCAGAGGGAGAAGCAGGCTCCCCGCTGAGCAGGGAGCCCAATGCAGGGCTCGATTCCAGGAGCTTGGGATCAGGACCTGAGCCGAAGGCAGATGCTTAACAGACTGAGCCACCCAGGCGTCCCAACTAACTGGAATTTAAATAAAAACTTAAAAAAAGAAATTAACTTAAATCTAAAATTTTTCATTATAAGATGCATGTAAAATGTACCTAAAACTGAAGTTAAAGATTAAAGCATGTGAAAAGAAAACTTACGGATCCTGCTTCTTCCATTTCTAGTACATAAGTAAGACTGTCATTTGGGCTTGTGTTAGTTGGGGCACACCATTCTAGTGACAAATTACAGACTCCTGCTTCTTTTAGCTTAGGAGGTGGAGGTGTTGGAGGCATAGTTCCTGATGTATGGAAGATTGCTATTTCACTGAAATCACTGAAAAATAAATTAATATGGAAAAGTTATTTTCAGGTTCTTATTAAAGTGTAGACTTTTAAATATTGCAATAATTCAATGTACCTCAAGCCAAAGTTATTTTTGGCAGCTAGTCTGAATGAATATTTTGTAGAAGCATTCAGTTTAAGGATCTTGTGTTGTTTCATGGTACCCATATAGCAACTTTTGAAGCCTTCACCTTTGCCCTTAATAATAGATGCAAAATATTAGAACATTATAAAATGCTGCAAGTATAAAAATTCATCATAACATTAATAACCATTTACAAAAAAGTACTTTTAAGAAATAAAATGGTTTACCTCATCCCATTCCAAAAGGAAGCTGTTTATTTTGGAACCATTATCATTGGAACCCTAAATATGTCAGAAAGATAAAAGTATGATTGTCTGTTTTTACACAGTATATGTACATACACACACACTATGTAATTAAAGTGATTGAAATTACTGTAAAATTAATCTGCTTACTTTTTTTTTTAAAGATTTTATTTATTTATTTGAGAGAGAGAATGAGAGACAGCACGAGAGGGAAGCGGGTCAGAGGGAGAAGCAGACCCCCCGCTGAGCAGGGAGCCCGATGCGGGACTCGATCCCGGGACTCCAGGATCATGACCTGAGCCGAAGGTAGTCGCTTAACCAACTGAGCCACCCAGGCGCCCCTCTGCTTACTTTTTTTTAAAGCAATCCAGATTTTAAAGTTAAAATGCACTTTTTACAGTCTATAAGACATACCCAAAATCTATGTCTTGTTTTGTTTTCCAAATTTTATGTAATAAAGAAAGTTAATAAATAAGAGGTAGAATTATTGGTAACTACAATTATAAATAAATTTAGGTTACAGAAATTGACACTTCAACTTTTACTAATTGAAATTATGATTGACATTTCTCAATTTACTTGATGCTCGATATAGATAGAAGAGAAAGATGATTATGGAAAAACAAAAAGTGCTAGGGAAATAGGTCAGATGAGGCATGCATAATTTCATATTTAAAATTCAGGACAAAGTAGAAAGAATGTTTTTTTTTTTAAGATTTTATTTATTTATTTGACAGAGAGAGACACAGCGAGAGAGGGAACACAAGCAGGGGGAGTGGGAGAGGGAGAAAAAGGCTTCCTGCTGAGCAGGGAGCCCGATATGGGCCTCGATCCCAGGACCCTGGGACCATGACCTGAGCTGAAGGCAGACACTTAACAACTGAGCCACCCAGGTGCCCCAGAAAGAATGTTTTTAAATTTAAAAAAAAAAAAAACATGTTGAGGAGACTTTGGCAGTAAAATACTTACTTTCCACTGTAAATTCAGGCTGCTCTTGGATCGGTTAATTAGTTTGGGTGCAAGTGGAGGGTCTGGTTCACAACCTGGAGTTGTGAAACTAACCACTTCAGACATAGTTCTATGTGCTGAGCTTCTTATGGTTGTAATTCTAAAAATGTAATGACAATTGTTGTAAGCTTTCAAATATTTATCCTTACATGTACTAAATTGAATACTTGAGTTCCCTGGTACATATTAGGAGCTAATTATACAGAATTTTCTAGTAGAATCAAGTTGGATTGTTATTGGTGATGGCTCCCAAATCACTCTTTCACCTGTATTAAGTGAAAGAAAGTGAACTAATGAGGGATTTGGAGGGGGCTCTTTTGAAGCATGAAGGATAGGCCACTCTGCTGGCAAGTAGCAATGCTGACTGTAGAAATCATAAGTAGTAAACTGATACAGACCGGGGAGTCTGCCTGGCTAAAGGGTGAGTGGGGGTTGTGTAGGATGGAGTTCTTACCTTATGAAATAGGCCATGGATGGTTGTAGATCAAGTAGAGTAAATATTACTCCATCACCACTGTGAACATAATATCTGTTTATAAATGATCTCACAAATATGTAATAGCTAACTAACAGTCCTAATCTTATATATTCAAGTGATAAACAAAGAAGCACAATTTTCTTTGAAATTTAGAGAACTTTAGCCCATTTTCTATGAATGCAAAAAAGTGATACTAATACTTCAAATTCTTCATTTGCATGTGAAATTACTATGGCTTTATGAAGTGAAATTTTATAATTTTTCCCGCTGCAACTTCTTCACACTGTAATAATGCAGATTTGTCTTTAATTAGCTTATTAAAAATAATGTTGATATGAAAAGCCTCAAAGACACTGTGCATCATGCAATTTATTTATTCAATTACAAAAGGAAATCTTTCTGGGGAGGGCACCTATTTGCTACAGTGGATTGAGTGGCTGTGCTTCCACATCTATGTCTTCCTGAAACAGTCATAAGTACCTAGGTGTACTCTACCAACTCAAAGAGTTCTTTCAGGCTCTAACCCCAGAAATAGCCTTCAAAAAGAGCTAAAAGATTATTATTTTTAAGCAAAGGCTGATACTTCTAAGCACAGGCCACTCAAGGTTATAGGGTGATTAGAGTGTTTTTATAAAAAACAAAGATATTTATGAAATACATAACACCAGACAAAGGCCACCATGTAACCTCCTACAAAACTTAATTTTATAAGTAACTTTTCCTCACATTTTACATCTTCCCATCCCTCTACCCAATATAGAAGATTGTGTATTATAATTCTTAAATTTAAATTTTCTAGCTTCTAATTATAAAGGAAGTAAAACTTTACATAATAACTAATTACATTTAAAATTTCACTTTGAGTCTCTGAGTAAAGATGACAAATTCTAGGAAATGAAGTTTAAGATGCATTATGATTTTTAAAGTGCTGTAGAGACAGCTCCAGATCTCTGACTTATTTCTTGCATAATTTTTGGTGGGCAAAGGAATTTCTTCTTTCTCACTTGGGATTTCCTTTCTACTGTGCCTCTCTCTGTGTGTTCTCTTTCAGAATACATGTCCCCATTCAGTCGAGAAGCTGTTTGTTCAGAGTGGTTGGGTATGCTCTTGCTATGTCCTCCACCATATCCTCCCTAGTCCTGGTTCTATCTTTTTATCTTTTTTTTTTTTCTGGTTGTATCTTCTGAGCACATTCCTAAGCTCATCCTGCTGCTATCATAGCTCCACCTTATAACTAGCTTCTGTAATGAAATTTCCAGGGGAGTCTATCTTAAATCCAATTGCAATGTAAATACCTCATTTGTGTAGCCTACCATAAAGTGAAACTTTTTTCCCCCCTAAAATGACCTAAGTGAATAAAGAGAAGGGAGAATTGGAGGGAACATTTTCTTCCCTGAGTCTAAACTTGTCAAATAGGAAAGCTATAAACTGAAGAGAATGGACCAGTTGATAGTTAAGATCCTTCTCAGCACTAACATGGTTCAGTGAATTTCATGGACTGACCTGGCAACCACCCACCATATATAAAACTATTTTAATATAAAATTGCATTCAAAGCTTGGGAAAAAATGCAGAAAAAATCTTTAGAACTCAGCCTAGGTATAAGTTGAGATCTATACATTTAGATAGCATATGTGAATTGAATTATGAGAAATGAGAAATGAATAAAAAGAAACTTACATATATACATTTTTATATTTTCCATTTTTACCACTGTTAGATATTGCCAGTTCAAATGTCATGGGAGATTTGGTGTGATCACATTTCTCAGAACCACGTAGTTTCCATGAAATAATAGCAGATCTGGTTTGAATATCAGAAACCTAAAATAAATAACAAAAAGTCAAGTAGGGCATTTAAAATATATAATCTGTAATTTATGATATAATCTTTCCCTAAGTCTTTTTGATGCTAAATATATTGTTCTCCTCATATAGGTGCTTAAATACTGTGGTTAAGCAATGTCATCAATATTATCTTTAATAATACCATTCTGAATCTTTATGTACTGAATAGCTAATGGAGATTAGAAATTTTAACCAGGTAAAGGCTTCAAATTAAAACTTTACTAGAGAAAAATATCAGTGAACTTGCATATTTTAGAATGAAAAAGTAAATTAAAAGGAATACTTAAATATTCACTTTAGTTACTTACTACAGGTTTTTCAATGCTGAAACAGCATGACTTTCCATGTTCTGTTATGCATTCTAAAAGAAAACACCCCAAAATAAAATATTACATTGGTAAAAACAAGAGAAAGAAGTTAGATGTCTATCATCCAACTACAGATACATCATCATCAGGAGAGCTACTAAAAACCTAGTAGCGATTTACACTAAAATTTTAAAAGAAGAGAGCAGTCTAAAGTGTATGTTATTAAACAAACTCTAACAAAAGACAGAGTCCCTCGTTTAAATGAAATAATGTGAATTCATTAGGACTATAGAGTAATTTGCAGTGTTTCACTGGCAGACAGCTAGAAAAGAATTACGTGGTGTGCATGTAAGATACATGACACATTTTGCATGAGGATGGTCATTTCTCCATGATTTAAAAAGGCAGCCCAACTGTGGTTTCACTGAGTTTAGATTTAGGGGTACAATGAGGACAAGAGGAAATGGAAACAAAATGACACTTAAATATTTAAGATGCACTGAGATTCCTAAACATTAGGATGTTTATTCATTGCCAACAAAACCAAACTCCTGACCTTACCTTTTTCTGCAGCATTTGATGATGGGCTCTTGCTTTGTTTTCCACCTGGTTTCTTCTTGATGCCTCCACTTCCTGCAGCACTCCATTTCTTTCCCTGACTAGTCTCAACATGAGCACTAGCAGTGTTGGAATTGCTGGCAGCACTGGCAGCACTGAGAGCATCATCAATGGCAGAAGTGCTGGGAGCACTCTCAGAGATGGGAATGTTGGGAGCATGGTCAGAAACGGAAGAGCTTGGAGTGCTGTCAATAGCTGGTGGTCTGGGAGTACTGTCAGAAGTGGAAGTACTGGGGACATAATTAGTGCTGGAAGGGTCTGGAACACTATCAGTGGTGGAAGGAAGAACATTGTCTGTGGTGGAAGTACTAGGGGTATGGTCAGTGGAAGAATTGCTGGGAGTATTGTCAGCAATGTGAGTGCTTGGAGGGTTGTCAACAGTGTCAGCAATGTAAATGTCCTGAGCATTGGTCAAAGTGTAGGCACATGGAGCTTTGTCCACAGTATAAGTGCTCAAAGTATTTTCGACAGTGTTGGTGCTCAAAGTATTTTCCACAGTGTAGGTGCATGGAACATTGTCCACAGTGTAAGTGCTTGTAGCATTGTCTACAGTGTAGGTATTTGATGCACTGTCAACAGTGTAGGTGTGTGGAGCATTCTCCACAGTGCAGGTGCTCATGGTATTGTCAACAGTGCAGGTACTTGCAGCATAGTCCACTGTGTAAGTGTTTGAAGTAGCAGGAATACTTGAAAAATCATTGGTTTTGTTCACAAGCAAAGAGGTGTTGTTGACTGTACAGCTAGTCTTGTGTCCACCAAGCTGGCCTTCTCTCATTTTTTTCTTCATATGTTCTCCCATGTTAGCAGCCCTTTCATCAAACTGGTTATAATTTCCTCTTCTATGGGAATACATTTCTAAAAGAGACAATGGAGTACTGCTTAATAATTATAATAATTACATATCTCAAGGTCTTTTTAATCTTTTCTTCAAACCAAAAAAAAAAAAAAAGCACTGATAAGCCATGTTTTACTTTTAAATTTTTTCCTGTTTTGCTTTAATACAGATATTAGGTATGTATTTTTATAATGTATTGATATGTACAGAAAGAAAAACATGAGCAAATACAGATACTATTTTCCTAGGGAGTAACTCCACTTCCAAATTTTAAGGTCCTAAGATGACTTTAATGTTGACCCTTCAGTGTCTTTTATATTCCCACTGTATGGCATTCATAATCTAAACATTCTTTTATAATGTTCCAATATGATTTTATAGACCCACTCAGTAAAAATAAATATCATAAATCAATGTTATATCAAAGTACAAAAATATATAGAAAATTATGTTTATGAGTATTTTGCCTTAAACACGAACCAGTGCTTATTTTCATTAAACCTAATATACATGCATGAAATGCAGTCATTCAGGGAAACGTTACTACTTTCTACTTTTTTCACTTAATTTCCCAATGCTCTTAATTTTTACAAACTCAAAATATTTCCTGTTTAAGAAAATTATATACTACCATGCTGCTCTTGGTATATAAATGTTGCTGGTGGTAGCATAGGTGGTGGTGGAAGCAGTGCTGGTGGCAGCAGTGGCAGTAGCAGCAGTGGCGGTAGCAGCAGTGGCAGTGGCAGCAGTGGTGGTGGCAGCTGCTGCAGCAAAGGCTCTTGGATGTAAGGCGGTGGATATTCCCCTTGAGCTGGGGGATACATCAGGTGAGGCCCTTGTTGATACATAGGAGAGGACAGGCCAATGAAGTGTGGTACTTGTTGTAGAGGAGCAGGCATGGCTGTATGATAGTCAATTGTCTGAGGCACAATGATAATTTTGTGAATGCCATTTTCTTCCACCACCTAAGTTGGAAGACAGAACCATATAAACAGAATTAATAAAATTTGTCATTTTTTTAAACTAAGTTTTAGATTTATATCCTGTGCTCTTAATTTAGAAAACCCAAGGGATCAAAAAGTAATAACTAAGTGAAACTAGGTCAAGCAAAAGACAATTCTTCCTTGTCTCTATATGTATGGCTTTCAAAAAGGTAATTTTTTGACAATAGATAATATATTGACTTTGTTTAAAACCATAAAGTATAAAAAGCTATACATGTAAAATTTCCCTCCTAAATCTTATCTGCTCAATGCCCCCGTTAGATAACTATTGCTCTTAGTTTCTTAGGAATCCTTCCAGAATTTGTCTATATAAGCAAGAATACAGATTCTTATTTTTCCTTTTTATTACATAAAAAGTAGCCTTATTTGCACTATTACCATCTGTACCTTGCTTTTTACACTTAGCAACATATCTTAAAGATCTTTCTATGTCAGTACATAAAACTTCCCCACTTTTTTGCACAGCTGCATTGTACTCCATTATATGGATGTCCTCCATTGTACACAGTCCTCCATTGACAAGTGTGTGGGTTGTTTGCAGCCTTCTATGATCACAAACAATATTGTAATGAATAATCTTGTATATTGATTATTCCAAATTTGTGAAAAACACATCTGTAGGATAAATTCCTCAAAGTGGAATTGCTAGATGAAAAGGAATATGCATTTGTATTTTTGTTAGATATTGTTGAAATAGATAATTCCATTTAGAATCAAACTATATATTGATTTATTTAGCATGTTATTGATTTCCACAGCTGTGCAATAGAAAAAGACATATTCTCAATTATAAAATTTCAAGACCACGAAATATCTTGTTGATGTCTATAGGAGAAATATTTCCCTGTCCATTTTAGGTGCTTGGTAAATATTTGAAGAATTTTTTAAAAAGTGCCCTTTGTTGCCCAGCAACTGAGAATGAAATACTACTGAACTGAAAATACGTAATTGTAGGGACTAAAGCATACACACTATCAAAAGCCATTACTGTAGCAATTGTAATAGGTAATCAAGATTGGTTAAGGTACTCAGAAACAAAAAACAATAGAGGATTAATGAATATGATGAGATGCAAATTCATTAGATGAATAAGGAATTATTTACAAGACAATCCAAGGGAGATTTGGTTAAGCTTAACTGCAATTGCTTTTTAGCAGTAATGATAACAAAATGAACAACTAAATAGTATTTCAGAAGATTTATCATATAGTGACATAATAACTGTTAAATGATGCCTTAGGGCTAAATACTAAATAAAACCATACTCATATACCTGAGACATGTAACCAGGAGGAAGATATATTGGTGGCAAATAACCACTTGGTGACATCAGAGGTACATCAGCGGGTCCTAAAAGAAAATTATTATTAATAAATTCTTTAATAGGAGCAGGAGGAGCAAGATGGCAGAGGAGTAGGAGACCTAAATTTCGTCTGGGCCCAGGAATTCAGCTAGTTAGGTATCAAACCATTCTGAATACCTACAAACTCAACAGGATTTGAGGAAAAGAATAGCAGCAATTCTATGAACAGAAAAGTGACCACTTTCTGGAAGGTAGGACATGTGGATAAGGGAATCTGAGGCGATATTTGGGAAGATAGACTGCGGGGGGAGGGAGCCTCCATCAGCCAGCTACCAGCAAGTGATAGAGCAACAGAGCACAAAATCAGAACTTTCAGAAGTCTGCTCTGCTGAGGGACGTTGCTCTAGTGGCTAAGTGGGGGGTGGAACCCTTGCTGGGACAGTGTGGTCTCAGGATCCTTGGGGTCACAGGAAGACCAGGGGTGCCTGAGTGTGGCAGAACTCCCAGGTATCAGAGTGGGGAAGCCGGCTGCAAAGATGGAGCCAAGGAGTGGGCTCTCAGCTCAGGGTTGCCATAAACCATGATCTGTGGCACAGTCTGGCCACTAGTCTTTGAGCCGGGACCCAACAAGCAGCAGATCCAGGGAGATTCCCCTTCCTCCCCCAGGAGGAGCAGCATGGGAGCGCACCACAGGAATCTGCTGGGTTTGGAGACTCCAAAGGGGGTCATGTGCTGGGGGAGATAGAAACACTTGGTCACGGGCTGGGTGAACATGGAGTGTGGCTGGAGACCAGGGAAACATGAGTGATTGACTGCTTTTCTATGAGGGCTCACTGAGGAGTGGGGCCCCGAGCTTTTGGCTCTTCCAGGATGAGACATTGGGAGGCTGCCATTTTCACATCCCCCAAAGCTGTACGGAAAGCTTTCAGGGAACAAAAGCTCCCGAGAGCAAACCCCAGCAGATTACTTATCGTGGCCCCTGGCAAGGGCAGTGCAATTCCGCCTCAGGCAAAGACATTTGAGAATCACTGCAACAGGCCCCCTCCCCCAGAAGATCAGCAAGAACTGCCAGCCAAGACCAAGTTTACTGATCAATGAGAATGGCAAAACCCCAGCACTAGGGGAATTCAGCAAATAGAATACATGGCTCTTTTCCCCATGAATTTTTTGCCTCTCAAAATTAATTTTTAAAATTTTCATTATTTTTTTCTTTTTCTAATTTTTAGTTGAATTTTTCTTCTTTCTTTTTCAACAAACATCTTATCTTATCAATTCCTTTTTAAAAATCTTAATTTTAATTTTTACAGTCATATTTAACCTTATTTTTTGTATATATATAAGTTTTTCTTTCTTTAAAATTTTGGGATACAGTTTCTTCTAACAGACCAAAATATACCCTAGATCTAGTGTGACAATGTCCTAGTTTCCCGCCTGATCAAATTCTCTTTTTTATAAATTTTTTTCGTTCTTTATTCAACCAACTTTTAATCTTATCAATTCCTTTTTAAAAATCTTTTTAAATTTTCATCTTTATAGTCATATTCCATCCCTTCATTGTATTTACCCTTATTTTTGTATATATATATAAATTTTTCTTTCTTTAAATTTTGGGAGGCAGTTTCTTCTAACAGACCAAAATACACTGAAAATCTAGTGTGTGGCTCTGTTCTATTCACCAGCATGATCATATTCTTTCTTTCTTTTTTTTCCTTTTACTCCCCAGTTTGGGTCTCTTCTGATTTGTTTAGTGTATATTTCTCTGGGGTTGTTGTTACCCTTTTAGCATTTCGTTCTCTCATTCATCTATTCTCCTCTGGACAAAATGGAAAGATGGAAAAACTCACCTCCAAAAAAAGACCAAGAGGCAGTACTGACTGCCAGGGACCTAATCAATACGGCATTAGTAAGATGTCAGAACTAGAGTTCAGAATGACAATTATAAAGATACTAGCTGGGCTTGAAATAAGCATGGAAGTTACTAAAGAATCGCTTTCTGGAGAAATAAAAGTCTAACCAAGTTGAAATTAAAAAGGCTATTAATGAGGTGCAATAAAAAAATGGAGCCTCTAACTGCTAGGATAAATGAGGCAGAAGAGAGAATTAGTGATCTAGAAGACCAAATGGTGAATAAAGAAGCTGAGAAAAAGAGAGATAAAAACTACTGGATCACGAGGGGAGAATTCAAGAGATAAGTGATACCATAAGGTGAAACAATATTAGAATAATTGTTTCCCAGAAGAAGAAGAAAGAGAAAGAGGGGCAGAGGTATATTGGAACAAATTATAGCAGAGTACTTCCCTAATTTGGGGAAGGAAACAGGCATCAAAATCCAGGAGGCACAGAGTCCCCCTCAAAATCAATAAAAATAGGTCAACACCTCAACATCTAGTAATAAAACTTAAAAGTCTCAGAGACAAAGAGAAAATCCTAAAAGCAGCTCAGGACAAGAGGTCTGTAACCTACAATGGTAGACATATTAGGTTGGCAACAGACCTCTCCACAGAGACCTGGCAGGCCAGAAAGGACTGGCATGATATATTCAGAGCACTAAATGAGAAAAATATGCAGCCAAGAATACTATATCCAGCTAAGATATCATTGAAAATAGGAGAGATAAAAAAAACTTACAGGACAAACAAAAACTAAAAGAATTTGTGAACACCAAGCCAGCCCTACAAGAAATATTGAAAGGGAACCTCTAAGCAAAGAAAGAGCCTAAAAGTAACATAGACCGGAAAGAAACAGAGACAATATACAGTAAGTCACCTTACAGGCAATACAATGGCACTAAATTCCTATCTTTCAATAGTTACCCTGAATGTAAATGGGCTAAATGCCCCAATCAAAAGACACAGAGTATCAGATCGGATAAAAAAAAAAAAAAGACCAGGGATATGCTATCTGCAAGAGACTCATTTTAGACCATCCAGATTTAAAGTAACGTGGTGGAAAACCATTTACCATGCCAATGGACATCAAAAGAAAGCTGGGGTGGCAATCCTTATGTCACACAAATTAGATTTTAAACCAAAAACTCTAATAAGAGATGAGGAAGGGCACTACATCATACTTAAAGGGTCTATCCAACAAGAATATCTTAACAATTGTAAATATCTATGCCCCTAACATGGGAGCAGCCAGTTACATAAGCCAATTAATAACAAAATCAAAGAAACACATTGACAATAATACAATAATAGTAGGGGAGTTTAACACACCCCTCACTGAAATGGACAGATCATCTGAGCAAAGATCAACAGGGAAATAAAAGCTTTAAAAGACACACTGGACCAGATGGACTTCACAGATCTATTCAGAACATCCCATCCCAAAGCAACAGAATACACATTCTTCTTGAGTGCCCATGGAACATTCTCCAGAATAGATCACATCCTGGGTCACCAATCAGGTCTCAACCAGTACCAAAAGATTGGGATCATTCCCTGCCTATTTTCAGACCACAATGCTTTGAAACTAGAACTCAATCACAAGAGGAAAGTCGGAAAGAACTCAAATACATGGAGGCTAAAGAGCATCCTACTAAAGAATGAATGGGTCACCAGGAAATTAAAGAAGAATTAAAAAAATTCATGGAAACCAATGAAAATCAAAACACAACTGTTCAAAATCTTTGGGATGCAGCAAAGGCAGTCCTAAGAGGACAGTATATAGCAAAACAAGCCTTTCTCAAAGAACAAGAAAGGTCTCAAATACACAACCTAACCCTACACTTAAAGGAGCTGGAGAAAGAACAGCAAATAAAGCCTAAACCCAGCAGGAGAAAAGAAATAATAAAGATTAGAGCAGAAATCAATGAAATAGAAACCAAAAGAACAGTAGAACAGATCAATGAAACTAGGAGCTGGTTCTTTGAAAGACTCAGTAAGATTGATAAACCCCTCGCCAGACTATTCAAAAAGAAAAGAGAAATGACCCAAATAAAAAAAATCATAAATGAAAGAGGAGAGATCACAACCAACACCAAAGAAATTCAAACAATTATAAGAACATATTATGAGTAACTCTATGCCAGCAAATTAGATAATCTGGAAGAAATGGAGGCATTCCTAGAGATGTATCAACTATCAAAAATGAACCAGGAAGAAATAGAAAACCTGAACAGACTTATAACCACTAAGGAAATGGAAGCAGTCATCAAAAATCTCCCAACAAACAAGATCCCAGGGCCAGATGGCTTCCCAGGGGAATTCTGCCAAACATTTAAAGAAGAATGAATACCTATTCTTCTGAAACTATTCCAAAAAATAGAAATGGAAGGAAAACTTCCAATCTCATTCTTTGAGGCCACCATTACCTTGATCCCAAAACCAGACAAAGACCTCATCAAAAAGGAGAATTACAGACCAATATCCCTGATGAACATGGATGCAAAAATTCTCACCAAAATACTAGCCAATAGGATCCAAGAGTACATTAAAAGGATTATTCACCACGACCAAGTGGGATTTATCCCTGGGCTGCAAGGTTGGTTCAACATCCTCAAATCAATCAATGTGATACAATACATTAATCAAAGAAAGAACAAGAACCATATGATCCTCTCAATAGATGCAGAAAAAGCATTTGACAAAGTATAGCATCCTTTCTTGATCAAAACTTTCCAGAGTATAGGCATAGAGTGTACCTACCTCAATATCATAAAAGCTATCTATGAAAAACCCACAGCGAATATCATTCTCAATGGGAAAAAACTGAGAGATTTCCCTCTAAGGTCAGGAACACGGCAGGGATGTCCATATCACCACTGCTGTTCAACATAGTATTAGAAGTCCTACCCCCAGCAACCAGACAAAAAGAAATAAAAGGCATCCGAATTGGCAAAGAAGAAGTCAAACTCTCACTCTTTGCAGATGATATAATACTTTATGTGGAAAACCCAAAAGACCCCACCCCAAAACTGCTAGAACTCATACAGGAATTCAGTAAAGTGGCAGGATATAAAATCAATGCACAGAAATCAGTGGCATTCCTATACACCAACAACAAGAGAGAAGAAAGAGAAATTAAGGAGTCGATCCCATTTACAATTGCACCCAAAACCATAAGATACCTAGGAATAAATCTAACCAAAGAGGCAAAGGATCTGTACTCAGAAAACTATAGAATACTCATGAAAGAAACTGAGGAAGACACAAAGAAATGGAAAAACGTTCCATGCTCATGGATTGGAAGAACAAATATTGTGAAGATGTCAATTCTACCTAGAGCAATCTATGCATTCAATGCAATCCTCATCAAAATACCATCCACTTTTTCAAAAGAAATGGAACAAACAATCCTAAAATTTGTATGGAACCAGAAAAGACCCTGCATAGCCAGAGGAATGTTGAAAAAGAAAAGCAAAGCTGGCAGCATCACAATTCTGGACTTCAAGCTCTATTACAAAGCTGTCATCATCAAGACAGCATGGTACTGGCACAAAAACAAACACATAGATCAATGGAACAGAATAGAGAACCCAGTTGGTTGTGATCTCTCCTCTTTCATTTATGATTTTGTTTATTTGGGTCATTTCTCTTTTCTTTTTGAATAGTCTGGCGAGGGGTTTATCAATCTTACTGAGTCTTTCAAAGAACCAGAAATAGAGAACCCGAACTAATCTTCGACAAAGCAGGAAAATGTCCAATGGAAAAAAGACAGTTTCTTCAACAAATGGTGTTGTGAAAATTGGACATCCACATGCAGAAGAATGAAACTGGGCTATTTCCTTACACCACACACTAAAATAGACTCAAAATGGTTGAAAGACCTAAATGTGAGACAGGAGTCCATCAAAATCCTTGAGGAGAACACAGGCAGCAACCTCTTCGACCTCAGCTGCAGCAACTTCTTCCTAGAAACATCGCCAAAGGAAAGGGAAACAAGGGCAAAAATGAACTATTGGGACTTCATCAAGATAAAAAGCTTTTGCACAGCAAAAGAAACAGTCAACAAAACCAAAAACAGAATGGGAGAAGATATTTGCAAATGACATATCAGCTAAAGGGCTAGTTTCCAAAATCTATAAAGGACTTATTAAACTCAGCACCCAAAGATCAAATGATCCAGTCAAGAAATGGGCAGAAGACATGAACAGATATTTTCCCAAAGAAGACATCCAAATGGCCAACAGACACATGAAAAAGTGCTCAACATCACTCGGCATCAGGGAAATCCAAATCAAAACCTCAATGAGATACCACCTCACACCAGTCAGAATGGCTAAAATTAACAAGTCAGGAAACAACAGATGTTGGTGGGGTTGCAGAGAGAGGGGAACCCTCGTACAATGTTGGTGGGAATGCAAGCTGGTGCAGCCACTCTGGAAAACAATGTGGAGGTTCCTCAAAAAGTTGAAAATAGAGCTACCCTACGACACAGCAATTGCACTACTGGGTATTTACCCCAAAGATACAAATGTAGTGATCTGAAGGGGCACATGCACTGCAAAGTTTATAGCAGCGATGTCCACAATAGCCAAACTATGGAAAGAGCCTAGATGTCCATCAACAGATGAATGGATAAAGAAGAGGTGGTATATGTCTACAATGGAGTATTATGCAGCCATCAAAAAATGAAATCTTGCCATTTGCAGTGACATGGATGGAACTAGAGAGTATTATGCTAAGTAAAATAAGTCAATTAGAGAATGACAAGTATCATATCTTACTGATATGAGGAATTTGAGAAACAAGACAGAGGATCATAGGGAAAGGGAGTAAAAATGAAAAAAGATGAAACCAGAGAGGGGGACAAACCATAAGAGACTCTTAATCTCAGGAAACAAACAGAGTTGCTGGAGTGGAGGGGGTGGGAGGGATGGGGTGGCTGGGTGATGGAAAATGGGGAAGATATGTACTATGGTGAGCGCTGTGCACTTTTTAAGACTGATGAATCACAGACCTTTAGTCCTGAAACAAATAATACATTATATGTTAATTCAAAAAAATTTAAAAATTCTTTAATAACTTTAAAGTCTGTTTAACTTTTCACAGTGAAAACCAGCTCTACGCAGCCAGCCATTTTCAGTGTCTGTTGCTTACTTGCAAAGGAAACTAGGTATAAATGTAGATGAATCAATGCAAATTCATCACAATTGATGGAGAATAAAGCACATAAAGGGGATTGGGTAAAATTTACATTATAAGAACACTGGCAAATTTTACTGCTTATAACAATGAAGTATCAGCTTTCCAGTACATTGTTCTTTTACTTGTGTATAGACTGAGTAATAGAAGTTTTACTCTGAA
The DNA here is from genome assembly GCF_029215605.1 of Mirounga angustirostris. Taxonomy (NCBI): domain Eukaryota; kingdom Metazoa; phylum Chordata; class Mammalia; order Carnivora; family Phocidae; genus Mirounga; species Mirounga angustirostris. The sequence goes on from NW_026991719.1 coordinate 62,547,220, forward strand.
CCATAAAATATATTTCTTTTCGTGATGTTACATAATAAAATATTAATTTTAAGCTTTTCATTGATAATAATAAAGTAAAAGTTTTTAGAAAACAGAATAATATAGACAAGGACCCAATGCTACTCATGTGATACCCTACTTTTATACTAGGTATTTTTACTGTCTTAGACATACAATTGCACAGGAATAAAAATAAAAATCCTACACAGAATGGAAACTTTTGGGAGTCATCTTTCTTTTGTTTTCCTGAAATTATTAAAATTACTGCTTAGTTTAAAAAATATATGTGGCTCTCAAGTCCTAGAATGGTAATTTCCTTTTAATAATGGGGAAAATAATAAATATGAATTTACAATAAACTTTATATAGCAGCCATATGGAATCCATTGCTAAATGATAATTTTTTAAAAAAATGACAATGTTTTAAAAAATTTTTGAGACATAGATCTAAAACACTTCAGGATACAAAATAATTGGCATAAGAACAAAAACAACCATCACAATATGAATAATACTAAGTCTTATATGAAGTAAATATTAATTTTATATTACTATGTATACATATATATAGCAAACTAATATGTATATATAAATAATTTATCCTCCTCCTGTATATTGTTATATCTTGAATACCTAGTATAGTGTTAGAACATGATAGGCACTAAAAAAATACTTGAATGTATGAATGAGCTCTCTGAAGGCCTCAGTAGTCATCTCCTATAAGAGAAGAGTCTAAAACTATTAGTGGCTGTCAGTATATCCCAGATGTGAACTTTTTCAAATGAAATTCCTGAATTAATCTTCAATTTTAAAAAAGTAACTTACATGAAGATCTCTAGTAAGACTAGCAACATGAGCCCTGGTTGTTATATTGATACTATGCTCCTATGAGGACTATATAATTTTAAGAGGATTCCATATGGCCCAAATGGGAAGGGATACTAATGGAATAGATTACTAGTAAAGTCATTTCATACTAATATTTAAATTTACTCTATTTGCTTTCAAGAAACACACACCAAATTATACTTCTACTGACCTTGGATATTCTGAATGTTCCCGTCATCAGACTTGATGGTGAATGTCTCCCCAGGGTTAACTTGCACCAATATAATCTAGAAATAAACCATTCTTTGATAAAAAAAACTTTTCTGTTATTTAATCTATGAAAAATCATTGTCATTTTTTAAAGTTTTATTTAAATTCATTAGTTAACATACAATGTAATATTAGTATTAGGTGTACAATTTAGTGATTCAACACTTACATACAGCATCCTGTGCTCATCACAAGTGCACTCCTTAAGCCTCATCACATATTTAACCCATCTCCTCACCCCCTCCTGTCTGGCAACAATCAATTTGTTCTCTGTAGGTAAGAGTCTACTTCTTGCTTTGTCTCTCTCTCTCTTTTTTCCTTTGCTCATTTTTTTCTTAAATTACACATATGAGTGAAATCATATGGTATTTGTCTTTCTCTTACTGACATTTCACCTTAGCATTATGTTCTCTAGCTCCATCCATGTCATTGCAAATGGCAAGACTTCATTCTTTTTTATGGCTGAATAATATTCCACTATATATATATATATATATATATATATATATATATATATATATATATATATATATACCACATCTTCTTTATCCATTCATGAGTCATTGCACATTTGTGTTGTTTCCATAATTTGGCTATTGTAGATAATGCAGCTATAAACATTGGGGTGCATATATCCCTTCAAATTGATATTTTTGTATTCGTTGGGTAAATACCTAGTAGTGCAATTGTGGATCATAAGGTAGTTCTATTTTTAACTTTTTGAAGAACAAGACAGGGATATCCTGTCTCACTGCTTTTAGTTAACATAGCCTCGCAAATCCTAGCCACAGCAATCAGACAACAAAAGCAATAAAACGCATCCAACTTGGCAAGGAAAAAATCAAACTTTCACTTTTTTCAGATGACATGATGCTCTATATAGAAAACCCAAAGACTCCACCCAAATATTTTTTTTAAAGATTTTATTTATTTATATAAGAGAGAGAATGAGATAGAGAGCATGAGAGGGGGGAGGGTCAGAGAGAGAGGCAGACTCCCTGCTGAGCAGGGAGCCTGATGTGGGACACCACCCAAATATTGCTATAACTGATACAGGAATTCAGCAGAGTTGCAGGATATAAAATCAATGCACAGAAGTAAGTTGCATTTCTATACACCAATAATGAAGCAGCAGAAAGAGAAATTAAGGAACCAATCCCATTTACAATTGCGCCAAAACCCGTAAGATATCTAGGAATAAACCTAACTAAAGAGGTAAACAACCTGTGATCTGAAAACTGTAAAACACTTATGAAAGTAATTGAAATCGACACAAAGGAATGGAAAACCATTCCATGCTCATGGATTGGAAGAACAAATATTGTTACAATGGCTATATTATCAAAATCAGTCTACACCTTTAAGGCAATCCCTATCAAAATACCATCAGCATTTTTCAGAGCTAGAATAAACAATCCTAAACTTTGTATGGAACCACAAAAGACCCCAAATAACCAAAGCAATCTTGAAAAAGAAAAGCAAAGCAGAAGACAACACAATTCCAGACTTCAAGTTATATTATAAAGCTATAGTCATCAAGACAGTGTGATATTGACATAAAAACAGACACATAGATCAGTGGAACAGAATAGAAAACCCAGATGGACCCAAAGCTGTATGGTCAACTAATCTTTGACAAAGCAGGAGAGAATATCTGATGGACAAAAGACAGTGTCTTCAACAAATGGTTTTGGGAAAACTGGACAGCAACATGCAGAAAAATGAAACTGGACCACTTTCTTGTGCCATGCACAAAAATAAACTCAAAATGGATGAAAGACCTAAGTGTGAGACAGGAAACCATTAAAATCATAGAAGAGAACAAGGCACCAAACTCTGACATTGGCTGTAGCAACATCTTACTAGATATGTCTCCTGAGGCAAGGGGAAAAAAAAGCAAAACCAGACTATTGGAACATTATCAAGATAAAAAGCTTATGCATAGTGAAGGAAACAATCAACAAAACTAAAAGGCAACCTATGGAATGGGAGAAGATATTTGCAAATGACTTAGCAGAAAAAGGGCTTCTATCCAAAATCTATAAAGAACTTATAAAACTCAGCACCCAAAAAACAAATAATCAGGTTAAAAAAAGAATATACATAACTAATGAATCATGGAATGCTACGTCAAAAACTAATGAAGTGCTCTATGGTGACTAACATAACAAAATAATAAAATAAATAATAAATAATAAAAAAGAACTGGGGCGCCTGGGTGGCTCAGATGGTTAAGCATCTGCCTTCGGCTCAGGTCATGATCCCAGGGTCCTGGGATCGAGTCTCACATCGGGCTCCCTGCTCCTTGGGAGCCTGCTTCTCCCTCTGCTTCTCTTTCTCTCTCTCTCTCTCTGTCTCTGAAGAATAAATAAATAAAATCTTTAAAAAAAAAATAAAAAAGAACTGAACTGCAAAAAAAAAAAAAAAAAGACATGAATAGACGTTTTTCCAAAGAAGACATCCAGATGGCCAACAGACACATGAGAAGATGCTCAACGTCACTGACCATCAGGGAAATGCAAATCAAAACTACAATGAGATAGCACCTCACAACTATCAGAATAACTAAAATTAACACAAGAAACAACAGGTGTTGGTGAGGATATGGAGAAAGGTGAACCCTAAAACTCTCTTGTTGGTGGGAATGCAAACTGGTGCAGCCACTCTGGAAAACAGTATGGAGGTTCATTACTGTCATTTTGAAAAATATTCAGACTCACTAATTATTGGGGTCTTGAAATGCTCAAGAAGAAGAGAACATTTGGATCATTGGACACTTAGGAGAAGTTCAATATCCCTAAGTAACGGGTCCTCCCCCATCCAAGTAAAACTTAACATAATAAGGTCATAGAAAATAGGTGCATTGACATGGAAAGACCAATTCCCACTCTCCAGGAAAAAAAAAAACCTGCAAAAAATGAAAAACAGAAAACAAAACTTGTCTGATGGTAAAATTCAAATGTACTTGTTGTATCCAGTACTGAGGATAAGAAGGCCATCTGGTATATCTCTTGGGATGAGTCATCATTTGTGAATAATTGGTAGTATACTGTGTTCCAACAGTGGTGTCCAGATGATAATTCTCCATCTAATAAAAAAATGTACATTTAGGGGAAGAGAAAAAGATGGTGGAGGAGTAGGGGACCCTTTTCCAACCAGTCCCCTGAATTGAGCTGGATATCCACCAGACCACTGAACACCAACGAAATCAGCCTGAGATGTAAGAAGATATATCTGGATCTCTACAAACAGAATATCCCTGGCGATTGGTTTTGAGGTATGAAGCAGGGAGCTGTGATTCCGAGGACAGATATTGGAATATAAATGGAAGGGGGAGGGAACAATGGGGCTCTTGCACCACTGGTGAGCAAAAGCCTCCCACGCTGGGGATAGGGCACAGACTCGCAGACTGGTAGCAGCAGAAAAGGACCTTAGGGCAGCCCCAGACTGAAACCTGGAGCAGCTGGCGGGGACACGCATGTGAACTGGGAGCGGCTGGCGGTTTTAGAAGCACAGAAGGGCAGAGATGTGCTCCCATCTCTGCCCTTCTGGAAGCAAGGACTGGGAGCCTGGCTGACGGGCGCACAACCCAGGATGCTGTGGTTTATAGCAGCACAGACAGAAACCAGATAGTGTGGCCTGGAGAGCTCACTGAAGAACAGATGGCAATCTCTCTGCTCTGAGGGAGAGGGTTGAAAATGATTTCTTCTGCTCTGACTCTTGGAAGAGACACAGAAAGCCACTAGGGAAGCCGCCAGAGAACAAAAGCCCCATAAAAACGATTTTCACTGAGCCCATCCCCCCCACAGAGGGCAGGGCAACTCTGCGGAAACAGGGTTGCCTGAGTAACAGCACGGCAAGCTCCTCCCCCAGAAGACAGGCTGGGAGAACAATTGGCCAACAACCCTAAGGGCCCTATAAAACAGGTGCATCTTGCTTGGGTTGTGGTCAATAATTTGGACTCTCTACACTCCCTCAACTACCCCTCAACAACATGACTAGGAGGAGGAACACCCAAAATAGGGAAGACTCAGAGACTGTGACTTCTGCCACAGATTTACAAATGGATACAGATATAACCAAGATGTCGGAAATGGAATTCAGGGTAGCAGTTGTGAAGACAATAGCTAGAAGGGAGAAAATGATCAATGGCAACATAGAGTCTCTAAAGGTAGAAATGAAAGCTGAACTGGCAGAACTTAAAAATGCTATCAATGAGATCCAATCTAATACACATAATCTAACAGCTAGGGTAAGCAAGGCAGAAGAACCAATTAGTGATTTAGAAGACCAATTAACAGACAAGAAGGGAAAAGAAGAGGCCAGGGAAAAAAACCTCAGAATTAATGAAAATAGAATCAGAGAAGTAAGTGACACCATGAAACGTTCCAATATCAGAATTATTGAGATCCCTGAGGGGGTGGAGAGAGAGAGGGGACTAGAAGATATATTTGAGCAAGTCATAGCTGAGAAATTCCCTAAACTGGGGAATGAAACAAACATTTGTGTCCTAGAGGTAGAGAGGATCCCTCCCAAGATCAAGGAGAACAGACCAACGCCTCAGCATGTAATAGTAAATCTTGCAAATCTTAGAACCAAGGAAACCATCTTAAGGGCAGTTAGGTGGAAGAGATTTCTTACGTACAGAGGGAGGAACATCAGAATAATATCAGACCTATCCACAGAGACCTGGCAAGCCAGAAAGGCCTGGCAAGACATATTCAGGGTACTAAATGAGAAGACCATGCAGCCAAGACTACTTTATCTGGCAAGGCTTTCATTTAGAATGGATGGAAAGATGCAGAGCGCCCAGGACTGGCAGAACCTGAAAGAATATGTGACCACTAAGCCAGCCCTGCAAGAAATATTGAGGGGGGTTCTATAAGAGGAGAAAGACCCCAACAGTGATATAGAACAGAAATTTACAGAGACAATCCATAGAAACGAGGACTTCACAGGCAACATGATGACAATTAATTCATATCTTTCAATAATCACTCTCAACGTGAATGGCCTATATGCACCCATTAAACGGCACAGGGTTGCAGATTGGATAAAAAGACAGGACCCATCCATATGCTGTCTACAAGAGACTCATTTTGAACCTAAAGATACATCCAGACTGAAAGTAAAGGGATGGAGATCCATCTTCCATGCCAGCAGACCTCCAAAGAAAGCTGGGGTAGCAATTCTCATATAAGACAAACTAGATTTTAAGCTAAAGACTGTAGTTAGAGACACAGAAGGACACTATATCATTCTTAAAGGGTCTATCCAACAAGAAGATCTAACAATTGTAAATATCTATGCTCCCAAAATAGGAGCAGCCAACTACATAAGCCAAATGTTAACCAAAATAAAGTCATATTGATAATAATACGTTAATTGTAGGAGACCTCAATACTCCACTCTCAGCAATACACAGATCATCTAAGCAGAAAATCAACAAAGAAACAAGAGCTTTGAATGACACACTGGACCAGATGGACCTCATAGATATATACAGAACATTCCACCCTAAAGCAACAGAATATACATTGTTCTCGAGCGCACATGGCACCTCCTCCAGAAGAGACCACATACTATGTCACAAATCAGCTCTCAACCAATAACAAAAGATTGAGATTATTCCCTGCATTTTCTCAGACCATAATGCTTTATCTTTTAAAAATTTTTTTATTGTTATGTTAATCACCAGAACATAATGCTTTAAAACTGGAAATCAATCACAAGAAAAAATTTGGAAGAAATTTAAACACATGGATGCTAAAGACCACTCTTCTTAAGAAGGTTTGGGTGAACCATGAGATCAAAAGAGAACTTAAACAATTCATGGAAACCAATGAGAATGAGAACACATCAGTCCAAAACCCACTGGATACTGAAAAGGCAGTCCTAAGGGGGAAATACATAGCCATCCAAGCCTCACTCAAAAAATAGAAAAATCCCGAATTCACCAACTAACTTTACACCTTAAAGAACTAGAGAAAAAGCAACAAATGACAACTAAGCCACGCAAGAGAAGAGAAATAATTAAGATTAGAGCAGAAATCAATGAATTAGAAACCAGAAACACAGCAGATCAGATCAACGAAACTAGAAGTTGGTTCTTTAAAACAATTAATAAGATCAATAAACCACTGGCCAGACTTATCCATAAGAAAAGAAAAAGGATCCAAATTAATAAAATTATGAATGCAAGGGGAGAGATCATGACTAACACCAAGGAAGTAGAAACAATTATTAGAAATTATTATCAACAACTATAGGCCAATAAATTAAGCAAACTGGAAGAAATGGATGCTTTCCTGGAAACTTATAAGCTGCCAAGACTGAAACAGGAAGAAATTGACAACCTGAATAAGCCAATGACCAGTAATGAGATTGAAGCAGTGATCAAAAACCTCCCAAAAATCAAGAGTCCAGGGCCTGATGGACTCCCTGGGGAATTCTACCAAACATTCAAAGAAGAAATAATACCTATTCTACTGAAGCTGTTTCAAAAAATAAGAACAGAAGGAAAGCTTCTAGACTCATTCTATGAGGCCAGCATTACCTTAATCCCCAAACCAGGGAAAGACCCCATCAAAAAAGGAGAATTTCAGACCGATATCCCTGATGAATATGGATTCCAAAATCCTCAACAAAATCCTAGCTAACAGGATCCAACAGTACATTAAAAGGATCATCCACTACAACCAAGTGGGATTTATACCTGGGATGCAAGGGTGGTTCAACATTCGCAAATCAATCAATGTGATAGAACACATTAATAAGAGGAGAGAGAAGAACCATATGGTCCTCTGAATTGATGCAGAAAAGCATTTGACAAAATACAGCATCCTTTCCTGATTAAAACTCTTCAGAGTATAGGGATAGAGGGAACATTCCTCAAGTTCATAAAATCCATCTATGAAAAACCCATAGTGAATATCAGCTCGGAAAAGCTGAGAGCCTTTCCCTTAAGATCTGGAAAACGTCAAGGATGCCCACTCTCACCACTATTGTTCAACATAGTACTAGAAGTCCTAGCAACAGCAATCAGACAACAAAAAGAAATAAAAGGTATTCATATTGGCAAAGAAGAAGTCAAACTCTCGCTTTTTGCAGATGACATGATACTTTATGTGGAAAACCCAAAAGACTCCACCCCCACATTACTAGAACTCATCCAGCAATTCAGTAATGTGGCAGGATACAAAGTCAATGCACAGAAATCAATTGCTTTCTTATGTACTAACAATGCAACTGTAAAAAGTGAACTTAGAGAAATGATTCCATTTATAATAGCACCAAAAACCATAAGATACCTCGGAATAAACTTAACCAAAGAGGTAAAGCATCTATACTCTAGGAACTAAAGAACACTCCTGAAAGAAATTGGAGAAGACACAAAAGATGGAAAAACATTCCATGCTCATGGATCAGAAGAATAAACATTGTTAAAATGTCTATGCTGCCCAGAGCAATCTATACCTTCAACACCATCCCAATCAAAATTCCAATGACATTTTTCAAAGTGCTGGAATAAACTATCTTAAAATTTGTATGAAATCAGAAAAGACCCCGAATCGCCAAGGAAATTTTGAAAAAGAAAAACAAAGCTGGGGGCATCACGTTGCCTGATTTCAAGCTATATTACAAAGCAGTGATCACCTAGACAGCATGGTACTGGCACAAAAACAGACATGTAGACCAACGAACAGAATAGAGAGCTCAGATATGGATCCTCAACTCTATGGTCAAACAATCTTTGACAATGCAGGAAAAAACATGCAATGGACAAAAGAAATTCTCTTCAATAAATGGTGCTGGGAAAATTGGACAGCTACATACAGAATAATGAAACTCGACCATTCTCTAACACCATACACAAGGATAAACTCAAAATGGATGAAAGATCTCAATGTGAAACAGGAATCCATCAAAATCCTAGAGGAGAACATAAGCAGTAAGCTCTTGGACATCGGCCACAGCAACTTCTTTCAAGATACATCTCCAAAAGCTAGTGAAACAAAAGCAAAAATGAACTTTTGGGACTTCCTCAAGATTAAAAGCTTTTGCACAGCAAAGGAAATAGTCAACAAAGCAAAGAGGCAACCCACAGAATCGGAGAAGATATTTGCAAATGACACTACAGATAAAGGGCTGAAATCCAAGATCTATAAAGAACTTCTCAAACACCCCAAAAACAAATAATCAAGTCAAAAAATGGGCAGAAAACATGAACAGACACTTCTCCAAAGACGACATACAAAGGGCTAACAGACACACGAAACAATGTTCATCATCATTAGCCATCAGAGAAATTCAAATCAAAACCACATTGAGATATCACCTTACACCTGTTAGAATGGCAAAAATTGACAAGGCCAAAACCAACAAATGTTGGAGAGTTTGTGGAGAAAGGGGAACCCTCTTACACTGTTGGTGGGAATGCAAGTTGGTACAGCCACTTTGGGAAACTGTGGAGGTGCCTCAAAAAATTAAAAATAGAGCTACCCTATGACCCAGCAATTGCACTCCTGGGTATTTACCCCAAAGACACAGATGTAGTGAAAAGAAGGGCCATATGCACCCCAATGTTCATAGTAGCAATGTCTGCAATAGCCAAACTGTGGAAAGAGCCAAGATGCCCTTCAACAGATGAATGGATAAAGAAGATGTGGTCCATATATACAACGGAATATTACTCAGCCATCAGAAAGGATGAATACCCAACTTTTACATCAACATGGATGGGACTGGAAGAGATTATGCTAAGTGAAATAAGTCAAGCAGAGAAAGTCAATTATCATATGGTTTCACTTATTTGTGGAACATAAGGAATAACATGGAGGCCATTAGGAGAAGGAAGGAAAAAACGAAGTGGGGGGAAATCGGAGGGGGAGATGAACCATGAGTGACTTTGGACTTTGGTAAACAAACTGAGTGTTTTAGAGGGGTGGAGGATGGGTTAGCATGTTGATGGGTATTAAGCAGGTCATGTACTGCATGGAGCACTGGGTGCTTTATGAAAATAAGGAATCATGGTACATTATATCAAAAACTAATGGTGTACTGTATGGTGACTAACATAACATAATTAAATTAAATTAAATTAAAAAAACATAAAAAATGTACATTTAATTTCAGGAAGGTCATTTGTACCTCCGTTTCTTTTTTTTTTTTTTTAAGATTTTATTTATTTATTTGACAGAGACAGAGAGCGAGAGCAGGAACACAAGCAGTGGGAGTGGGAGAGGGAGAGCAGGCCTTCCCTGCCGAACAGGGAGACTGATGTGGGATTCGATCCCAGGACCCTGGGACCATGACCTGAGCTGAAGGGAGACACTTAACGACTGAGCCACTCAGGCGCCCCCTCCGTTTCTTTTGATATGGTGATGTCAAACCAAATTATAATCCAGAAGTAGAATATTTTTTTTTTGAACTCCAAAGAAAAAAGTTAAGTGATTTTTCACACTGTATATGTAGATAAGACTTTTCCTGAATAGGGATCCCTGGGTGGCTCAGTGTCAGTTAAGTGGCTGACTCTTGATTTTGGCTTTGGTCATGATCTCCGGGTCCTGGGATTGAGCCCCACATCAGGCTCTGCTTACTGTGGGGAGTCTGCTTCAGCATTCTCTCTCTCACTCTGCCCTTCCCTTTCTTTCTCTCTCTAAATAAATAAATCTTTTTAAAAAAGACCTTTCTTGAATAGATTGCTTTAAATCAATAAATGCTAAATCTAAACCACATTCTTTCTTTCTTGAAACCAATCCGGTAGGTAGAAGTCATTGCTGCTCAAAATAATACCTTTAAATATTAAAAAATTGAACTCACAGATATGAATGAGTATGAAAGAAGTTTAGTCTGCTTTAGAGTCATACTTTTAGACTATTCATCAGAAGATACTGTCTGTGGATAGTATAAACTTTCAACACCAGGACTTTTGAGCTGATCAAGGGTGGCTGAAAAAGCAGCTAATGCCACCCAAAAGGAGGTTATATGTGGCCTAAGCTAATGCTAAATGTCTCTAACGGGATTTTTAAAAGGCTACAAGGAAGATAAATCAATGTTTGTGAAAAGACTGAAAACTTCCAAACTAAGTGACCAATCATAAAAATGATACACGTTTTCTAAATAAAGGCAATACTGGATTCAAGAAAGACTTGACCAGTTATAATGAAAAAAAAGAGAGCAAAACTATCCTTACCTGATGCATGGGGTCGCCATTGATATCTGAAGCTACAGGAGGTATTTCAGTAAGAGTAGGTGCAAGCCCATGTTCAGCCATGTCTAAAAAGATTGGCTTTCACTGGATATTTCTAGAAAGAGTGTAATTGTAAATTAAACAAATGAAGTCAAAGTAGTGATTTTAAATGACAAAATCTGATGAAATACTCCTTAGAAAAGGCATTTTAAATAATTTTTCTTTCCAGAAATGTTACTTAACTGAAACTGTTCTATGGCAACATTTCAAAATAATCATTAGTCTTCATAAACAAAAATATTTGAAATTTGGTGTCAAGAGGTTGGGATTGTTCACACTTCACTCATGAAAACAAGTGAAGATAGCTCCATTTCATAGTGTGAAGAATTGTTTAGTTAAACAAGTCATTGGTCATTTGAGCCATTCAGATCAAGTCCAATTAATTTCTAATCTATGATTTTAATTGCCAAATAAGACTTCATATTGATTAGAAGGCTGTAAGAATTAACCAGATCTCTTTAAAAAGGATAGGAACATAGATAATTACTTTAACTCAGATACTAAACCCAAATATCTTAAACATAACCCAAAGCTTCAAACCCAAACCTTTATACTTAAAATACTTCCCAGGTTCAAATACCTCATGTGTAGATGGCACCAAGTGATGAAATATGGTAGGTTAGTCCAGATCCTTGATTCCATAAACACTTGGACAAAAATCAGAAAGAAAATATGATTCTTTTGAAGGTGGAGAAAGAGGATACTCAAGGGAGGACCTCTTCGAGCTAGTCAAGTCCTCCAAATGAAGTGTACTGTTATGATTCAAAACTCCTTGGTAACACTGATGTAAAAGAATGTTCACTATGTCACAATTCTAGTGACTACTTACATCATTTCCTTACCAAGCTTTTTATGTATTCTTAGGAGGCTTTTGACTGGCAAATACAACTTTTCATAAATGAGATACTCAAATTTTTTTAAAATGAAAACTTTCAGGAGTCATAAAGAATTATGGAGCCTATGTAACAGGAAAATGTGTATGTTTTCTTAGGTTAGGGATATAGGAAATAGCTATGTACTTAGTGTTCTTTTTAAATATCTCCTCAACAGTGAAAATCACTTTAGGCTAATTTAAATCTCTCTTGCATTACCACAGAATTTGTTTCACTTATGGTAAAAGTCATTGTTCTCCTGCTCATTCAAAAGACTGCACTGATCAAGATTTAAAACAACCTACAATGACATTTTAAAAATAAAGACTATAGCAACAATCTCTTTGCATGTTTGTATATATGTGTGTGTGTGTATATATCCCCTCCCATCCTTAACCTCTTAATTTTCATCAGAACTTCCAATCATTGGTGCACATGATATGTCATATTAATAGAATTTACTGCTGGGGTGGTATCCAAGGTGGTGGAGGAGTAGGAGACCTAAATTTTGTCTGGTCCTGGGAATTCAGCTAGATAGCTATCAAACCATTCTGGATACCTATGAACTCAATAGGAGATCAAAGAAAAGAATAGCATCAATTCTATGAACAAAATGTGACCACTTTCTGCAAGGTAGGACATGTGGAGAAGTGAATCTGGGGCAATTTATGGAAAGATAGACCGTGGCGGGGAGGGAGCCTCTGTCAGCCAGCTACTGCCAAGTGATAGAGCAGAAGAGCACAAAATGAGAATTTTTAGAAGCTGCTCTGCTGAGGGATGTCATTCCAGGGCTAATCAGGGGGTGGAGCTCTCGCTGGAACAGTGTGGTCTCAGGACCCTCAGGATCACAGAAAGACTGGCGGTGCCTGAGTGTGGCAGAGCTCCCAGGTATCAGAGTGGGGAAGCCAGCTGCCAAGAGTGAGCAGAGGAGTGGGCTTTCAGCTTGGGGTTGCCATAAACCATGGTCCATGACATAGTGGGGCCACTACTCTATGAGCAGGAGCCCGACAACCAGCAGATCTGGAGTGACTTCCCTTTCTCCCCAGGGAGGAGAGGCATGGGAGCACGTGGCAGGAATCTGCTGGGTTTGGAGCCTCCAAACAGGGCCATGTGCCAGAGATAGCAATGCTCGGTCACAGGCTGGGTGAGCACGGAATGTGGCTGGAGACCAGGGAGATAGGAGTGATTGGCTGCTTTTCTCTGAGGGCTCACTGAGGAGTGGGGCCCCAAGCTCTCAGCTCCTCTGGGGCCAGAGATTGGGAGGCCGCCATTTTCATTCTCATCCTCTAAAGATGTGCGGAAAGTCTTCAGGGAACAAACACTACCGAGAGCAAACCCCAGCAGATTACTTAGCCTGGCCCCTGGCAAGGGTGGTGCAATTCTGCCTGGGGCAAAGACATTTGAGAATCAATGCAACATGCCCGTCCCCCAGAAGATCAGCAAGAACATCCAGCCACGACTAAGTTTACCAATCAATAAGAACTGCAAAACTCCAGGGCTAGGGCAATATAGCACATAGAATTCATGGCTTTTCATCAGAAAGGATGAATACCCAACTTTTACATCAACATGGATGGGACTGGAGGAGATTATGCTAAGTGAAATAAGTCAAGCAGAGAAAGTCAATTATCATATGGTTTCACTTATTTGCAGAACATAAGGAATAGCATGGAGGACATTAGGAGAAGGAAGGGAAAAATGGGGGGGGGGAATTGGAGGGAGAGATGAACCATGAGAGACTATGGACTCTGAGAAACAAACAGGGTTTTAGAGGGGAGGTGGGAGGGGGGATTGGTTAGCCCGGTGATGGGTATTAAGGAAGGCATGTACTGCATGGAGCACTGGGTGTTATATGAAAACAATGGATCATGGATCACCACATCAAGAACTAATGATGTATTGTATGGTGACTAACATAACATAATAAAATTAAAAAAAAAAAGAATTCATGACTTTTTCGCCATGATTCTTTAGTCTTTCAAGTTTAATTTTTAAAATTTTCTTTCTTTCTTTCTTTCTTTTGAATTTTTCTTCTTTCCCTTTTCAACCAACTTCTTATCTTATCAATTCATTTTTTAAAATCTTTTTTAATTTTCGTTTTTGCAGTCATATTCTATCCCTTCATTGTATTTACTCTTATTTTTTGTATATATATGTTTTTCTTTCTTTAAAATTTTGGGACACAGTTTCTTCTAACAGACCAAAATATACCCTAAATCTAGTGTATGGCTCTGTTCTATTCACCAGCCTGATCATATTCTTTTTTTCCCCCTTTTCTCCCAGTTTTGGATCTCTTCTGATTTATTTAATGTATATTTTTCTGGGGTCATTGTTACCCTGTTAGCATTTTGTTTTCTTGTTCTTCTATTCTCCTCTGGACAAAATGACAAAACAGAAAAACTCACCTCAAGAAAAAGAATAAGAGGCAGTACCAACTGCCAAGGACCTAATCAATATGGACATTAATAAGACATCAGAACTAGAGTTCAGAATAACGATTATAAAGATACTAGCTGGGCTTGACAAAAGCATAGAAGACATTAGAGAATCCCTTTCTGGAGAACTAAAATCTAACCAAGTTGAAATAAAAAAGGCTATTAATGAGGTGCAATAAAAAACGGAGCCTCTAACTACTAGGATAAATGAGGCAGAACAGAGAATTAGTACTCTAGAAGACCAAATGATGGAGAACAAAGAAGCTGAGAAAAAGAGATAAACAGGCATCAAAATCCAGGAGGCACAGAGAACCCCCCTCAAAATCAATAAAAATAGGTCAACACCCCTACATGTAAGAGTGAAACTTGCAAATCTCAGAGACAAAGAGAAAATCCTGAGAGCAGGTCAGGATAAAAGGTCTGTAACCTACAATCGTAGAAACATTAGATTGGCAGCAGAACCATCCACAGAGACCTGGCAGGCTAGAAAGGACTGGCATGGTATATTCAGGGTGTTAAATGAGAAGAATATGCAGCCAGGAATACTTTATCCAGTTAGGATATCATTCAAAATAGAAGAAGTGATAGAAAGCTTCCAGGACAAACAGAAACTATAAAAATTTGTGATTGCCAAACCAACCCTACAGGAGACAAAAAAAGGGATCCTTTAAGTAAGGAGAGAGCCCAAACGTAACATAGACCAGAAAGGAACAGAGAGAATATACAGAAACAGTGACTCTAGAGGTAAAACAATGGCACTAAATTCATATATTTCAATAGTTACTCTGAATGTAAATGGGCTAATGTCCCAATCAAAAGACACGGGGTATCAGATCACATAAAAAGGCAAGACCCATCAATATTCTTTCTTCAAGAGACTCATTTTAGACACAAAGACACCTCCACATTGAAAGTGAGGGGGTGGAAAACCATTTATTATGCTAGTGGACATCAAAAGAAAGCTGGGGTGGCAATCCTTATATCACACAAATTAGATTTTAAACCATAGTGTAATATGAGATGAGGAAGGACACTATATCATAATTAAAGGGTCTATCCAACAAGATCTAACAATTGTAAATATTTATGCCCCTAACATGGGAGCAGCCAATCATATAAACCAATTAATTATGAAAATTACAGAAAAACATTGATAATAATACAATAATAGTAAGGGACTTTAACACCCCCCTCAGTGCAATGGACAGATCGTCAAAGCAGAAGATCAACAAGGAAACAAAGGTCTTGAATGATACACTGGACAAGATTGACTTCACAGATATATTCAGAGCATTTCATCCTAAAGCAACAGAATACACATTCTTCTTGAGTCCACATGGAACATTCTCCAGAATAGATCACATACTGGGTAAACAAATCTGGTCTCATCTGGTACCAAAAGATTGGGATCATTCCCTGCATATTTTCAGACCACAATGATTTGAAACTGGAAGTCAATCACAAGAAGAAATTTGGAACAAACTCAAATGCATGGAGGAAGAAGAGCATCCTACTAAAGAATGAATGGGTCAATCAGGAAATTAAAGTAGAATTTAAGAAAATCATGGAGACAAATGAAAATGAAAACACAACTATTCAAATTCTTTGGGATGCAGCAAAGGCAGTCCTAAGAGGAAAGTATACAATACAAGCCTTTCTCAAGAAAAAAGAAAGGTCTCAAATATATAGCCTAAACTTACACATAAAGGAGGGGCAAAAGGAACAGCAAATGAAGCTGAAACCTAGAAGGAGAAGAGAATCAATAAAGATTAGATTAGAAATCAATGAAATAGAAACCAAAGGAACAGTAGAACAGATCAATGAAATTAGAAGCTGGTTCTTTGAAATAATAAGAATGATATACCCCTGACCAGACTTATCAAAAGAAAAGAGAAAATACCCAAAGTAATAAAATCAGAAATGAAAGAGGAGAGATCACAATCAACACCAAAGAAATAAAAATAATTATAAGAGAATATTTTGAGCAAATATATGCCAACAAATTAGGCAATCTGGAAGAAATGGATGCATTCCTAGAGACATATAAACTACCAAAACTGAACCAGGAAGAAATAGAAAACCTGAATAGATCCATAACCAAGAAAGAAACTGAATTAGTAATCAAAAAACACCCAACAAACAAGAGTCCAGGGCCAGATGGCCCCCAGGGGAATCCTACAAAACATTTAAAGAAGACTTAATACCCAGTCTTCTGAAAGTGTTCCAAAAAATAGAAATGGAAGGAAAGCTTCCAAAATCATTCTATGAGGCCAGCATTACCTTGATCCCAAAACCAAAGACCCACTAAAAAGGAGAATGACAGTCCAATAACCCTGATGAACTTGGATGCAAAAATTCTCACCAAAATACTACCTAATTGGATTCAACAGTACATTAAAAGAATTATTCACCACAACAAAGGCAGATTAATTTCTGGGCTGCAAGAGTGGTTCAACATCTGCAAATCAATCAATGTGATACACCATATTAATAAAAGAAAGGACAAGAACCATATGATCCTCTCAATAGATGCAGAAAAAGCCTTTGACAAAATACAGCATACTTTCTTGATAAAAACCCTTCACAGTGTAGGGATAGAGGGAATAAACCTCCATATCATAAAAGCCATATATGAAAGACCCACAGAGAATATCATCCTCAAAGGGAAAAAACTTAGAGCTTTTCCCCTAAGGTCAGGAACATGACATGGATGTCCACACTCACCACTCTTGTTCAACATAGTACTGGAAGTCCTATCCTCAGCAATCAGACAACAAAAAGAAATAAAAAGCATTCAAATCAGCAAAGAAGTCAAGCTTTCAATCTTCACAGATGACATGATGCTCCATGTAGAAAACCCAAAAGACTCCACCTAAAAATTGCTACAACTGATACAGGAATTCAGCAAAGTTGTAGGATACAAAGTCAATGCACAGAAGTCAGTTGTATTTCTATACACTAGCAATGAATCAGAAGAAAGAGAAATCAAAGAATCAATCCCATTTACAATTGCACCAAAACCCGTAAGATACCTAGGAGTAAACCCAACAAAAGAACCTGTGTTCTCAAAAGCATAAAACACATAGGAAAGAAACTGAAGTCTACACAAAGAAATGGAAAAACATTCCATGCTCATGTATTAGAAGAACAAATATTGTTAAAATGTCTATGCTACCCAGAGCAATCTACAAATTCAATGCAGTCCCTATCAAATTACCATCAGCATTTTTCATAGAGCTGGAATAAATAACCCTAAAATTTGTATAGAACCAGAAAAGACCCTAAATACTAAAGTAATGTTTAAAAAAAAAAAAAAAACAAAGCTGGTGGCATCACAATTCTGGATTTCAAGCTATATTACAAAGCTGTAATCATCAAGACAGTATGGTACTGGCACAAAAACAAACACATAGATTAATTGAACAGAAGAGAGAACCCAGAAATGGACCCTCAACTCTGCGGTCAACTCATCTTCAACAAAGAAGGAAAGAATATCCAATGGACAAAAGACAGTCTCTTCAACAAATGGTGTTGGGAAAATTGGGCAGCCACATGCAGAAGAATGAAACTGGACCACTTTCTTACACCATACACAAAAATGAACTCAAAATGAATGGAAGATCTAAATGTGAGGCAGGAATCCATCAAAATCCTAGAGGGGAACACAGGAAGCATCCTCTTTGACCTTGGCTACAGCAACTTCTTGCTATACTTGTCTCCAAAGGCAAGGGAAACAAAAGCAAAAATGAACTATTGGGACTTGATGAGGATAAAAGATTTTGCACAGTAAAGGAAACAGTCAACAAAACTAAAAGGCAACCATTGGAATGGGAGAAGATGTTTGATGTATCAGAAAAAGGGTTGGTATCCAAAATATATAAAGAACTTATCAAACTCAACACCCAAAAAACAAACAAACAAAAAATCATGTCAAGAAATGGGTAGAAGACATGGGGATTTCTCCAAAGAAGACATACAAATGTTAAACAGACACATGAAAAAATGCTCAACATCACTGAACATCAGGGAAATACAAATCAAAACCACAATGAGAAACTACTTCACACTGGTCAGAATGGCTAAAATTATCAATTTAGGAAACAACAGTTGTTGGCAAGGATGCGGAGAAAGGGAAACCCTCTTATGCTGTTGGTGAGAATGCAAACTGGTGCAGCTACTCTGGAACGCAGTATGGAGGTTTCTCAAAAGGTTAAAAATAGAAGTATTCTATGACCCAGCAATTGCACTACTCGGTATTTATCCAAAGGATATATAGTGATTTGAAGGGGCACATGCACCCCGATGTTTATAGCAGCAATGTTCACAATAGCCAAAATATGGAAAGAGGCCAGATGTCTATCAATAGATGAATGGATAAAGAAGAGGTGGTATATATATATACAATGGAATATTATGCAGCCATCAAAAAGAATGAAATCTTTCCATTTGCAACAACATGGATGTAACTACAGGGTATTATGCTAAGAGAAATAAGTCAGTCAGAGAAAGACAAATACTGTATGATTTCACTCAGATGTGGAATTTAAGAAACAAAACAGATGAACATAGGGGAAGGGAAGGAAAAATAAAATAAGATGAAAACAGAGAAGGAGGGAAACCATAAGAGACTCTTAGCTCTAGGAAACAAACTGAGCATTGCTGGAGGGGAGGTGGTTGGGGGGATGGGGTAACTGGGTGATGGCATTAAGGAGGGTAGTTGAAGCAATGAGCACTGGGTGTTATATGCCCCTGATGAATCACTAAATTCTACCCCTGAAAATAATAATAAAATATATGTTACCTAAATAAAATTTAAATAAAAAAATTTAAGAAAAACAGGAAAGATACTTTCTGAAGAAGCAAGCAAACAAAAAAGAATGGATGCTTTATTTTGTCAAATACTTTTCTTCATCTATTGAGACCATCATATGGTTCTTATCCTTTTTTGTATTAATGCTGTGTATTATGTTGATCGACTTACAAATATGCAGCCCAGGAGTAAATCCCACTTGATTGTGGTGAATAACTTTTTTAATGTCCTGTTAGATTCTATTTGCTAGTATCTTGTCAAGAACTTTTCAATCCATGTTCATCAGGTATACTGGCCTGTAATTCTCCTTTGTAGTGGGGTCTTTGGTTTTGGAATCAAGGTAATATTGGCTTTTTCAAAGGAGTTTGGAAGTATTCTTCCCACTTTTATTTTTTTTTGAACAGTTTGAGAAGAATTGGTATTAACTCTTTTTTAAATGTCTGGTAGAATACCCCTGGGAAACCATCTGGCCCTAGACTCTTGTTTGTTGGGAGATTTTTGATTAGTGATTCAATTTCTTTGCTGGTTATGGGTCTGATCAAATTTTCTATTTCTTCATTTTTCAGTTTTGATGGTTTGTGTGTTTCTAGGAATTTGTCCATTTCTTACATATTGCCCTGTTTGTTGGCATATAATTTTTCATAACATTCTTTTATGATTATTTGTATTTCTGTAATGGTTGTGTTCTCTTTTATTCATGATTTTATTTATTTTGGTACTTTCTCTTTTCTTTTTGGTAAGTCTGGTTCAGGGTTTATCAATTTTATTAATTCTTTCAGAGAACCAGCTTCTTAGTTTCATTGATCTCTTCATTTGTTTTTTTTTTGTTGTTGTTGTTTCTATATTGTTTATTTTTGCTCTGATCTATATTATTTCCCTTGTTTTGATGGCTATAGGCTTTACTTCCTATTCTTTTTCTAGCTCCTTCAGGTGTCAGGTTAGCTTGTATATTTGAGCCTTTTCTTGCTTCTTGTGGTAGGCCTGTATTGCAATATAGTTCCATCTTAAGACCACCTTTGCTGCATCCCAAAGATTATGGACTGTTATGTTTTCATTTTCACTTGCTTCTATGTACTTTTTTAATTTCTTCTGTAATTTTCTGATTAACCTATTCATTCTTTTGTAGGATGTTCTTTAACCTCCATGTATTTGTGGTCTTTCCAATTTTGTCCTGTGGTTGACTCCAAGTTTCATAGTGTTGTGGTGTGAAAATATGCATGGTATTATCTTGGTCTTTTTGTACCTGTTGAGGGATGATTTATGATACAGTATGTGATCTATTCTATTTTGAGTGCCATGTGCACTCAAAAAGAATGTGTATTCTGCTGCTTTAGGATGAAATGTTCTGAATATATCTGTTAAGTTCATTTAGTTCATTGTGTCATTCAAAACCATGGTTTCTTTGATGATTTTCTGCCTAGAAGATCTGTCCATTGTTGTAAGTGGAGTTTTAAAGTCCCCTACTATTATTTTATTATTATCAGTGTCTTTATGTTTTTATTAATTGATTTATTAATTAATTGATTTATATTCTTGTGTGCTTCCAAGTTGGGGCATAAATATTTACAATTAATAGATTTTCTTGATGGATATACCCTTTAATTATGATATAGTACCCTTCTTCATTTCTTGTTACAGTCTTTGGTTTAAAATCTATTTTGTCTGATATATGTATGGTTACTCCAGTGTTCTTTTGATGACCATTATCATGATAGATTGTTCTCCATCCATTCACTTTCTATCTGCAGGTGTCTTTGGTCTAAAATGAGTCTCTTGTGGGCAATGTATAGATGGGTCTTGTTTTTTTTTTTAATCTATTCTGATACCCTATGTCTTTGATTGGAGCATTTTGTCCATTTATATTCAGAATGATTATTGAAATATATGAATGAGGGCACTTGGGTGCCTCAGTAGGTTAAGCATCTGTCTTTTGCTCAGGTCATGATCCCAGAGTCATGGAATCGAGCCCCACATTGGGCTCCCTGCTCAGCAGAGAGCCTGCTTCTCCCTCTCCCTCTGCTATTCCCCCTGCTTTTGCTCTCTCTCTCTGTCAAACAAATAAATAAAATCTTTAAAAAAAAAGATATGAATGTAGTGCCATTGTGTTACCTCTAGAGTTGGTGTTTCTGGTGCTGTTCTCTGTCCTTTCTAGTCTGTGTTGCTTTTGGTCTTTTTTTTTTCCCCACTCAAAGAGTCCCCCTTCATATTTCTTGCAAGGCTGGTTTTATTGCCACAAACTCCTTAATTTTTGTTTGTCTGGGAAACTTCTACTCTCTCTTATTTTGAGTGACAGCCTTGCTCAATAAAGTATTCTTGACTGCATATTTTTCCCATTCAACACGTTGGATGTATCCTGCCACTTTCTACTGGTCTACAAAGTAGTGGGCAGATCTGCTGTGAACCTGATCTTTGTTCCTTTGTATGTTAAGGACTTTTTTCCCTTGTGCTTTCAAGATTCTTTCCTTTTCTATATATTTTGTGAATGTGAGTATGATATGCTTTGGCGATGGCTGGCTTTTATTGAATTTAATGGGAGTTCTCTGTGCTTCTTGGATTTTGATGTCTGTGTCCTTCCCCAGTTGAGGGACATTTTCAGTTGTTATCTGTTTGAGTAAACCTTCTGCCCCTTTTTCTCTCTTCATCTTCTGGAAGTCCTATGACACACATATTATTACATTACGCTGAGTTCCCTAAGTCTACCTTCATGGTCCATTACCTTTCTTTCCCTCTTCTTTTCAGCTTCATTATTTTCCATAATTGTATCTTCTATTCAGTGATTCATTCCTTTGCTTCATCTCTGTCTACTTTCATGATCCATTACTTTTCTTTCCCTCTTCTCAGCTTTATTATTTTCCATAATTTTATCTTCTCTTCCAGTGATTTGTTCCTCTGCTTTGTCCATCCTAATTGTTATTCAGGTTTGCATCTCAGTTACAGAATTTTTAATTTCAGCCTGAGTAGATTTTTGTTCTTTTACCTCTGCAGTAGGGCTTCTCTAGTGACTTCTATACTTTTTTTGAAGCCCAGCTAGTATCTTTATAAGCATTGCTTTAAATTCTAGTGTAGACATCTTACTTATATCAATATTGATTAAATCCCTGGCTATGATTTCTACTTCTTGTTCTTTCTTTTGGGGTGAATTCCTCCATTTGTCATTTTGTCCAGGACAAAACCAAACCAAAACAAAACTAGATCTTGGATGTGTTTTGGTCTGCTTGTTAAAAGAAGCTAAATATACCCTCCCCATTCATGCTCTTTCTCTCTAAAAAAAGAAAAAACAACAACAAAAAATCCCCCCAAACCACTGTATCATCCATTAACTTGAGGCAGGAATCTCCACCAGGTTTCACCTGCAGTATCTATTCTGTTGGGGCACTTGCGTAGCTCAGTTGTCTAATTGTCCGAATGCTGGGTTTGGGTCAGGTTATGATCTCAGGGTCGTGAGACTGAGCACTGTTTTGGGCTCTGTGCTCCGTGTTCAGTGCAGAGTCTGCTTGGTATTCTCTCCCTTTCCCTTCACCTCTGGCCCTCCCCCAGCTAGTGCTCTTTCTCAAATAAATAAATAAATAAATAAATAAATAAATAAAATCTTTAAAAAAGCTAGATCCAACAATAAATATAAAATAAAATAAAATGGAAATTATAAATTAAAATATAAAATACATATAAATAAAATTTTTAAAAAGAATAAAAAATTAAAAAGGAATTTAAAAAATTTAAAAAATAATTAAAAATAAACAATAAAAAGAAAAAGAAACCTAGATTGTATTTCTCCTAGAGCTGAAACTTTGCAGTACTCTATGATCAGTACTTTGTGCTTAGGAGGTATTTGTGCTGTCCTTCTGGGGAGGGGCTTGTTGCACTGATTCTCCACTGGACTTGCCCTTATGCAGATGCACCTGCAGGGCACAGTGGGGCGGGGCTTATTGTAAGCAGCTCTGGCCTCCATTAAATAGTGCTGTTTTGCTCCCTAAAGACTTTCAGCATTGGTGGGTGGGCGAAAATGGCAACCATTAGCTCTCTAGCCCCAGAGCTGGGAATTCACCCTCACCACTCTTCAGGAAACTCTCACTAAAGAGCAAACAATCACCCCTTTTCTATCCTAGCTCCCATCAGATTCCTGCCCTCACCCTGCCTTTTTCCAAGCTGTTTTACCTCAGGCGCACAACTAGGTTTCAAAAGTCCAAATTTTAGGGATTCCTGCAGCATGGACCAGTGCTGATCCCAAGACCCGGGGACGGTCTTGCTGTGCTTTTGTCATTTGTTGGCCTGTTCCAGGAATGTGGTTGCATGACTGCACAGCATTTCAGTATTTATGGCAAGGTGGAGCAGAGAGCCGGCACCCAGTCTCACTGTCCTCAGCTGGAGTCCCCACGCCTATGCCTGGGAACAGTGCAGCATGTTGGCACCACCCATTCTTCTTGCAACCCAGGTGATCTTCAGATCATGCTGTTCACTCCAGGGTCTCTGCCCTCCCTCACCACCAGATCACCTTTAAGCCAGGCATGACCCCAGCAGTGGTGGACTTCTAAAATGTCGGATTTTGTGTTCCACTGCTTATAATTCCTTGTGGTAGTCTTCGTAAGCAGGGTTCCCTCCCTTCTGCAGCACCCATAGTTCTTATCTTCCCCACATCAATTCCCTGCACCTCCTACCTTCCAGGAGGTTGTCACTTTTCTACTTGCAGACTTGTGGTTTTGTTCTCTCAGTCCTCAGATTGATTTCTTCTGTGATAATTTGATAATTATCTAGCTGTGTTTGAGGGACGAGCCAAGCTTAAGGTCCCCCTACTCCTCCACTGCCTTAACTCTTCCTCTTGATAAAACTCTATGAAAGACTCCATTTCGTTATTCTATTGTCCTCAGAAATTTACCTTTATTTCCCTGCTACTTTGTGCTGCAGTGGGGCTATAAGTGTAATGCTTTAACATTAAACAGCTCTACTAAAAGATAGTACTACATGAGAAAAAGCAGAAAATGTTGAGTGGCGTTACTACAAGTGAAACAAAAATCCTCAAAAACTTGTCATAATAAAGTCTGCATCTGAACAAAAATCATTAACTCTGGTTGAAATAAGGAACAACAGAACAGAGTAAAATAGTAACATTAGCAGAAAAAAATCTTACAAGCTGGGTACAAAATATTAAAATAGATATATTTAAGCTTCTTAGTAGTTTTTTTGTTAAAGATTTTATTTATTTATTTGACAGAAAAAGACACAGTGAGAGAGGGAACACAAACAGGGAGTGGGAGAGGGAGAAGCAGGCTCCTCACTGAGCAGGGAACCTGATGCAGGGCTCGATCCCAGGACCCTGGGATTATGACCTGAGCTGAAGGCAGACACTTAACAACTGAGCCACCCAGGTGCCCCAGCTTCTTAGTAGTTTTGATATATTTAATTTCAAGCTCAGTCTAAGTTCCTTAAGTATCCTTACCATTCCATAAATGTATAGGGAATGCTACAGTTAAAAAACGTTGATGGGATGTCTTACTTCATGTTGCAATAAAGGGTTTTTGTGCCCCACTCCATAAAGCCCAAGCTAAACCATATGACTATACACAAGTAACACTAAAATAAAGTATAACAATAGGGGAAGGACTACAAGGAAGTATTCTGCTTTATGAATATTCATAGAGTTTATTTAATTCAGTTCAGATGACAGTATTAAAATTTTATAGTAAGTAGACATATTTAAATGATTTCAAATGGATTATTTTGATAGCTAATTTTTTATGTAGTATGATAAAAGTATAACTTCAGAACCCCATCTAAGTACATTTTATACTATCCCATATGTAATCATTTTGAAGAAATTTGTGAACCTTAAACACTACCTCTTTTAGAGAAAGAAAATACCTCAAAAATTTAACCTGATTAAGAAGCAATGCTTAGGGATGCCTGGGTGGCTCAGTTGGTTAAGCGTCTGCCTTCAGTTCAGGTCATGATCCCAGGGTCCTGGGATCAAGTCCTGCATTGGGCTCCCTCCTCAGGGGGGAGTCTACTTCTCCCTCTCCCTCTGCCTCTCCCTCTGCTGGTGCTCGTTCTTCCTCCCTCTCTTTCTAATAAATAAATAAAATCTTAAAAAAGAAGAAGAAATGCTTACTTTCCAGAATTATGTTTTAGACTTAGAATTTCCCTATAAGCTTATAATTTGTGTATTTCAATTTAGAATGCACAGTTTTGGTCAAAAAGTGCTTATGTTTCCTACTCTTTCCTCAGATGTATTATTATTATTATTTTTAAAGATTATTTATTTATTTATTTGACAGAGAGAGACACAGCGAGAGCAGGAACACAAGCAGGGGGAGTGGGAGAGGGAGAAGCAGGCTTTCTACTGAACAGGGAGCCCAATATGGAGCTCGATCCCAGGACCCTGAGATCATGACCTGAGCTGAAGGCAGATGCTTAATGACTGAGCCACCCAGGTGCCCCCTTCAGATGTACTATTCATAAGATAAAGTTCCTTACAACAACTTTTTAGTATTCTGATTCCAAAGTAAAAATAATTGATTCTAAAACTGGAAATAAATTATTTTAAAAAAGACTTCTAGAATGTACGTTTGCCAAAGAATTGCAGTTTAAATTTCACTTCTAGTTTGATAAAAAGTCTTTTCTGTATACTCTTGAAATAAATATTAATTATGTAAGCCACTGATTGGTTAAACTAAACCTTAGTGAAAGAAAACATGATCTTGTTATCATTTCAGTTTTCTCTCAGAGAAGGTAAAATTGGATTGTTTTATAGTGAAAGTCTGAGAATCAAAGGACCTGAGGTCAAATTTCTGCTTGCCTCTTATTAGGCAAATCTCCTTTATATTTGTATTCTGCATTACCTAGCACATAGTAGACACTTAAGAAATGTGGCATGGGTGACATCACCAACATGGCAGAAAAATAGTTTTTTTTACCATTTCCTCCCCCGAACCCCAAAATCACCAATTTTGACAGACAAGAGTGCCATTGTGGAAGTCCGGGAGATATCATTTCACACCTGCTGGAATGGCTATTACCAAAGATATAACAAGTGTTGGTGAGGATTTGGGAAAAAGGGAACATTTGTGCACTGCTGGTGGGAATATAAATTGGTACAGCCACTATGGAAAACAGTATGGAGGTTCCTTAAAGAATAAAAAAAGAGAACTATATATGTTCCAAAAATTCTACTTCTATGTATATATCTGAATGAAAGGAAATCACTATTTCAAAGAGATATCTGCATGCAATGTTCATTGAAGTATTATTAACAATAGTCACGACATGGAAATAACTTATGTGTCTCTTAATTAATGCACATATAGAGAAAATGTGGTATATATACTCAATGGAATATTATTCAGCCATAAAAATGAAGGAAATCTACCATTTGTGACCACATGGATGAACCTTGAGGACATTATGTTAAGTGAAATAAGTCAGACAGAAAAATATAAATACTGTGTGATCTCATTTATATGGGGAACCTAGAGGAGTTAAGATGCCAAAGGAGTAGAGGGACCCTAGGTTTGCCTCATCCCTTAAACACAGCTAGATGAATATCAAATCATTCTGAATGCATAAGAAATTGATCTGAGGACTGAGTGAAGAAATTGCAAATCTAGAGGGAGAAAAATGGCCACATCGTGGGAGGTAGGAGCTATGGAGAGTTAATTTGGGGGAGAAAAAATTTGTGGGTGTTGTGGAGGTGAAGGAGCCCTGATTATAGAGAAAGGAGCGAGAAAGAAAGAATGAAAGCAGCACGCAGGGGATTATACAGGAAAAACTCTTCCCCAAAATCATTGACTGGGAAAAGGGGAGAAGCTGACCACCCCAAGTTTTTATAAGTGGTGGACTGCAAAGTCTGAAGTTTTAGAAGTCCATGGTATCGCCAGGGTGGTGCCTGGTGGACTTAGTGGTGTTCCTGTGGGGAAGGAGGGCAGAGGCCTGGGAGTGGGCAGTATGGTCTGAGGATCCCCTGGGTCCCATGAGGAGAAACAGTTCTCCTTGGAGTGCATTTGGTAGTGGTGGCACAGCCTCTCTGGGGACAAAAGAGCTGGCAAGAGCCAATGTGCTGCCCTGTTCACTAGCATAGGAACAGAGACACCTGCTGAGGGCAGCAAACCTTAGTGTCAGCTTTTTGTGGAACTTTACCATAAACTCTGAACCACTGCACAATCATGACTGCTTTTCTGGTACAAACTGGTACCAGCCACAGTGTTCAAGACCCTCCCCCAGAAGATCAGTGTTGGTCTGTGCCATGCTAGGTCTTTAAAATTTGGAGTTTGAAACCCAGCCACATGCCTGAGATAATATACAGGAGTACTATGCTGCCCGGCAGGCAGAGAGCTTGGACACAGACAGGGTGAAGGCAGGGATTTGACAGAAGCTGGGGACACAAGCAGGGAGATTATTTGCTCTTCTCTGAGGGCTTCCTGAAGAGTGGTAGGTGCAAACTTCCTTCTCCAAGGATGAGAGAGCAGGCCATGCCATATTCCTCCTGTCCATCAGCACTCACGCAGTTTAGTGAGCAACACAACACCCCCCAGTGTAGCTTGGAGCAGCTTACACCAAGCCATATCCCCCTGCACCCTGCAGGTTCATCTCTACTAGTGCATATCCATCAGAATCAGTGCAGCAGGCCCCTCCCCCAGAACACGAATACAAACCCCTCACACAAACCAAGTCTACTGATCATAGAGTGCTGAAAAGCTTCAGCTCTAGGAGAAATAAGATCTAGCTTCTTTTAACTAGCAGACCAAAACACACTTAGTTAAAACTTGCCACACATTGGACAAAGTCCAAACACCCCATAGTGCAGGCAAGGAGAACCTCTGCACAGGACTGACCTGAGGGAAGGAGCAGCCAAAACACAACAGCAGAGTGCACACCCTGAAAGACTTCCTGATGCATGAGGCCCAGGACAGTATAGGACCTATTCTGAATATAGCCATTACTCTCAGGAACAGGAATATAACAGGCTTTCCTAACAATCACACAAAAAGGACAGTGACCTAGATAAAATGACAAGACTGAGAAATTCACCCCAGAAGAAAGAACCGGAAGAAGTCATGGCCAGGGATTTAATCAAAACAGATATAAGTAAGATACCTAAAGGAGAATTTAGAACAACAATCATAAGGACACTAGCTGGGCTTCAGAGAAGCATAGAAGACACTAGGGAGTCCCTTACCACAGCAACAAACAAAACAAAACAAAACAAAACAAAACAAACAAAAAACCTAATAACTAGTCAGGCCAAAATAAAAAATGCTATAACTGAGATGTAAAACTGACTGGATACAATGATAATGAAGATGGATGAAGCAGAGGAATGAATCAGTGATTTAGAAGACAAGATTATGGAAAATAATGAAGCTGAAAAGAAGAGGGAGAAAAAAATATTCGATCACAAATGTAGGCAGAGAGAACTCAGTGACTCCTTAAAGCATAGTAACATTTATATCGTAGGAGTCCCAGAAGAAGAGGAAAAAGGGGGCAGAAGTGTTATTTAAGGAAATTCTAGCTGAAAAATTCCCTAATATGGGGAAAGAAACAGACAATTGAAATCCAGGAGGCACAGAGAACTCCCATCAAATTCAACAAAAGCCAGCCCACACCAAGACATATCATAGTCAAATTCACAAAATACACAGACAAGGAAAGAATCCTGAAAGCAGCAAGGGAAAAACGTCCTTAACTTACAAGGGAAGAAAGATCAGGTTTGCAGCATATCTGTTCGCAGAAACTTGACATGCCAGAGAAGAATGGCAGGATATATTCCATGTGCTGAATGGGAAAAAATATGCAGCCATGAATACTTTAACCAGGTCATTCAAAATAGGAGAGAGGAAGAGCTTCCCCGACAAAAACTAAAGGAGTTTGTGACCACTAAACCAGCCCTGCAAGAAATATGAAAGGGTACTCTTTGGGAAAGAAAGACTAAAAGCAACAAAGCCTAGAAAGGAACAGAGAACATCAACAGAAACACCGACTCTAAAGGTAACACAATGGTACTAAATTCATATCAATAATCACTCTGGATGTAAATGGACTAAATGTTCCTATCAAAAGACATAGGGTATCAGAATGGATAAAAAACGAGACCCATCTAAATGCTGCCTATGAGTGGCTCATTTTAGACCTAAAGACACCTGCAGATAGAAAGTCAGGGGCTGGAGAACCATCTATCATGTTAATGGACATTAAAAGAAAGCAGGAGTGGGGCGCCTGGGTGGCTCAGTTGGTTAAGTGTCCAACTCTTGATTTTGGCTCAGGTCATGATCTAAGAGTCCTCGATCAAGCCTGAGTCAGGCTCCCCACTCAGCAGGTAGTCTGTCTCTCTTTCCCTCTGCCCCTCCCCCTGCTCATGTGCTCTCTCTCCCTCTCTCTCAAATGAAGAAATCTTAAAAAAAAAAAAGGCAGAGTAGCCATACTTATATCAGACAAACTAGATTTTAAACCAAGGATTGTAACAAGAGATGAAGAAGGACACTATATCATAATCAAGGGGTATATCTATCAAGAAGATCTAACAATTGTAAATATTTATGCCCCCAACTTGGGAACACCCAAATGTTTAAATCAATCATAACAAACATAAACATATTATCACTGATAAAATAATAGTAGGGGACTTTAACACCCCACTTACAGGAATGGGCACATCATCTAAGCAGAAAGTCAACAAGGAAACAATGGCTTTGAATAAGACACGGGACTAGATGGACTTAACAGATATATTCAGAACATTTCATCCTAAAACAGCAGAATACACATTCTTTTCGAGTGCACATGGCACATTCTCCAGAATAAATCACATACTGGGTCACAAATCAATCCTCAAGTATAAAAAGATCAAGATAATACAATCCACATTTTTAAAAAAGATTTTATTTGTTAGACAGAGAGAGAGAGAAGGAGAGCACACAAGCAGGGGGAGCCGCTGGCAGAGGGAGATGCAGTCTTCCCCTGAGCAAGGAGCCTCATGCGGGTCTTGATCCCAGGACCCTGGGATCATGACCTGAACCAAGGCATATACTTAACTGTCTCAACCACCCAGGCATCCTAAAACCATGCATATTTTGAGACCACAACGTTATGAAACTTGAAGTCAGCCACAAGAAAAAATTTGGAAAGACCGCAAATACATGGAGGTTAAGGAACATCCTACTAGGGACACCTGGGTGGTTCAGTTGATTAAGCGTCTGCCTTTGGCTCAGGTCATGATCCTGGGGTCCTGGGATCGAGCCCCACATCAGACTCCCTGCTCAGTGG
Organism: Mirounga angustirostris; assembly: GCF_029215605.1. NCBI lineage: Eukaryota > Metazoa > Chordata > Mammalia > Carnivora > Phocidae > Mirounga > Mirounga angustirostris. Next base: position 62,577,937 of record NW_026991719.1, read on the forward strand.
GGAGTCTTCTTCTCCCTCTCTCCCTGTGTGCTCTCTCTCTCTCTCTCAAATAAATGAATAAACCTTAAAAAAAAAAAATCTCCCAACAAACAAAAGTCCAGGGCCAGATGGTTTCCCAGGGGAATTCTACCAGACATAATGTTATGTTAGTTACCATACAGTACATCATTAGTTTTTGATGTAGTGTTCCATGATTCATTGTTTGTGTTTAACACCCAGTGTTCCATACAGTACAAGCCCTCTTTAATACCTATCACCAGGCTAACCCATTCCCCCACCCCTTCCCCTCTAAAACCCTCAGTTTGTTTCTCAGAGTCCATAGTCTCTTATGGCTCGTCTCCCTCTCCAATTTCCCACCCTTCATTTTTCCCTACCTTCTCCTAATGTCCTCCATGTTATTCCTTACGTTCCACAAATAAGTGAAACCATATGATAATTGACTTTCTCTGCTTGACTTATTTCACTTAGCATAATCTCTTCCAGTCCTATCCATGTTGATGTAAAAGTTGGGTATTCATCCTTTCTGATAGCTGAGTAATATTCCATTGTAAATATGGACCACATCTTCTTTATCCATTCATCTGTTGAAGGGCATCTTGGCTCTTTCCACAGTTTGGCTATTGCAGACATTGCTGCTAAGAACATTGGGGTGCATATGGCCCTTGTTCTCACTACCTCTGTGTCTTTGGGGTAAATACCCAGGAGTGCAATTGCTGGGTCATAGGGTAGCTCTATTTTTAATTTTTTGAGGCACCTCCACACTGTTTTCCAAAGTGGCTGTACCAACGTGCACTCCCACCAACAGTGTAAGAGGGTTCCCCTTTCTCCACAACCTCTCCAACATTTGTTGTTTCTTGCCTTGTCAATTTTTGCCATTCTAACAGGTGTAAAGTGATATCTCAATGTGGTTTTGATTTAAATTTCCCTGATGGCTAATGATGATGAATATTTTTTGATGTGTCTGCTAGCCATTTGTATGTCTTCTCTGGAGAAGTGTCTGTTCATGTCTTCTGCCCATTTTTTGACTTGATTATTTGTTTTTTGGGAGTTGAGTTTGAGAAGTACTTTATAGAACTTAGATATCAGCCATTTGTCTGTAGTGTCATTTGCAAATATCTTCTCCCATTCCGTGGGGTGCCTCTTTGTTTTGTCGACTGTTTCCTTTGCTGTGCAGAAGCTTTTTATCTTGTGGAAGGCCCAAAAGTTCATTTTTGCTTTTGTTTCCCTTGCCTTTGGGGATGTGTCTTGAAAGAAGTTGCTGTGGTCGGTGTAGAAGAGGTTACTGCCTATGTTCTCGTCTAGGATTCTGATGGATTCCTGTCTCACACTGAGGTCTTTCATCCATTTTGAGTTTATCTTTGTGAATGGTGTAAGAGTATGGTTGAGTTTCATTCTTCTGTATATAGCTGTCCAATTTTCCCAGCACTGAAGAGACTGTCTTTTTTCCATTGCATATTTTTTCCTGCTTTATCAAAGATTATTTGACCATAGAGTTGAGGGTCCATATCTGGCTTTTCTATTCTCTTCCATTGGTCTATATGTCTGTTTTTGTGCCAGTACCATGCTGTCTTAGTGATGACGGCTTTGTAATATAGCTTCAAATCGGGCAACGTGATGCCCCTAGATTTGCTTTTTTTTTTTTCAACATTTCCTTGGCGATTCCAGATCTTTTCTGATTCCATACAAATTTTAGAATAGTTTTTTCCAGCACTGTGAAAAACGCCATTGGAATTTTGATTGGGATGGCTTTGAAGGTATAGATTGCTCTGGGTAGCATAGACATTTGAACAATGTTTATTCTTCTGATCCATGAGCATGAAATGTTTTTCCATCTTTTTGTGTCTTCTTCAATTTCTTTCAGGTGTGTTCTGTAGTTCCTAGAGTATAGATCCTTTACCTCTTTGATTAAGTTTATTCCGAGGTATCTTATGGTTTTTGGTGCTATTGTAAATGAAATCGTTTCTCTAATTCCTCTTTCTACAGTTGCGTTGTTAGTGTATAAGAAAGCAACTGATTTCTGTGCATTGATTTTGTATCCTGCCATATTACTGAATTGCTGGATGAGTTCTAGTAATTTGGGGGTGGAGTCTTTTGGATTTTCCACATAAAGTATCATGAAAAGAGAGAGTTTGACTTCTTCTTTGCCAATTTAAATACCTTTTATTTCTTTTTGTTGTCTGATTGCTGTTGCAAGGACTTCTAGTACTATGCTGAACAATAGTGGCAAGAGTGGGCATCCTTGTTGTGTTCCTGATCTTAAGGGAAAGGTTCTCAGCTTTTCCCCATTGAGAATGATATTGACTGTGGGTTTTTGTCTTTTTAAGATTTTTTTATTTGACAGAAAGAGACACAGCAAGAGAGGGAACACAAGCAGGGGAAGTGGGAGAGGGAGAACCAGGCTTCTTGCCGAGCAGGGAGCCCGATGTGGGGCTCGATCCTAGGACCCAGGAACCACAACCCAAGCTAAAGGCAGACACTTAATGATTGAGCCACCCAGGCACCCCATTGTGGGTTTTTCATAGATGGATTTTATGAACTTGAGGAATATTCCCTCTATCCCTATACTCTGAAGAGTTTTAATCAGGAAAGGATGCTTTATTTAGTCAAATGCTTTTTCTGCATCAATTGAGAGGACCATATATTTCTTCTCTCTCCTCTTATTAATGTGTTCTATCACATTGACTGATTTGCAAATGTTGAACTACACTTGCATCCCAGGGATAATTCCCACCTGGTCGTGGTGGATGATCCTTTTAATGTACTGTTGGATCCTATTAGCTAGGATTTTGTTGAGAATTTTGGAATCCATATTCAACAAGGTATCAGTCTGAAATTCTCCTTCTTCATGGGTTCTTTTCCTGGTTTGGGGATCAAGGTAATGCTGGCCTCATAGAATGAGTCCAGAAGCTTTCCTTCTGTTTCTATTTTTTGAAATAGCTTCAGGAGAATAAGTATTATTTCTTCTTTGACTGTTTGGTAGAATTCCCCAGGGAATCTGTGAGGGCCAGGACTCTTGTTTTTTGGGAGGTTTTTGATCACTGCTTCAATCTAGTTACTGGTTATTGGTCTATTCAGGTTGTCAATTTCTTCCTGTTTCAGTCTTGGCAGTTTATAGGTTTCCAGGAAGGCATCCATTTCTTCCAGGCTGCTTAATTTATTGGCATATAGTTGTTGATAATAATTTCTAATAATTGTTTCTATTTCCTTGGTGTTAGTCATGATCTCTCCCCTTTCATTCATAATTTTATTAATTTGGATCCTTTTTCTTTTCTTTTGGATAAGTCTGGTCTTTGGTTTATTGATCTTATTAATTCTTTCAAAGAACCAGCTTCTAGTTTCATTGATCTGATCTACTGTATTTCTCATTTCTAATTCATTGATCTCTACTCTATTCCTAATTATTTCTCTTCTAATGCATGGCTTATACATCATTTGTTGCTTTTTCTCCAGTTCTTTAAGGTGTAAAGTTAGTTGGTGAATTTGGGTTTTTTCTATTTTTTTTTTGAGTGAGGCTTGGATGGCTATGTATTTCCCCCTTAGGACCACCTTTTTCACTAACCCATATGTTTTGGATCAATGTGTTTTCATTCTCATTGGTTTCCATGAATTGCTTAAGTTCTTTTTTGATTTCCTGGTTCACCCAAACGTTCTTAAGCAGAGTGGTCTTTAGCTTCCATGTGTTTGAATTTCTGCCAAATTTTTTCTTGTGATTGAGTTCCAGTTTTAAAGCATTATGGTCTGAGAAAATGCAGGGAATAATCTCAATCTTTTGGTATTGGTTGAGACCTGATTTGTGACCTAGTATGTGGTCTATTCTGGAGGAAGTTCCATGTGCACTCTAGAACAATGTGTATTCTGTTGTTTTAGGGTGGAATGTTCTATCTATGAGGTCCATCTGGTCCAGTGTGTCATTCAAAGCTCTGGTTTCTTTGTTGATTTTCTGCTTAGATGATCTGTGTATTGCTGAGAGTGGAGTATTGAGGTCTCCTACAATTAACGTATTGTTATCAATATGACTCTTTATTTTGGTTAACAGTTGGCTTATGTAGTTGGCTCCTCCCATTTTGGGGGTGTAGATATTTACAATTGTTAGATCTTCTTGTTGGATAGACCCTTTAAGAATGATATAGTGTCCTTCTGTATCTCTAACTACAGTCTTTAGCTTAAAATCTAGTTTGTCTTATATGAGAATTGCTACCCCAGCTTTCTTTTGAGGTCCATTGGCATGGAAGATGGATTTCCATCCCTTCACTTTCAGTCTGGTTGTAGCTTTAGGTTCAAAATGAGTCTCTTGTAGACAGCATATGGATGGGTCCTGTCTTTTTATCCAATCTGCAACCCTGTGCCATTTTATGGGAGCATTTAGGCTGTTCACGTTCAGAGTGATTATTGAAAGATGAATTTATTGTCATCATGTTGCCTGTGAAGTCCTTCTATAGATTGTCCCTGTAAATTTCTGTTCTATATCACTGTTGGGGTCTTTCTCCTTTTATAGAACCCCACTTCATATTCCTTGCAGGGCTGGCTTAGTGGTCACATATTTTTTCATGTTCTGCCAGTCCTGGGAGCTCTGTATCTCTCCATCCATTCTAAATGACAGCCTTGCCAGATAAAGTAGCCTTGACTGCATGGTCTTCTCATTTACTACCCTGAATATGTCTTGCCAGGCCTTTCTGGCTTGCCAGGTCTCTGTGGATAGGTCTGACGTTATTCTGATGTTCCTCCCTCTGTACGTAAGAAATCTCTTCCACCTAACTGCCCTTAAGATGGTTTCCTTGGTTGTAAGATTTGCAAGTTTTACTATTACATGCTGGGGCATTGGTCTGTTCTCCTTGATCTTGGGAAGTGTCCTCTCTGCCTCTAGGACATGAATGTTTATTTCATTCCTCAGATTAGGGAAGTTCTCAGCTACAATTTGCTCAAATATATCTTCTAGTCCTGTCTCTCTCTCTCTACCGCCTCAGGGATCCCAATAATTCTGACATTGGAAGGTTTTATGGTGTTGCTTGTCTCTAATTCTGTTTTTTTTCTATGAGTTTGTCTTCTAGATCACTAATTCTTTGTTCTGATTTGTTTACCCTAGCTGTTAGAGTATCTAGATTAGATTGGATCTCACTGATAGCATTTTTAAGTTCTGCCAGTTGAGCTCTCATTTCTGCCCTTAGATATTCTATGTTGCCATTAATCGATTTCTCCATTCTGGCTATCGTCTTCATAATTGTTACCCTGAAGTCCATTTCTGACATCTTGCTTATATCTATATCATTTGTAAATCTGTGGCAGAAGTCACAGTCTCTGAGTCTTTCCTATTTGGGGGGTTCATCCTCTCAGTCTTTCTGTTGAGGGGTGGTTGAGGGAATGTACAGAGTCCAAATTATTCACCAAAACCAAGCAAGATGCACCTGTTATAGGGATAGGGACCTTAGGGTTGTCAGCCTCTTGTTCTCCCAACCATGTCTTCTGGGGAAAGGGCCTGCCATGCTGTTACTCAGGCAAACCTGTTTGGGCAGAGTTGCCCTGCGCCCTGTGGGTGGGGGATGGGCTCAGTGAAAACTGGTTTCTTGGGGCTTTTGTTCTCTGGCGGCTTTCCCTGGTGACTTTCTGTGTCTCTTTGGAGAGTCAGAGCAGAAGAGACTGTTTCCAACCCTCTGCCTCAGAACAGAGAGATTGCAGTCTGATCTTCAGTGAGCTCTCCAGGCCACACTGTCTCCGTTTCTGTCTGTGCTGTTAGAAGCATAGGGTCCTGGGTTGTGTACCCCATAGCAGCACTCCCAGCCCTCGCTTCCAGGTCCAGGCATGTCTCTGCCCCTTTTCCTTCTAAAAACACCAGTCACCCCCAGTTTGCAGCTCCAGGTTTCAGTCCGGGGGCTCCCCTAAAGTCCTTTCCCCACTGTTACCAGTCTGGGAGTCTGCACCTAGTCCCCAGCGCAGGAGGCTTTCAAGCTCCCATGGTGCAGGATCCTGATGGCTCCCTCCCTCTTCTGTTTGTCTTCTGATATCTGTCATTAGAATCAAGGCTCCCCACTTCATACCTTGAAACCAACAACTGGCGATATTCTGTTTGTAGAGATCTGGATATGTCTTCTTACATCTCAGGCTGATTTCGTTAGTGTTCAGAGTGGTCTGGTAGATATCCAGCTCAATTCAGGAGACCAGTTGGAATAGGTTCCCCTACTCCTCTGCCATCCTCTACCAGACATTTAATTTTTTTTTAAGATTTTATTTATTTATTTGAGAGAGAGAGAATGAGAGACAGAGAGCATGAGAAGGAGGAAGGTCAGAGGGAGAAGCAGACTCCCTGCTGAGCAGGGAGCCCGATGCGGGACTCGATCCCGGGACTCCAGGATCATGACCTGAGCCGAAGGCAGTCGCTTAACCAACTGAGCCACCCAGGCGCCCCCTCTACCAGACATTTAAAGAAGAGTTGGTACCTATTCTTCTCAAACTGTTCTAAAAAATTTGAAATGGACGGAACACTCACTCTTAGGTGGAATATAAAATGCTGAATTCATAAAAGCAGAGTAGATTGGTGGTTACCAGGTGCTGGGAGGTGAGGGAACTGGGATGATGGTCAAAGAGTTAAACTTCCACCATTGAATGATTAAATTCTGGTCATCTAATGTATAGCATGGTGACTATAGTTAACAATACTGTATTATGGAAGTTGCTAAGAGAGTAAGTCTTAGATGTTCTTACCACACACACAAAAAGGTAATTATGTGAGTAGCTGGAATGTATTAACCTTATTATGGTAATAATTTCACAATATATGTGTATCACATTATGCTGTACGCCTTTACCCTGAACAATCTTATGTGTCAATTATATCTCAATAAAATGAAAAAGATAAATTTTGAATAGGTGATGAAACTTTTATTGAAAAAAGTCCTACTCTAGTAGACAATCATTTAAAAAAAATAAAAATATTCCTATTTACAACTGTTCAAAAGGAAACATTCCATTTTCAAGGAAGGGAGAAAACTTTAAATAATAAATATAGTTTAATATCTAAGGGAATCCTCTCTAAAGCCTCTGATTTATTGATATCTAAGATACACAGTTTCGAGTTTCAGAGTTAAAAATGAACAATAGCCACTTTGGAGACAAAAGTAAGTCCATAAAAACCATTCAGTATATTTATTATGCATTTTAAAATCTATAGGCGATTCATTTCAGAGTAATCTATTTTTTTTAAAGATTTTATTTATTTATTTGAGACAGAGAGAATGAGAGAGAGAGAGCACATGAGAGGGGGGAGGGTCAGAGGGAGAAGCAGGCTCCCCGCCGAGCAGGGAGCCCGATGCGGGACTCGATCCAGGGACTCCAGGATCATGACCTGAGCCGAAGGCAGTCGCTTAACCAACTGAGCCACCCAGGCACCCAAAAGTAATCTATTTTATTTAAACCAAAAAGTAAAAAGCAAAAATGTGAACTATTATCTACTAGAATTACATTCCAAGTAAAATTTGTCATGAATAGAATGATTGGATAAGGATCCTGGAAGTGGGCTATGAGGGATAGGAATGATGGAAAAATTATCAATATTTCTAGTTTTCAACTAAATAAGAGGGCACAAAGAGGTCAGTCAACATCAGAGGATGTAGTCAGAGCTTACCTCCATGCTCCTTTCAACCCAACCACAGTCCTTCTTTCAAAAGACCAGTTTAAGTCTGAGGCCAAGGCTGGAGTCTACATCTACTCTTAAGGTAATTTCTAATTAGTTTGCACAGTCAACTTTCATCATCTTCTTAACTCACAAGGATATATGCAAGAGGTTTAATCAAAGAAAGCTGACAATAGTAGTAGTAATAATAATAATAATAAATGTTAATGGTAATAATAAAGATGTATTGCTCTCTTACCATGGGCCAGACACTATTCTAAGCATTATGCATGCATTAACTCATTTAATCCTCACAATAAACCTATGAAGTAGGCATATTATTATGTTGTTATTATATGTTGAACATCTTTTATGTGATTGGTTTGTGTTTTATATTGTGTGGGATACAAAAGAAAGATACTGTGAATTTCCTGACCTCAAAGGTAAGTTTTTCTTTTGTGAAAGGCCATTTGGAAATAAAACAAATAAGACAATATAATGTAGTCATTTCCTGAGTTCTCTTTCCTGTCCTGCATATCCCCTCCAACTTATCTCTGGGCCTGATGTCATCATCTGGTGGCCAAAATAGATAATTGACTTATGATCCATTTTCTTTCCAATTCATCCCCTAACCTAATTCACCTGTAGCTTATAGTTTTCCTACTTAGTAAATTCTACCACAGACAAGATTTTTCTCACACGATGTCTTATTTCTTTGGTCTTCCAACTCTTGCACAGTCCCCATAGAAAATTCCTCTATAATTTGTGCGTCTAGGGAGGGAAAAAACCTTATTATAGTTCGTAAAACGTAGGGCTGGTAATAAATCTAAAACAAAGTGTTAATTTCAAAAGTGAAATTATATATGGCCAATAAATGCCATCCACCTGTCTCCCCAAAAGTTTCTTAAGAATTCACATGTCTCCAGCTACTACTTTTTATTGTCCTTTATTCTCTTTCCCCTCCCAAGTATCAATATTCAATTTTAAATAAGAAAGGATTTTAAAGTGCTTGGTGGTTCCTATATTTTAGTTACTAACACTGTAAGAATACTCTGTTACTTTTTTTTGTCACAGATATATGGCATTTCAGTTACATGATGTGTTGAATAAGATGTCCTGTGCTGGTCTTGAACTCTAGCTACCATTTAAAAACATTATTTATTTGGGAAAATAGATAGGGGTCCAGACTAATAAACCTATACATTAAAAAATGAAATTGTTTATAAATGGGAGTCATGTATATAAAACAAAATGCTCAACCAAATATAATAAAAAAGTTAAAATACATGATACAGACAGTAAGTTCCAGAATTAACTAGGAAAAGGAGAGAGCAATGTTGTTTGAAATTATCACAGGTAGATGGGACTTGTAGTGAGCTGGGAAATATGTATTTATAATGGCTAACCTCAAGGGCCTTTGTTACCTTATAAATGTTCAATTAGGTTAGGATATATATATGTTAGGATATATATATGTATATACACACACACACACACACACACACACATATATATATATATATATATATATATATATATATATATATAATTTGGATAGAGAAAAAGTATATATAGACCATACAATGTAAAATAATAATATATAGAAATATAAAACAGAATAATATTTTACATACTAATGTCAGGGAATGCAAGAGTCCTCCATATTTTCAACTCTCTTTGTTATATACAGCAATTGCTATAGTCCTTAACTTTAAAATTTCCTTTTATAAAATTATAGGCTTGTTAGTTATAAGCTATTTTTGCTTCAATGGTTTTGGTCTCCTTTAAATAAGGACCTCTGAGAGAATGAACTTATTCTTAAGTACCCACCACAATCTTCACTGGAATTTAGAGCAGTCTTAGAAGAATGTGGAAGATCAATAGCATAGTACTAAACCAGACACAGGCCAGACATATACACACAGACACACTATGCATATATACACATATATATCACTTATTATGAATCAAAAAATTTTCAAAACTACTAAGTTTTAGAAATACTTATTCATAACATTTGAATGATTATGACTTGCCTAATAAACTTTTGAAAATTTTGAATGAAAAATAGTTGTCTCTTAGAAAAAAAGTTACATATAAACATTTAAATCATTTATTGTGCCATCTTCTCACTCTAAAGCTATGGAATGGGCATGTTAAATAGAATATATTCTAAGAAAAATTAATATACATAATTAGGATGAAAATTATAAAGGGTAAGTATCATTGAGATGTTTTCCTAAAAATGGAGGTAATATTGGAGAATAAAATGTAAAAAACTTCACACAATCAAAAGTACTTTAAATTTTCAGTTGCTACATTCAATAATAAAAAATGTACGTTTTGGACCCTGAGGACATTATGATAAGTCAGAGATAAGAAAGACAAATACTGTATACTTTTTTTAGTAATCTAAAAAAAGCTAAACTCATAAAAACAGAGAATAAAATGGTGGAGGGACATGGCATATGTTGTTTAAGGGTACAAACTTACAACAATTAGCAAATAAATTCTAGAGATCTAATGCACAGCATAGTGAATATAGACAATAGTATTGTACAATAATCATCAAACTTGGTAGAAGATTAGAATTACTCCAACCAAAATAGAAGTGATAATTATGTAACATGATAGAGGTGCTAATTATCACTACAATGGCAATCATATTACAGTATATAAATGTATCAAATTAGTATGCTATACACCTTAAATTTATACAACGTTGTATGTCAAATATCTTTTAATAAAAAATAAATGTAAAGAATGGATTATTTTAGTCAGAGATTTATATGCTACTATTAATTTACATGAATACAAACAGAAATATAAAGTCAAAACTCTAATAGGGGTTCTGGTTAATAATATCTGCATTTTGAAAGGTATTGAGTATAATTTTTTTAAATGCTATATAAAATTGAAGAATTTTTGGAGGACTTCCATAAATCAGGCAATGTTAAACCAAAAAAGACAAATAACTCTTGAGCAGACTATATTACACAACAATGGAATACACAGAGAAATAATACAGTATTTGAGATTCAAAAATGATTCCAAATTTCAATAAAACTAGCATACTTAAAGATTGATTTCAAAAGTTAGAACTTCACTATAGAGGTCTCTTTCACTTTGTGAGGATACTAGAAGTCAGCCATCTGAAACCTGAAGTCTGGAAGAGGGGTCTCACCACAACTCTATGGTGCTGGCACCCTAATTTTGGACTTCACATCCTCCAAAACTTTGGATAAAAGCATTTCAGAACTGGATGTGTTATGTTGATAGTAAGATATAGAAGGCAGCTGCTGGAGATGATCACCATAAAAGTACCTCTTGGAGGGATTTGAAGATGTGTTTTCAAAGATGACTGTTCCACATAGCTCAGACACCAGCTACCATGATATAGTTGAAGGGATGCTGTTGAGACAGGAGTTAAGATGGCAGAGTAGTAGGAGGACCCTAGGCTTGCCTCATCCCTCAAATGCAACTAAATAAATATCAGATCATTCTAAATATCCATGAAGTCTAACTGAGGACTGACAGAACAAACTGCACAACTAGAAGGAGAGAAGAGGCCACATCTTGGAAAGTAGGAGGTGCAGAGATATGGTTTGGGGAGAATTGTATTATGGGTGCTGCCGAGAGGAAGGGGCCTTGGTCACAAAGAGAGGTGAGATAGAGAAAGAGAGAGGCACACAGGGGATTGCACGAGGAAAATACTTCCCCAAAGCCATTAACTGAGAAAACAAGAGGGGCTGATTTTTGTGAGTTTTTACAACCAGCTGGGTTCAAAGACTGGAGTTTTAGAGGTCCACAGCGTGGCTGGTGTGGTGCCCTGAGGGCACTGCACTGCTCCTGTGGAGGAGGGCAAATAGCCTGGGGGCAGGCGATCTGAAGATTCCCTGGGATGCACTGTGAGAGAGAGTTCTGCCTTCTTGGAGTGCACCTGGGAGGGGTGGCATTCCCTCTCAGGGAACAAAAGATCCAGTAGGTGCCATTTCTCCCTCACCTCCAGGATAAGTGTAGAGACAACTGCTGAGGGCAACTAATCTGAATACTGGCTCCCTGCTGTGCTTTACTCCAAGCTCCAAGCCCTTGTGCTTTGGTGAGACTGCCCTTCTGGGACAAACTTGCATTAGTCCCATTGTGGCAAGAGTCTTCCCCAGAGGACCAGCATGAGTCCACACCATGCCAGGTCCCTAAAGTTTGGAGTTTAAAAACTTAGCCAGGCTGCCTGGGATAGAACACAGGTGCACTGTGCTACTGGGAAGGCAGATGGCCTGCACACAAACAGGGTGAAGGCAGTAATCTGAGGGACACTTAGGACACATGAGGGAAGACTGTTCACTCTTTTATGAGGGCTTCCTGGACAGTGGTGGGTGAAAACTCCCCTCTCCAGGGTTGAGAGGGGACTGGAACCATTTCTCACTTGCGCCCCTCAGCATAAACTAACTTCTATAAGCAGCCCAATGCCAACAGTGGTGGCCTAAACTGCTTACACCAAGCTCCCACCCCCCTGTGTTCCGCTGGTGCTGCTTTTCTTGGGCAAGTGTGTCCAAGAACCAGCCCAGTGGGCCCCTTCCCCAGAAGACCAGCACAAACCCCTGTATTCACCACTGACCATAAAGTTCTGCAAAGCCTCAGCTCTGGTGAAAATAACATTAGGTCTCTTTTAACAAGCAGACCAGAGCACTTCTGGTTAAAAACCGCCACACTCTGGGCAAATTCCAAACACTGCAGGCAAGGAGAAACTCTGCAGAGGACTGACCTGGGAAAGAGCAGCCAAATCACAGCATCAGAGTGCACACAACATACACCAGAGACACTTCCTGAAGTGTTAAGACCTGGATAGTATATGACTTTTTCTTCATAAAGCCATTACTCTCAGGAGCAGAAAACATGTGTTAGGCTTTCCTAACACAGAAGACAGAGACAGAGAAAAAAATGCCAAGATGGAGGACTTTATCCCAAAAGAAAGAACAAGAAAAGGTCATGGCTAGGGACTAATCAAAACAGGTAAAAATACTTTGCCTGCTCCAGAATTTAAAGCAACAATCCTAAGGATACTAGCTGGACTTGAGAAAAGCATAGAAGACACCAGGGAGTCCCTTACTGCAGAAAAAAAAAACAACAAAAAACTCCAAAAAAGCCCTAAAAATTAGCCAGGCAGAAATGAAAAATGCAGTAACAAAGATTCAAAACTGACTGGATGTAATGACCACAAGGATGGAAGAAGCAGAGGAATGAATAAGTGATATAGAAGATAAAATAATGGCCTGAAAAGAAGAAGGAAAGAAAAATATAGGATCACAAATGCAGTGAGGGACTCAATGACTCCATATCATAGGACTCCCAGAAGAATAGAGGGACAAGGGGGCAGAAAGTTTATTTGAGGAAATTACAGCTGAAAACTCCCTAATCTGGGGAAGGAAATATACATCCAAATCCAGGAGGCATAGAAAACTCCCATCAAAATCAACAAAGCCAGGCCAACACCAAGACATATTGTAGTTAAACTTGCAAAATATAGAGATAAAGAAAAAAAACCTAAGAGCAGGAAGAGAAAAGTCCTTAACTTTCAAGGGAAAAGAAGGTTAGCAGCAGATCTCTCCACAGAAACTTGGCAGGCCTGAGGAGAATGGTATGATATAGTCAACGTGTTGAATGGGGAAAATATGCAGCCAAGATTTCTGTATCCAACACGCTGTCATTCAGAATAAAGGAAAGATAAAGAGTTTCCCAGACAAACAAAAACTAAAGGAGTTCATGACCACTAAACCAGCCCTGCAAGAAAAATTAAAGGGGATTTTTTGAGTGGGAAAGAAAGATCAAAAGCAACAAAGACTAGAAAGGAACACAGAATGGTGATCTAATAAGTAATAAATGTCACTAAATTCATATCTATCAATAATCATTCTGAATGAAAATGGACTAAACATCCCAATCAAAAGATATAGGGTGTCAGAATGGATAAAAAACAAGACCCTATATATGCTGCTTACAAGAGACTCTTTTATTATTTTATTTATCTTTTTATTATTTTTTATTAGCATATAATGTATTATTTATTTCAGGGGTACAGGTCTGTGATTCATCAGTCTTACACAATTCACAGAACTCACCATAGCACATACCCTCCCCAATGTCCATCACCCAGCCACCCCATCCCTCACACCCCCCTCCACTCCAGCAACCCTCAGTTTGTTTCCTGAGATTAAGAGTCTCTTATGGTTTGTCTCCCTCTCTGGTTTCATCTTGTTTCATTTTTCTCTCCCTTCCCTTATGATCCTCTGCCTTGTTACAAGAGACTCATTTTAGACCTAAACACACCTCTCCCTGGTCATGTGCTCTCTTTCTTTCTCTAAAATGAGTAAGTCTTAAAAAAAAAGAAAGCCAGAGTAACCATACTTATATTTGACAAACTAGATTTTAAACCAAAGACTGTAACAAGAGATGAAGAAGGGCACTATACCATAATAACGGGATCTATCCAACAAGAATATCTAACAATTGTAAATATTTATGCTCCCAACTTGGGAGTACCCACACATCTAAAAAAAACAAATAGGGGCTCCTGGGTTGCTCAGTTTGTTAAGCATCTGACTCTTGGTTTTGTATCAGGTCATGGGGTCAAGCCCTGAGTTGGGCTCCATGCTCAGTGGGGAGTCGGCTTGAAGATTCTCTCCCTCTGCTCCACAAACTCGCTCGAGGTCTCTCTCACTCAAATAAATAAATAAATCTTAAAGAAAAAACAAGGGCGCCTGGGTGGCTCAGTTGGTTAAGCGACTGCCTTCGGCTCAGGTCATGATCCTGGAGTCCCGGGATCCAGTCCCGCATCGGACTCCCTGCTCGGCAGGGAGTCTGCTTCTCCCTCTGACCCTCCTCCCTCTCATGCTCTCTGTACCTCATTCTCTCTGTCTCAAATAAATAAATAAAATCTTAAAAAAAAAAAGAAAAAGCAATTAATAACAAACATAAAGGAACTCATTGATAATAAGAGGGGACTTTATTATTTTTTTATTTTTTAAAATTTTATTATGTTATGTTAGTCACCATACAATACATCATTGGTTTTTGATGTGGTGATCCACAATCCATTGTTTTCGTATAACACCCAGTGCTCCATGCAGTACGTGCCCTCCTTAATACCCATCACCGGGCTAACCAATCCCCCCTCCCACCTCCCCTCTAAAACCCTGTTTGTTTCTCAGAGTCCATGGTCTCTCATGGTTCATCTCTCCCTCCAATTCCCCCTCCCCATTTTTCCCTTCCTTCTCCTAATGTCCTCCATGCTATTCCTTATGTTCCACAAATAAATGAAACCATATGATAATTGACTTTCTCTGCTTGACTTATTTCACTTAGCATAATCTCCTCCAGTCCCATCCATGTTGATGTAAAAGTTGGGTATTCATCTTTTCTGATGGCTGAGTAATATTCCATTGTATTTATGGACTACATCTTCTTTATCCATTCATCTGTTGAAGGGCATCTTAGCACTTTCCACAGTTTGGCTATTGCAGACATTGCTGATACGAACATTGGGGTGCATATGGCCCTTCTTTTCACTACATCTGTGTCTTTGGGGTAAATACCAAGGAGTGCAATTGCTGGGTCATAGGGTAGCTCTATTTTTATTTATTTATTTAATTATTATTATTTTTTTTTAATTTTTTTAAAGATTTTATTTATTTGTGAGAGAGAGAATGAGAGACAGAGAGCATGAGAGGGAGGAGGGTCAGAGGGAGAAGCAGGCTCCCCGCCGAGCAGGGACCCCGATGCGGGACTCGATCCCAGGACTCCAGGATCATGACCTAAGCCGAAGGCAGTCACTTAACCAACTGAGCCACCCAGGCGCCCGGGTAGCTCTATTTTTAAATTTTTGAGGCACCTCCACACTGTTTCCCAAAGTGGCTGTACCAACTTGCATTCCCACCAACAGTGTAAGAGGGTTCCCCTTTCTCCACAACCACTCCAACATTTGTTGTTTCTTTCCCTGTCCATTTTTGCCATTCTAACTGGTGTAAGGTGGTATCTCAGTGTGGTTTTGATTTGAATTTCCCTGATGGCTAATGATAATGAACATTTTTTTTCATGTGTCTGTTAGCCATTTGTATGTCTTCTTCAGAGAAGTGTCTTTTCATATCTTCTGCCCACTTTTTGAATTGATTGTTTTTTGGGTGTTGAGTTTGAGAAGTTCTTTATAGATCTTGGATACCAGCCCTTTACCTGTAGTGTCATTTGCAAATATCTTCTCCCATTCTGTGGGTTGCCTCTTTGTTTTGTTGACTGTTTCCTTTGCTGTGCAGAAGCTTTTTATCTTGATGAAGTCCCAAAAGTTCATTTTTGCTTTTGTTTCACTAGCTTTTGGAGATGTATCTTGAAAGAAGTTGCTGTGGCTGATGTCAAAGAGGTTACTGCCTGTGTTCTCCTCTAGGATTTTGATGGATCCCTGTCTCACATTGAGGTCTTTCATCCACTTTGAGTTTATCTTTGTGAATGGTGTTAGAGAATGGTCGAGTTTCATTCTTCTGCATGTGGCTGTCCAATTTTCCCAGCACCATTTATTGAAGAGACTGTCTTTTTTCCATTGCCTGTTTTTTCCTGCTTTGTCAAAGATTATTTGACCATAGAGTTGAGGGTCCATATCTGCGTTCTCTATTCTGTTCCATTGGTCTGTAGGTCTGTTTTTGTGCCAGTACCATGCTGTCTTGGTGATCACTGCTTTGTAGTATAGCTTGAAATCGGGCAATGTGATGCCCCCAGCTTTGTTTTTCTTTTTCAACATCTCCTTGGCGATTCAGGGTATTTTCTGATTCCATACAAATTTTAGGATTGTTTGTTCCAGCACTTTGAAAAATGTCATTGGAATTTTGATCGGGATGGCATTGAAGGTATAGATTGCTCTGGGTAGCATAGACATTTTAACAATGTTTATTCTTCCGATCCATGAGCATGGAATATTTTTCCATCTTTTTGTGTCTTCTTCAGTTTCTTTCATGAGTGTTTTGTAGTTCCTAGAGTATATAGATCCTTTACCTCTTTGGTTAAGTTTATTCCAAGGTATCTTATGGTTTTTGGTGCTATTGTAAATGGAATCGTTTCTTTAATTTCTCTTTCTACAGTTGCGTTGTTAGTGTATAAGAAAGCAACTGATTTCTGTGCATTGATTTTGTATCCTGCCACATTACTGAATTGCTGGGTGAGTTCTAGTAATTTGGGGGTGGAGTCTTTTGGGTTTTCCACATAAAGTATCATGTCGTCTGTGAAAAGAGAGAGTTTGACTTCTTCTTTGCCAATTTGAATACCTTTTATTCCTTTTTGTTGTCTGATTGCTGTTGCTAGGACTTCTAGTACTATGTTTAACAATAGTAGCGAGAGTGGGCGTCCTTGATGTGTTCCTGATCTTAAGGGAAAGGCTCTCAGCTTTTCCCCATTGAGGGTGATATTCGCTGTGGTTTTTTCATAGATGGATTTTATGAACTTGAGGAATGTTCCCTCTATCCCTATACTCTGGAGAGTTTTAATCAGGAAAGGATGTTGTATTTTATCAAATGCCTTTTCTGCATCAATTGAGAGGACCATATGGTTCTTCTCCCTCCTCTTGTTAATGTGTTCTATCACATTGATTGATTTGCGAATGTTGAACCACCCATGCATCCCAGCAATAAATCCCACTTGGTCGTGGTGGATGAACCTTTTAATGTATTGTTGGATGCTATTAGTTAGGATTTTGTTGAGGATTTTGGAATCCATATTCATCGGGAATATCGGTCTGAAATTCTCCTTTTTGATGGGGTCTTTGCCTAGTTTGGGGATTAAGGTAATGCTGGCCTCATAGAATGAGTTTGGAAGTTTTCCTTCTGTTTCTCTTTTTTTGAAACAGCTTTAGTAGAATAGGTATTATTTCTTCTTTGAATGTTTGGTAGAATTCCCCAAGGAATCCCTCAGGCCCGGGACTCTTGTTTTTTGGGAGGTTTTTGATCACTGCTTCAATCTCACTACTGGTTATTGGCCTATTCAGGTTGTCAATTTCTTCCTGTTTCAGTCTTGGCAGCTTATAGGTTTCCAGGAAGGCCTCCATTTCAACCAAAATTGCTCAGTTTATTGGCATATAGTTGTTGATAATAATTTCTAATAATTGTTTCTATTTCCTTGGTGTTAGTCATGATCTCTCCCCTTTCATTCATAATTTTATTAATTTGGGTCCTTTCTCTTTTCTTTTGGATAAGTCTGGCCAGTGGTTTATCGATCTTATTAATTCTTTCAAAGAACCAACTTCTAGTTTCATTTGTCTGATCTACTGTGTTTCTGGTTTCTAATTCATTGATTTCTGCTCTAATTTTAATTATTTCTCTTCTAATGCATGGCTTAGGCATAGTTTGTTGCTTTTTCTCTAGTTCTTTAAGGTGTAGACTTAGTTGGTGAATTTGGGATTTTTCTATTTTTGTGAGTGAGGCTTGGATGGCTATGTATTCCCCCCTTAGGACCACCTTTGCAGTATCCCATAGGTTTTGGACCAATGTGTTTTCGTTCTCATTGATTTCCATGAATTGTTTAAGTTCTTCTTTGATTTCTTGGTTGACCCAAACATTCTTGAGTAGAGTGGTCTTTAGCTTCCAAGTGTTTGAATTTCTGCCAAATTTTTTCTTGTGATTGAATTCCAGTTTTAGAGCATTATGGTCTGAGAATATGCAGGGAATAATCTGAATCTTTTGGTATCGGTGGAGACCTGATTTGTGACCCAGTATATGGTCTATTCTGGAGAAAGTTCCATGTGCGCTCGAGAAGAATGAGTATTCTGTTGTTTTAGGGTGGAATGTTCTGTAAATATCTATGAAGTCCATCTGGTCCAATGTATCATTCAAAGCTCTTGTTACCTTGTTGATTTTCTGCTTAGATGATCTGTCCATTGCTGAGAGTGGAGTATTGAGGTCTCCTACAATTAACGTATTGTTATCAATATGACTCTTTATTTTGGTTAACAGTTGGCTTATGTAGATGGCTGCTCCCATGTTGGGGGCATAGATATTTACAATTGTTAGATCTTCTTGTTGGATAGACCCTTTAAGAATGATATAGTGTCCTTCTGTGCCTCTAATTACAGTCTTTAGTTTAAAATCTAATTTGTGTGATATAAGAATTGCTACCCCAGCTTTCTTTGGAGGTCCGCTGGCATGGAAGATGGATCTCCATCCCTTCACTTTCAGTCTGGTTGTAGCTTTAGGTTCAAAATGAGTCTCTTGTAGACAGCATATGGATGGGTCCTGTCTTTTTATCCAATCTGCAACCCTGTGCCGTTTTATTGGAGCATTTAGGCCATTCACGTTGAGAGTGATTATTGAAAGATGTGAATTAATTGTCATCATGTTGCCTGTGAAGACGTTGTTTTTATAGATTGTCCCTGTAAATTTCTGTTGTATATCACTCTTGGGGTCTTTCTCCTTTTATAGAACCCCACTTAGTATTTCTTGCAGGGCTGGTTTAGTGGTCACATATTCTTTCAGCTTCTGCCTGTCTTGAAGCTCTGCATCTCTCCATCCATTCAAAATGACAGCCTGTCGGATAAAGTATTCTTGGCTGCATGTTCTTCTCGTTTAGTATCCTGAATATGTCTTGCCAGGCCTTTCTGGCTTGCCAGGTCTCTGTGGATAGGTCTGACATTATTCTGATGTTCCTCCCTCTTCCCCCTAACTGCCCTTAAGATGGTTTCCTTGGTTGTAAGATTTGCAAGTTTTACTATTACATGCCGGAGTGTTGGCCTGTTTTCCTTGATCTTGGGGGGTCTTCTCTGCCTCTAGGACTCAAATGTTTGTTTCATTCCCCAGATTAGGGAAGTTCTCAGCTATGATTTGCTCAAATACCTCTTCTAGTCCTCTCTCTCTCTCCACTCTGTCTGGGATTCCAATTATTCTAACATTGGAACGCTTCATGGTGTCACCTATTTTCTGATTCTATTTTCATGGATTCTGAGTTGTTTTTCCCTGGCCTCCTCTTTTCCCTTTTTATCTATTATATTGTCTTCCAGGTCACTTATTCTCTCTTCTGTCTCAGTTACCTTAGCTGTTAGATTATCTAGATTGGATTGTATCTCATTGATAGCATTTTTAAGTTCTGCCAATTCACCTTTTATTTCTGCCTTTAGAGACTCTGTGTTGCCATTAATTGATTTCTCCATTCTAGCCATTGTCTTCACAATTGCTAGCCTGAATTCCATCTCTGACATCTTGGTTATATCTGCATCCATTTGTAAATCTGCAGCATAAGTCATAATCTCTGAGTCTTTCCTATTTTGGTGGCTCCTCCTCCTAGTCATTCTGTTGATGGGTGTTTGAGGGAATTTATAGAGTCCAAATTATTGACCAGAACCCAAGCAAGATGCACCTGTTTTCTTGGGACCTTAGGGTTGCTGACCTCTTGTTTTCCCAGCCTGTCTTATGGGGGAGGGGCCTGCCGTGCTGTTACTCAGGCAACCCTGTTTGGGCAGAGCTGCCCTGCCCCCTTGTGGCGGGGGATGGGCTCAGCAGGAATCAGTCTTTGGGGCTTTTGTTCTCTGGCGGCTTTCCCTGGTGGCTTTCCAAGTCTCTTCTGTGAGTCAGAGCAGAAGAGACCATTTCCAACCCTCTGCCTCAGAGCAGAGAGACCGCAGTCTGTTCTTCAGTGAGCTCTCCAGGCCACACTGTCTCCGTTTCTGTCTGTGCTGCTATAAACTGTAGCATCCTGGGTTGTTCGCCCCTCCGCAGTACTCCCAGTCCTGCCTCCAGGTTGGGGCACGTCTCTGCCCTTTGTGCTTCTAAAACCGCCAGTCACTCCCAGTTCGCAGGCACGACCCCACTGCTCTGGGTTTCTGCCTGGGGGCTGCAGTTCACCTGCGTGACCCTGCCGCTCTGGGTTTCTGCCCGAGGGGCTGCTCTAGAGTCCTTTCCCCACCGGTACCTGTCTGTAAGTCTGTGCCCCGTCCGCAGCACGTGAAGCTGTTGCTCATCAGTGGTGTAGGATCCCCACAGCCAGGCACCCTCCTGCTGCCGTTTATCCTCCGATATCTGCCCGCGGAATCATGACTCCCCACTTCGTACCTCAAAACCGATTGCCTACGATATTCTGTTTATAGAGATCCAGATCTTCTTACATCTCAGGCTGGTTTCGTGGGTGCTCAGAGTGGTCTGTTGGATAACCAGCTCAATTCCGGGGACCAGTTGAATTAGGGTCTCCTACTCCTCTGCCATCTTTCCCCCCTCAAGAGAGGACTTTAACATCCTACTTACAACAATAGACAGATCATCTAAGCAGAAAATCAACAAGGAACCAATGGCTTTGAATGACACACTGAACCAGATGGACAGATATATTCAGAGCATTTCATCCTAAAGCAGTGGAACACACATTCCTTTTGAGTGCATGTGGAACATTTTCAAGAATAGATCACATAGTAGGTCACAAATCAGGCCTCAATAAATACAAAAAGATTGAGGTCACCCCATGCATCATTCATAACCACAACACTATGTAACTTGAAGTCAACCACAAGAAAAATTTTGGAAAGACCACAAATACATGGGGGTTAAAGAACATCCTACTAAAGATTGAATGGGTCAATCAGGAAATTAAAGAAGAAACAAAAAAATACATGGGAAGAAATGAAAATGAAAACACCATGGTCCAAAACCTTTGGATGCAGCAAAAGTGGTCATAAGAGGGAAGTGTATGGCAAGACAGGTTTAGCTCAAGAAGCAAGAAAAATCTTGAATTTGCAACCCAAACTTACACCTAAAGGACCTAGAAAAAGAAGAACAAATGAAAGTTAAAGGTAGTAGAAGGGAAATAATAAATATTAGAGCAGAAATAAATGATGTAGGAAAAAAAAAACAGTAGAATAGATCAATGAGAAATTAAGAGACAGCTCTTTGAAAGAATTAACAAAATGGATAAACCCCTAGCCAGACTTAACAAAAAGAAAAGAGAATGGACCCAAATAAATAAAATCAGAAATGAGAGAGGAGAGATCACAACCAACACCACAGTCATACAAACAATTATAAGAGAATATGATGAAAAATTATCTGCTAACAAACTGGGCAATCTAAAAGAAAAGGATAAATTCTTGGAAACATATAAGCTACTAAACTACTGGGGCGCCTGGGTGGCTCAGTCTTTAAGCGTCTGCCTTCGGCTCAGGTCATGATCCCAGGGTCCTGGGATCGAGTCCCACATCGGGCTCCCTGCTTGGCGGGAAGCCTGCTTCTCCCTCTCCCACTCCCTCTGCTTGTGTTCCTGCTCTCGCTATGTCTCTGTCAAAAAAATAAATAAAATATTTAAAAAAAAAAAAAGCTACTAAACTACTGAAACAGGAAGAAATAGAAAATTTGAACAGACTGAGAACAACAATGAAATCGAATCAGTCACCAAAAATCCCCAAGCATACAAAAGCCCAAGGCCAGATGGCTTCCCAGGGACATTCTACCATTTAAACAAGAGTTAATACCTATTCTTCTCATACTGTTCCAAAAAATAGAAATGGAAGGAAAACTTCCAAACTCATTCTATCAGGCCAGCATTACCTTGATTCCAAAACCAGCCAAAGATGCCACTAAAAAAGAGAATTACATGCCAATATCCCTGATGAACATGGGTGCAAAAATTCTCAACAACATAGTAGCAAATGGAATCCAACAGTACATTAAAAGCATCATTCACGTATTGTATGGTGACTAACATAACATATTAAAATAAAATAAAATAAAATAAAAAGGAATCATTCACCACGATCAAGTGGGATTTATTCCTGGGCTGCAAGCATGTTTAAATAATTGCACTCAATCAGCATGATACACCACATTAATAAAAGGATAAGAACCATATAATCCTCTCAATAGATGCAGAAAAAACACTGGATAAAGTACAGCATCCATTCTTGATAAAAATCCCTTGAACAAAGTAGAGATAGAGGGAAAAACCTCAACATCATAAAGGCCATATGTAAAGGACACAGAGCTAATATAATCCTCAATGGGGAAAAGCAGAGCTTTCTCCTTTATGGTCAGGAACAAGACAGATGTCCACTCCCACCATTGTTATATAACATAGTATTGGAAGTCCTAGCCTTCTCAATCAGACAACAAGTAGAAATAAAAGGCATCCACATTGGCAAGGAATAAGTCAAAATTCCTCTAGTCACAGACAGCATGATACTCTGTGTACAAAACCTGAAAGACTCCACCAAAAATATTGCTAGAGCTGATACACAAATTCAGTAAAATTGCAGGATACAAAATCAATGTGCTAAAATCTGCTGCATTTCTGTACACCAATAATGAAGGAGCAGAAAGGGAAATCAAGGAATCGATCCCATTTACAATTGCATCAAAAACCGTAAGATATCTAGGAATAAACCTGACCAAATAGGTAAACAATCTGTGTTCTGAAAACTATAGAACACTCATGAAAGAAATTGAAGAGGACACAAAGAAATGGAAAAACATTCCATGCTCATGGATTGGAATAACAAATATTGTTAAAGTGTCTATACTACCCAAAGCAATGTACACATTCAATGCAATCCTTATCAAAATACCACCAGCACTTTTCACAGAGCTAGAAGAAACAATCCTAAAATTTGTATGGAACCACAAAAAACCATGAATAGTCAAAGTAATGTTGAAAAAAAAAAAAAAGCTAAGCTGGAAGCATCATAATTCCGGACTTCAACCTCTATTACAAAGCTGTAATCATCAAGGCAGTATGGTACTGGCACAAAAACAGATACATAGATCAATGGAACAGAGTAGAGAGCCCAGAAATGGATCTTCAACTCTATGGTCAACTAATCTTCGACAAAGCAGGAAAGAATGTCCAATGGACAAAAGACTGTCTCTTTAACAAATGCTTTTGGGAAAGCTGGACAACAACATGTAGGAGAATGAAACTGGACCACTTTCTTCCACCATACACAAAAATAAACTCAAAATGGATTAAAGACCTAAATATGAGACATGAAACCATTAAAATCCTAGAAAAGAACACAGGCAGCAACCTCTTTGACCTTGGCTGGAGCAACATCTTACTAGAGACATCTCTAGAGACAAGGGAAACATAAGCAAAAATGATGTTTTGGGACTTCCTCAAGATAAAAAGCTTCTGCATGGCAAAGGAAACAGCAAAACTAAAAGGCAACCTTCAGAATGAGAGAAGATATTTGCAAATGACATATCTGATAAAGGGTTAGTAAATAAAATCTATAAAGAAATTATCAAACTCAACACCCAAAAACCAAATAATCCAGTTAAGAAATGGGCAGCAGAAATGAATAGACATTTTTCCAAAGAAGGCATCCAGATGGCCAACAGACACATGAAAAGATGCTCAACATCACTCACCATCAGGGAAAAATAAATCAAAACTACAGTGAGATAATCACCTTTCACCTGTCAAACTGGCTAAAATTAACAACACAGGAAACAACAGATGTTGGTGAGGTTGCAGAGAAAGGGGAACCCTCTTACACTGTTGGTGGGAATGCAAACTGGTGCAGCCACTCTAGAGAACAGTATGGAGGGTCCTCAAAAAGTTAAAAATAGAACTACCCTGTGACTCAGCAATTGCACTACTAGGTATTTACCCAAAAGATACAAAAACACTCATTCAAAGGGACATATGCACACGATGTTTATAGCAGTGTTATCAACAATAGCCAAATTATGGAAAGAGCCCAAATGTCCATTGACTGATGCATGGATAAAAAGTTGTGAGGTATATAGACACAATGAAATATTAGTCATAAAAAGAATGGAATCTTGTCATTTTAAAATGACATGAATGGAGCCAGACTGTATTATGCTAAGCTAAGTAAGTCAGAGAAATAGAATACCATATGATTTCACTTGTATGTGGAATTTAAGAAACAAAACAGATGAACATAGGGGTTACAGAAAAAAAAAGAGAGGTAACCATAAAATAGACTCTTAATTATAGAGAATAAACTCAGGGTTGCTGGAGGGGAGGTGGGTTGGGAATGGCTTAAATGGATGATGGGTATTAAGGAGGGAACTTGCTGTGATGAGCACTGGGTGTTGTATGTAAGTGATGAATCACTAAATTCTGCTCCTGAAACTATTACACTATATGTTAACTAACTGGAATTTAAACAACAACTTGAAGCAAAAAAAAAAAAAGAAAACAAAATCAACTTTACTCTAGAAATACAACGATGAGGGGTGCCTGGGTGGCTCAGTCAGTTAAGCATCTGCCTTCAGCTCAGGTCTTGATCCCAGGGTCCTGGGATCGAGCCCCGTGTCAGGTTCCCTGCTCAATGGGGAGTCTGCTTCTCCCTCTGCCCCCCTGCTCTTGCTCTCTATGTCAAATAAACAAATAAAATCTTAAAAAAAAAAGAAATACAAGGATAAGAGGGAATGAATACCACTGGAACTCAATAAATTCCAAAGACATGGAAAAATACACAAGATAAACTATTAGGTAAACATGATTAAATATAAAACTATATATAGCATCCACATAACTATGAGTAATATGTTTATGCACATATATACATATATGCATAAAGAATAGATTGGTTGGAAATATACTAGGATTTTACCAGTGCCTATCTGATTGGGTAGGATTACAGGTGGTGTGTGTATATATATATATATATATATATATATATATTTTTTTTTTTTTTTTAAGATTTTATTTATTTATTTGACAGGGAGAAACACAGCAAGAGAGGAAACACAAGCAGGGGGAGTGGGAGAGGGAGAAGCAGGCTTTCCACTGAGCAGAGAGCCAGATGTGGGGCTCGATCCCAGGACTCGGGAACATGACCTGAGCCGAAGGCAGACGCTTAATGACTGAGCCACCCAGGGGCCCCACAGGTGGTATATTTTTTAAAATGAGTTTTCTCTGTTTTCCAAATTTTCTAAAATTAGTCTATTTCACTTTTAAATTTAAAACACAAGTTATTTCACAGGAAAGGAAATTAGAAGGTAAACCTAGGACAAATTTGCATTGTACAACAAATACTGGAATATCATAATAAGATCCTCCTCTCCTCAACTTGAAGGTTGAAGAAATGTTTTTTTTTTTTTTTTTATTCATTTGTGACAGAGAGATACAGAGAGAAAGCATGAGCAGGGGGAGAGGCAGAGGGAGAGGGAGAAGCAGAGTCCCTGCTGAGCTGGGAGCCTTACGTGAGGCTCAATCCCAGGACCTGGAGATCATGACCTGAGCTGAAGCAGCCGTTTAACCACCTGAGCCACCCAGGCGCCCCTGAAGAAATGGTTTTAAAGACAAATAAAAAAAGAACTACTAGGGCATATCATCTAAGTAATGTTTTCAGCTGAGGTTATATATAGAATTTGTAATAGAAAATTCATACATATAGTATATAAATATATTTGAAAAGGGACTAGAGAAAATTCCAAATGTTCAATCAATGTTGGGTTATTAACAGAAACTGAGGCTGTATGAGATGCATATCCACTCTTCTGAGGCTATCATAGAAGGTAGTTAGTGTCACTTCCTCCTTTGTGGATCCAAACTACCTGAAGAGGGATAGAACATCTTTGAGTAAAATGATCATAAATAGTGCTGATTCTCCAAAACAGGCACCGATACTTCATCCTTCTATGATTACATATGAAGGATATGGCCTTACAGCTGCAGCTTCTGGAACAAACATCTCTTCTAGTAGCCTAAAAGTTTGTCTTCCAAAATCAGCACAACTTTTGAAATCTGTTTTTGTGAAAAATGTTGGTTGGGGCACACAGTTAACCAGTGGAGCTGTGTGGGTTCAGTTCAATGATGGGCCCCAGTTGGTCGTGCAGGCAGGAGTGTCTTCTATCAGTTATACATCATCAAATGGTCGAATAACTAGGTATTGAGAAAATGAAAAATTACCAGAATACATCAAACAGAAATTACAGATCTTCCATCCTTTTGATGTTTTCTAATCCAGCTCCTAGTTTTGAATGATTAAAACTCCTTTTAGATATAAGTCAAATAAATGACATTTTGTTAGCTGTCAGAAAAAAAAGAAGGTCGTTAGGTTCCTCATGAATGGTTTTTTGGCATTACCACAAGTTGTGGACTATAGGAATAGAAGGTTATCAGCTGACCTAATGTGGCTTTTCTAACCCTCAAGTTTCTCCGTTAAGAAAAACTTAGGTTACAAGTTTTTTTAAAACTAAGGCCCCCAAGAAAAGCCAGAACTACAAACATCAGTCATAATTTAAATTATGTTTAGTTCTGGCAAAGACCTGTGGGATTGTATGTTGCATATGTTATTATTCCTAGACAGACTCTTGAGTTTGTATTTGAATGTTCTGGCCCTTTACCTTTTGATGAAATCAATGATATTTTGGGTGAAATAGTTTTAAAGAATGAAGATGTTATAAGTTATTACATCAGATTAATATATCAGATATCAGCATTCCTTATGTTGGTGTCATATAATCCTGACTATTTAAAATTATTTTAATCTCCAGAAACATTTAATTTTCTGTGTTGAATGGAATGCCATTTGTGTAATAGAGAACTAAGATATTATTAAAAAGGTTTATTTTAAATATCACTTATTCTTTAATTTTAGAAAGGCTATTAACTCTGTGTTCTCAGATTATCATTACAAATCAAATTATGCTGAACATTAAAGAGTGTGACAGAAATAGATTATCCTAAGCAAAGAAATTGTATGTTTCAGACATTTCAAAAATTTAAATTTTAGCCTGGGCAAATTATTTTTAATTGTTGAAAGATGTAAGCAAAAAGAAGAGCTTGTCTACTTTTAGAAAAAAAAAATAAGTCAACAAATAGACCAAGTAAGTATATTTGATAAGTTTAAAGTTACCATTTTTTACAGTATTTAATTCACTATGTAGTGTAATTAAAACAGAGTGAGAGTTTGTGAAAATTTTTATTTTCACTTAGAGACGAAAATATTGGTGATAGTGCCAAACTAAATCTAAGTCATAGCAAAACAAAAAGAAACAAAACCTAACACACAGACACAGTGGGTTAAGATTTTATAGGCTATTCTTAATCTTAGGAAACAGAGGGTTGCTGGAGGGGTGAGGGGTAGGGAGTGGGTGGAATGGGTATGGGGTGATGGATATTGGGGAGAGTGTGTGTTGTAATGAGCCCTGGGTATTTATATAAGACTGATGAATCACAGACCTGTACCCCTGAAACAAATAATACATTATATGTTAATTTAAAAAAATAAACTATACTGGAAAAGAAAAGAACAGAACAATTGGTTTATAGTTAAGATGTGTTATAATTTAAATCAGTAGAGCCTTCTAAGTTTTATTCTTATGAAGATTCAGAAAAAATTATGTATGCCTACAAAAATTGATATGCTGAAACTCTCTGAATAAAGTTTAATGCTCTAATGAATACTTAATAGCTATAAATAGTAAAAAAAGATTTTAGAGACTTTGAAAACTGCAGGGTTAAGTGGCTAATAATAAACTTACTTTTCCTCAAGTATTTCATATTGCATTATGAACTGCTACTTCAATTTATAACAAAGTTGAAATATAGTAGAAAGGTTAAGATTCAAATTTCATTGTTAATTGAATTCCACTGGGAGAAAGCACAAAGAATTTTGCCTAGAGGGCGCCTGGGTGGCTCAGTTGGTTGGGCGACTGCCTTCGGCTCAGGTCATGATCCTGGAGTCCCGGGATCGAGTTCCGCATCAGGCTCCCTGCTCGGCGGGGGGTCTGCTTCTCCCTCTGACCCTCTTCCCTCTTGTGCTGTCTCTCATTCTCTCTCTCAAATAAATAAGAAAAAAAAAAAAAAAGAATTTTGCCTAGAGCTTAAAACTGGATTTGGAGACCTAGAATGTCAGGTTTGTACTGATGAGCAGTGCAATTTAAATTCGGAGCTGGAAGTGATTTTTCAACAAGCACTGCAAAGGTTTAATGAAAGTAGTTAGTGCCGCGAAAAGGTACTTACTCTTGTAAAATCTGGCACTCATCAGTGATGAGGTGCATGTAGCCACCTCGAACTGGCAAGATTTCACCACAGACACAAAAACAGGTGGAAAATTTTACCCCCCCCCCAAAAAAATCCATGTTTGCTACTTCTGCCATTCAGGTTTCTATTTAGTATTGAATGAAAAATTATTATCAAGAACTTTTCAAATATGTCATTTATTTTTGAACTTGGAAAGCAGTATAAAATAAAACAAAGTTTTAAATGAGAATTATTTAAAAGTATTCTTTGGATACAAGTTAGCTGTATTTTCTTTAATGTGCCTTCCTCCCTGAATATTTTATTTATTTATCTTTGATTAAAACAATTTATATTATCACTTGTGGAAAAAAATATTTTAAAAAGTTTCCAAGAATTAGAGTTTAATTTTCTGTTTTTTGTAAAACAAACTTTTCATTTTTTTTAAGTAACAAGGTACGGTAAAAAATTGTGGTGGTCAATTACAAAAACAAACCATGAAAGCTTTTTGGTATTTTTGTTACCCACTCCTTAGAACACAGATATTACCTTAAAAATCGTTATTTCACTGACATTCATGATTCTTTCAACCTTTTATGTGAGAATGTCAAGTCAAAGGAGGAACAGCATGCTCAAGAGTGGGGCGGGGCCTGGTGGGAGCAGAGTGGTGTGGGGTGGGTAGTGGTTTAGGGCAAATGGAGGGAGAAAAGGGTTGATTTCTCTCTGAAAGGTGCTGTAAACTACGAATGAATGCTGCTTATGGTCCTTGATTCCTTTGAATATTTGTGAAGATACTAATAAAATAATTGCTTTCCTAAATGAATTTGGCATTAGCAAAACTCCCTGAAAACAATTAATTCTTCCTATTGTCAGGGATTGCTTATGTAAGGACAAATTTGGGAAAGAAAAAACTTGCAAGTATACTACTGAGAGAAACCCAGACAATTTGATTCAAAGGATTTCATAAGGCACCCATTCAAGTAAGTCTTTAATAATAATAATAGAAAAGCAAGGGCATTATCACCTAGTTTTCTTTTTAGCTTTAGAAAAGTCAACAATTCACAGAAATAATAATGAGTATGCTCAGGAGCGATGCAAAGATAACAAAAGAAAACAAAACAATGATTTCTAAACAAATCAACCTCTCCATCCTAAGCCACAAATACTGATCCCTTAGGTGGTTAAATTAAAACACGCCCAGTTCTGTGCAATGCATTCCTCAAGGGATCTGCATTTCTCCCTTCAATACAATAAGCACCTGGTTCACTTACCAGTCAATGTCTATGGGAAAGGGAAAAAAAGGCAAGATTGAAATCAACACCGGGCAGAAAAGGACAAAACTTTCCTGAAAACCATCCTCTGACCTGAGGAGCTCTATAACTAACTGCACAAAAAAGTGTAATTGCTACGAAGTCCAGGAACATAGAAAGTAGAAAAAGAGATAACTCTCCAAAAGCAGGTCACGCTCCAGGTATTTCCCAGCCGGATTAGTGTGTTGCAAACAGGAAAAGAGACCAAACTACAGTGACCCGTTCGAGATCAGGAAAGATAAAAGACTGGGCTGGAAAAAGCGGCCACCAAATGTAAAGACAGGTGGTGAAGTGAAGCTAAACGAAGAAAGAGAGGAGTGGGCCAGACCTACTTAGCCCCAGCTCTAGACGCGTGGCTTTGGCTTGGGGCGGGGGTGAGGGGTGGGGGGTTGAGGGGGCAGGGTAGGGGTGAGGGGGTGGATAAAATGTCCTTCCAGGCGGCACCCAATGGCTGGCGAAGAAATGCAACTTTATACCGTCCCAGTCTAAATGAGGCCCCAGATGTAACATGAGTCCTAGATCTCTCGTTGCCCTTCACCGACCTCGGACTCTTCTATCCAAAAATATCCCCTCACCTTCTCCAGCTGACCTCAGCAGCCTTGTAATTTTATCGATCAGCATCCCAGCAAAAAGCGAACTCAGCTTCAGGCCTGGCAGCCCCGTCAGCGTCATGCTACTTGGCGTGTTCCATCCGGTCACTACATCGTCGGTGCCCTTTCCCAGTGTACAAGTCCCCACGCAGAAGTCCTCGCAGAGGCTATTCATGCCCTCTTCCCATCTCTGAGGACGCCAACAGCCATTGGGGGCAGAAGAAAGGCAGAAAGTTAGGAGATACAGCAGCAGCTGTTAACCCAAAGACTGGAAGGGGAGGGGAAAGAAAGAAAAAGCGAGAGGAAGAGAAAAAGAAGAGTGGCCGCCATCGCCTCAGGCCAGGCCCAGAGTGAACACTGACTGTTCACCAGGTGGGGAGGGAGTTGTGTGAGTGTGGCGGTGGCTCCTCTCCTGCCTCTCCTCCCTGGGTGCTGAAAGAGACCCCATTCTTTCCCATCTTTATGGTCTCTGGAAAGTGTCCCCCTAACCCCTGGACGTCAGCTTTATGATCTGCACACAAGTTACCTCGGGAAGAACCGGGGTGGTAGACGGATCCACTCCAAGACCTCAACGTCTGGGGTCAGCAATGGGCAGGGGACAACGTCAACATGGCACACCTCTGCTTCTGAGCTCTGGGCAGGGCAGATTAGGCCCCCAAAGGTGCCTGTTTGGACAGGGGCTCCTTGAAAAGCATTGCCCACCAGGGAAGGTTATATAACTGATGGAACTTTTTCTGTGGGTCCCTCTTCAGCCCTTTCACATTCTTCGCTAGTCCTCTTAGCCAGGGGATTAGGAGTGACTGTAGAGAGGCCCCTTTTCATGTGGCTAAGAGTTCGGAGCCTGCCGGGATGGGGCAGGTCCTCCTAGATCCTTTCCGGATATGTCCTGCGCAACTGCCAGGCGCTGCAGCCTTGCCCTTTGAAAGAAAGACATCAAAAGACATTGACTCAGTGTGCGCCTGCTCAGGACTGGGAAGGGAGTGCTACTGCTCCGGAGTTCTTTCTCAGGAGTGCCTTTACCTCATTGTATACCCCGCTATTCTATTCACTCATTTGTGCAATCGTGGGACCCGCCAAACTTTTCTTCCGTTCTCTTGAGATTAGCACTCCCAATTGGCAAACCTATCTCCCTGGCTGCTTTATTGTGTGAATTCTGTTTCTTAAGGGTCTGCAGCAGCCGCAGGCCTGGCATGAAAGAGGAAACTGCTGAATCATGGGATTGGACCCAAATGTTCGCTAACAAAAGGATTTGTGAGGGCAAAGGTCAGGGGCACTTAAAAAAACACTAAGACTCACAATGAATGGTGTGGCCAAGTTCCCTCTTCCCCACCAATCCTCCACCCTCTCCAATCAATTGATTTGAGAGACTTCCCAGCTTGGCTGAGGTCAGAGTAAACAAACTGTCTTTAAGAGTTGTAGAGTTGCTAATGTTTGACAGGAGACCAATGCCAGTGGCTGAGTTTGGGGAATGGTGATTCTCAGAGGGGTGTTCAGTCAATTCAATTCAATCCAACTGCCTTTATTGAGAATTTACTGCTGCTGGCATCAGAGAGAGAGAGAGAGAGAGAGAGAGAGAGAGAGAGAGAGAGAAAGACACGCTTCTGGGGGAGGTGAGATGCTTCCCAACTGCCTAAATTGAGGCAACCTCATGAAAAAGTTTGGGAGGTTGGAGGGCATCTGTGGGGGCGATAAGATCTGAAGACACAAGCCAAGCAGGAACAGCTCTGGGGAATGAAGCTGGCTGTTGTCTGTCCGAAACAGACCAAGGTGAAACTAGTGTGAAGAGAGGCTGCAGGCAGAGCAAAGGACAAAGTGAGCTCACAGGGAGAGCACTGGGCTGGAACAGTGGCAGCTGGGAAGAGGGAGCTAAGAAGCAAATTCAGGAAACCGCAGGACATATTGCTGAAGGAACCATCCCATCGGATCTGGAGGAAAAACGTTTTGGAAGGTCTGGAACAGATTTGAGCAGGAGAATGAGTAAAAATAAAATGAAGAATATTGACAGATCTACTTGTAACTTACTTATGGAAGAAAACATGTAAACCTTTGAACCAGGAGCTGTCCAGACATTTTATTTAAAGGGAAAAATGAAGTCCAGTTAGGTGAAGAAACTTGCTATTTAGTGACAAGATTGGTCTCCTGACTCTCAAACCTGTGTGCTCATCACCAGCCACATCCTCAAAGTATGGGTAAAAGAGGTCTGCAGTTCACTTTGCAGCACTGCAGTTTGCTTCTTTTAAGAGCGGTTCTAGACTTGAGGAAGGTTGCCCCAGTTGAAAGAAGGGAAAAGTTGTTGGTTTTTCAAAGGGTAGGAACCTTGTCTTACTTGTGTTTCTACCCCTTTCTCATGATCTCCTGGGTGGTAGCCTTCAAATGACCCAAGGAATAGTAAGATCAAGCTGGGTAGTATGCTTAGAGGCTCCCTGTAAGCTGTTTTTGTCACTGAGGGTATGTTTACATGTGACTTTAGACTATGTTTTTTGGTGGAGACATTTGAAAAGTGTGCACATGCAGATAACTTATTTGCCAGGCAAATGACAAGCAGCTCATAGGGATTTACCACTAAAAGAATTTAGTCTAGTTCTGGATAACCATGAAAACAGAGAAAATTTGGGAAAGTGGAATGTGGATATGGTACACTGAAATCATCTTCTGTGAGGCTTAGTGGCCAGGTTGGACATGAACAGCTCAATAGCCAAGAAATCTTAGAAGCTAGAAGTATAATCCTAGCAAATAGTGACACCACACAAGTAGATAGATGCACCCACCTTCATTTAATAGAACTTGGGTTAGGTACTTGGAAATGTGAGTCTTATTCAAAACAATTTTATAACATGATATTATCAATAGGAATTGTGTTATAAATAAGGATTAAATTCTAAAGGAGTCCCCCAAATCACCTGTTAAGCACAAAGAGAAGACCAAGTTAAAATAATTCCTGGTACTAAACGAAGTGCATCAAAAAAGCAAATAAACCATTTTTTTTATTGTGGTAAAATTCACATAATGTAAAACTAACAATTTTTATTTATCTTTGAAAATTGTGATAAAATACACATAACACATGGACTGTACCATTTTAACCACTTAAAATTTTTTAAAATTTGACTATTGTCGACACAATGTTACATTAGTTTCAGGTGTACAACATAGTGATTCACCTTCTCTTTAAGTGATGCTATGCTCACCACAAGTGTAGCTACCATCTGTCACCTAGAGGATATTATACTAAGCGAAATAAGACTGAGAAAGACAAATACTATCTTTTTTTTTCTTTTAATGTTAGTTAGACTTTTTTTTTAGGATATATATTTTTTAAAATTTTATTTTATTATGTTATGTTAGTCACCATACATTACATCATTAGTTTTTGATGTAGTGTTCCATGATCCAGTGTTTGCGTATAACACCCAGTGCTCCATACAGTATGTGCCCTCTTTAATACCCATCACCAGGCTAACCCATCGCCGAACTCTCCTCCCCTCTAGAACCCTCAGTTTGTTTCTCAGAGTCCAGAATCTCTCATGGTTCGTCTCCCCCTCCGATATCCCCCCCTTCATTCTTCCCTTCCTGCTATCTTCTCCTTTTTTTTTTTTTAACATATAATGTATATATATGTATATGTATATAATGTATTATTTTTTTCAGGTCTGTGATTCAACAGTCTTGCACAATTCACAGTGCTCACCAGAGCACATACCCTCCCCAATGTCTATCACCCAGCCACCCCATCCCTCCCACCCGCGACCACTCCAGCAACCCTCAGTTTGTTTCCTGAGATTAAGAATTCCTCATATCAGTGAGGTCATATGATACATGTCTTTCTCTGATTGACTTATTTTGATCAGCATAACACTCTCCAGTTCTACCCATGTTGTTGCAAATGGCAAGATTTCATTCCTTTTGATGGCTGCATAATATTCCATTGTATATATATACCACCTCTTCTTTATCCATTCATCTGTCGATGGACATCTTGGCTCTTTCCACAGTTTGGCTATTGTGGACATTGCTGCTATAAACATCGGGGTGCACGTACCCCTTCAGATCCCTACTTTTGTATCTTTGAGGTAAATACCCAGTAGTGCAATTGCTGGGTCATATGGTAGCTCTATTTTCAACTTTTTGAGGAACCTCCATACTGTTTTCCAGAGTGGCTGCACCAGCTTGCATACCCACCAACAGTGTAGGAGGGTTCCCCTTTGTTCACATCCCCGCCAACATCTGTCGTTTCCTGACTTGTTAATTTTAGCCATTCTGACTGGTGTGAGGTGGTATCTCATTGAGGTTTTGATTTGGATTTCCCTGATGCCGAGCGATGTTGAGCACTTTTTCATGTGTCTGTTGGTCATTTGGATGTCTTCTTTGGAAAAATGTCTGTTCATGTCTTCTGCCCATTTCTTGATTGGATTCTTTGTTTTTTGGGTGTTGAGTTTGATGAGTTCTTTATAGATTTTGGATACTAGCCCTTTATCTGATATGTCATTTGCAAATATCATCTCCCATTCTGTCGGTTGTCTTTTGGTTTTGTTGACTGTTTCCTTTGCTTTGCAAAAGCTATTTATCTTGATGAAGTCCCAATAGTTCATTTTTGCCCTTGCTTCCCTTGCCTTTGGCGAAGTTTCCAGGAAGAAGTTGCTGCGGCTGAGATCGAAGAGGTTGCTGCCTGTGTTCTCCTTTAGGCTTTGGATGGACTCCTGTCTCACATTGAGGTTTTTCAACCATTTTGAGTCTATTTTTGTGTGTGGTGTAAGGAAATGGTGCAGTTTCATTCTTCTGCATGTGGCTGTCCAATTTTCCCAACACCATTTGTTGAAGAGACTGTCTTTTTTCCATTGGACATTCTTTCCTGCTTTGTCAAAGATTAGTTGACCATAGAGCTGAGGTCCATTTATGGACTCTCTATTCTGTTCTATTGATCTATGTGTCTGTTTTTGTGCCAATACCATACTGTCTTGATGATGACAGCTTTGTAATAGAGCTGGAAGTCTGGAATTGTGATGCCGCCAGCTTTACTTTTCTTTTTCAACATTCCTCTGGCTATTTGAGGTCTTTTCTGGTTCCGTACGAATTTTAGGATTATTTGTTCCATTTCTTTGAAAAAAGTGGATGGTATTTTGATGGGGATTGCATTGAATGTGTAGATAGCTCTAGGTAGCACTGACAACTTCACAATATTTGTTCTTCCAATCCATGAGCATGGAACATTTTTCCATTTCTTTGTGTCTTCCTCAGTTTCTTTCATGAGTATTCTATAGTTTTCTGAGTACAGATCCTTTGCCTCCTTGGTTAGATTTATTCCTAGGTATCTTATGGTTTTGGGTGCAATTGTAAATGGGATCGACTCCTTAATTTCTGTTTCTTCTGTCTTGTTCGTGTATAGGAATGCCACTGACTTCTGTGCATTGATTTTATATCCTGCCACTTTACTGAATTCCTGTATGAGTTCTAGCAGTTTTGGGGTGGAGTCTTTGGGGTTTTCCACATAAAGTATCATATCATGTGCAATTATTGAGAGTTTGCCTTCTTCTTTGCCAATTTGGATGCCTTTTATTTGTTTTTGTTGTCTGATTGCTGTGGCTAGGACTTATAATACTATGTTGAAGAGCAGTGGTGATAGTGGACATCCCTGCCATGTTCCTGATCTTAGGGGGAAAGCACTCAGTTTTTCCCCATTGAGAATGATATTCGATGTGGGTTTTTCATAGATGGCTTTTATGATATTGATGTATGTACACTCTATGCCTATACTCTGAAGAGTTTTGATCAAGAAAGGATGCTGTACTTTGTCAAAAGCTTTTTCTGCATCTATTGAGAGGATCATAGGGTTCTTGTTCTTTCTTTTATTAATGTATTGTATCACGTTGATTGATTTGCGGATGTTGAACCAACCTTGCAGCCCAGGGATAAATCCCACTTGGTCGTGGTGAATAATCCTTTTAATGTACTGTTGGATCCTATTGGCTAGCATTTTGGTAAGAATTTTTGCATCCATGTTCATCAGGGATATTGGTCTGTACTTCTCCTTTTTGATGGGGTCTTTGTCTGGTGTTGGGATCAAGGTAATGCTGGCCTCATAAAACGAGATTGGAAGTTTTCCTTCCGTTTCTATTTTTTGGAACAGTTTCAGTAGAATCTGTATTCATTCTTCTTTAAATGTTTGGCAGAATTCCCCTGGGAAGCCATCTGGCCCTGGGCTTTTGTTTTTTGGGAGATTTTTGATGACTGCTTCCATTTCCTTAGTGGTTATAGGTCTGTTCAGGTTTTCTATTTCTTCCTGGTTCAGTTTTGGTAGTTGATACATCTCTAGGAATGCATCCGTTTCTTCCAGGTTATCTAATTTGCTGGCATAGAGTTGCTCATAATATGTTCTTATAATTGTTTGTATTTCTTTGGTGTTGGTGGTGATGTCTCCTCTTTCATTCATGATTTTGTTGATTTGGGTCATTTCTCTTTTCTTTTTGATAAGTCTGGCCAGGAGTTTGTCAATCTTGTTAATTCTTTCAAAGAACCAGCTCCTAGTTTTGTTGATCGGTTCTACTGTTCTTTTGGTTTCTATTTATTTGATTTCTGCTCTGATTTTTATTATTTCTTTTCTC
Organism: Mirounga angustirostris; assembly: GCF_029215605.1. Classification (NCBI taxonomy): domain Eukaryota; kingdom Metazoa; phylum Chordata; class Mammalia; order Carnivora; family Phocidae; genus Mirounga; species Mirounga angustirostris. Next base: position 62,614,979 of record NW_026991719.1, read on the forward strand.
CTGCTGGGTTTAGGCTTTATTTGCTGTTCTTTCTCCAGCTCTTTTAGGTGTGGGGTTAGGTTGTGTATTTGAGACCTTTCTTGTTTCTTGAGAAAGGCTTGTATTGCTATATACCTTCCTCTTAGGACTGCCTTTGCTGCATCCCAAAGATTTTGAACACCTGTGTTTTCATTTTCATTTGTTTCCGTGAATTTTTTAAATTCTTCTTTAATTTCCTGGTTGACCCATTCATTCTTTAGTAGGATGCTCTTTAGCCTCCATGTATTTGAGTTCTTTCCGACTTTCCTCTTGTGATTGAGTTCTAGTTTGAAAGCCTTGTGGTCTGAAAATATGCAGGGAATGATCCCAACTTTTGGTACTGGTTGAGACATGATTTGTGACCTAGGATGTGATCGATTTTGGAGAATGTTCCATGGGCACTAGAGAAGAATGTGTATTCCGCTGCTTTGGAATGGAATGTTCTGAATATATCTGTGAAGTCCATTTGGTCCAGTGTGTCATTTAAAGACTTTCTTTCCTTTTGATCTTTTGCTTAGATGATCTTTCCATTTCAGTGAGGGGAGTGTTAAAGTTCCCCACTATTATTGTATTGTTGTTGATGTGTTTCTTTGCTTTTGTTATTAATTGCTTTATATAATTGGCTGCTCCCATGTTAGGGGCATTGATATTTACAACTGTTCCATCTTCTTGCTGGATAGACCCTTTAAGTATGATATAGTGTCCTTCCTCATCTCTTATTATAGTCTTTGGTTTAAAATCTAATTTGTGTGATATAAGGATTGCCACCCCAGCTTTCTTTTGGTGTCCATTAGCATGGTAAATGGTTTTCCACCCCCTCACTTTCAATCTGGGGGTGTCTTTGGGTCTAAAATGAGTCTCTTGCAGACAGCATATCGATGGGTCTTGTTTTTTTATCCAATCTGATAGCCTGTGTCTTTTGATTGGGGCATTTAGCCCATTTACATTCAGGGTAACTATTGAAAGATATGAATTTAGTGCCATTGTATTGCCTGTAAGGTGACTGTTACTGTATATTGTCTGTGTTCCTTTCTGGTCTATGTTGCTTTTAGGCTCTCTCTTTGCTTAGAGGACCCCTTTCAAGATTTCCTGTAGGGCTGGTTTTGTGTTTGCAAATTCCTTTAGTTTTTGTTTGTCCTGGAAGCTTTTTATCTCTCCTTCTATTTTCAATGACAGCCTAGCTGGATATAGTATTCTTAGCTGCATATTTTTCTCATTTAATGCTCTGAATATATCATGCCAGTCCTTTTTGGCCTGCCAGATCTCTGTGGATAAGTCTGTTGCCAATCTAATGTTTCTGCCTTTGTAGGTTACAGATCTCTTCTCCCAATCTGCTTTCAGGATTTTGTCTTTGTCTCTGAGACTCCTAAGTTTTACTATTAGATGTCAGGGTGTTGACCTATTTTTATTGATTTTGAGGGGGGTTCTCTGTGCCTCCTGGAGTTTGATGCCTGTTTCCTTCCCCAAATTAGAGAAGTTCTCTGCTATAATTTGCTCAAATATACCTTCTGCCCCTCTCTCTCTTTCTTCTTCTTGTGGGTTCCCAATTATTCTAATGTTTCATCTTATGGTATCACTTATCTCTCGAATTCTGCCCTCATGATCCAGTAGTTGTTTATCTCTCTTTTTCTCAGCTTCTTTATTTTCCATCATTTCATCTTCTTTATTACTGATTCTCTCTTCTGCCTCATTTATTCTAGCAGTTAGCGCCCCCATTTTTGATTGCACCTCATTAATAGCCTTTTTGATTTCTACTTGGTTAGATTTTAGTTCTTTTACTTCTCCAGAAAGGGTTTCTCTAATAACTTCCATGTTTTTTTTCAAGCCCAGCTAGTATCTTTAAAGTGATGATTCTGAACTCTAGATCTGACATCGTACTAATGTCCGTATTGAGTAGGTCCCTGGCAGTCGGTACTACCTCTTGTTCTTTTTGTTGAGATGATTTTTTCCGTCTTGTCATTTTGTGCAGAGGAGAATAGATTAATGAGAGAACAAAATGCTAGCAGAGTAACCACGTCCCCAGAAAATATACTCTAAACAAATCAGAAAAGACCTGAAGCAGTGGAAAAAGAAATGGAAAGAGAGAAAAAAGAAAAAGAAAAAAAAGAAAAAGAAAAAGATAAAAACAAACAAAAACAAAGAAAACAAAACAACAACAACAACAAAAAAACCAGAATGTGATCAAATATGATCAGGCTGATATATAGATCAGTGCCACGCACTAGATTTGGGGTGTATTTTGGTCTTTTAGAAGAAAGTGCCTCCCAAAATTTTAAAGAAAGAAAAACTTATATATGTACAAAAATAAGGGTTGATATGATGAAGGGATGGAATATGACTGTAAAGATGGAAATTATAAAAAATTTTATAAAAAGAATTGATAAGAAGTTGTTTGCAAAAAGAAAGAAGAGGATTTAAAAAAAGAAAAAAAAGGGAGAGAATGTGATCAGGCAGGGGATAGAAAACACCATATACTAGAGATTTAGGGTATATTTTAATCTGTTAGAAGAAACTATCTCAACATTTTAAAGAGAGAACAACTTATATATATATGCTAAAAATACGGGTAACTATAATGAAGGGATAGAATATGACTCTAAAAATGAAAAATAAAAATGTTTTTTTAAAAAAAGGGATTGAAAAGATGTTGGTTGAAAAAGGGAAAAAGAAAAATTAAAAAAAAAAGACAGTTAAAAAAAATTAACTTTGAAAGACTAAAGAATCATGGGGAAAAGCCATGAATTCTATGTGCATTATTCCCCTAGCGCTGGAGTTCTGCTGTTCTCATTGATCGGTAAACTTGGTCTTGGCTGGCTGTTCTTGCTGACCTTCTGGGAGAGGGGCCTGTTGTAGTGGTTCTCAAATGTCTTTGCTGGAGGCAGAATTGCCCCACCCTTGCCCCCTCCTGGGTAAGTAATCTATTCGGGTTTGCTCTCTGGAGCTTTTGTTCCCTGCGAGCTTTCCGTACAGCTTTGGAGGCGGAAAGTGAAAATGGCGGCCTCCCAATCTCTGCCCCGGAGAAGCCGAGTACTCGGGGCCCCGCTCCTCAGTGAGCTCCCAGAGAAAAGCCGTCAGTCACTCCCGTCAACCCTGGTCTCCGGCCGCACTCCATGCTCACCCGGCTTGTGACCGCGCGTTTCTATCTCTGGCACCTGACCCCGGGTGGAGTCTCCAAACCCAGCAGATCCCTGCGGTGTGCTCCCACGCGGCTCCTCCTGGGGGAGGAAAGTGAGTCTCCCCGGATCTGCCGCTTGTTGGGTCCCTGCTGGAGGAGCAGGGGCCCGACTGTGCCGCGGATCACGGTTTATGACAACCTCGAGCTGAGAGCCGGCACCTGGGCTCCGCCTCTGCAGCCTGCTTCCCTGCTCCGTTACCTGGGAGCTCTGCCACACTCAGGAACCCCCGGTCTTTCTGTGGCCCCGAGGGTCCTGAGACCACACTGTCCCGGAGGGTTCCACCCCCCACTTAGCCACCAGAGTGACGTCCCTCAGCGGAGCAGACTTTTAAAAGTTCCGATTTTGTGCTCCGCGGCTCTATCACTTGCCAGAAGCGGCCGATGGAGGCCCCTCTCCCGCCGCCTATCCTCCTGAATATCGCTTCGGATTCACTTCTCCACATGTCCTACCTTCCAGAAAGTGGTCGCTTTTCTGATGAGAGTTGTTGCTATTCTTTTCTTCAATCTCCTGTTGAGTTTGTAGGTGTTCAGAATGGTTTGATCCCTATCCAGCTGAATTCCCGAGAGGAGACAAAATCCAGGTCTCCTACTCCTCCGCCATCTTGCTCTGCCCCCTTTCTTTTATTTCTATTTTTTGAAACAACTTCAGTAGAATAGGTATTATTTCTTCTTCGAATGTTTCGTAGAATTCCCCAGGGAATCCATCAGGCCCCCGGACACTTGTTTTTTGGAAGGTTTTTAATGACTGCTTCAATCTCGTTACTGGTTATTGGCCTATTCAGGTTGTCAATTTCTTCCTGTTTCAGTCTTGGCAGCTTCTAGGTTTCCAGGAAGGCCTCCATTTCATCCAGATTGCTCAGTTTATTGGCATATAGTTGTTGATAATAATTTCTAATAACTGTTTCTATTTCCTTGGTGTTAGTCATGATCTCTCCCCTTTCATTCATAATTTTAATAATTTGGGTCTGTTCTCTTTTCTTTTGGATAAGTCTGGCTGGTGGTTTATCAATCTTATTAATTCTTTCAAAGAACCAACTTCTAGTTTCATTGATCTGATCTACTGTGTTTCTGGTTTCTAATTCATTGATTTCTGCTCTAATTTTAATTATTTCTCTTCTAATGTGTGGCTTAGGCATTGTTTGTTGCTTTTTCTCTAGTTCTTTAAGGTGTAGACTTAGTTGGTGAATTTGGGATTTTTCTATTTTTGTGAGTGAGGCTTGGATGGCTATGTATTTTCCCCTTATTACCACCTTTGCAGTATCCCATAGGTTTTGGACCGATGTGTTTTCATTCTCATTGATTTCCATGAATTGTTTAAGTTCTTCTTTGATTTCCTGGTTGACCCAAACATTCTTGAGCAGAGTGGTCTTTAGCTTCCAAGTGCTTGAATTTTTTCCAAATTTTTTGTGACTGAGTTCCAGTTTTAGAGCATTATGGTTTGAGAATATGCAGGGAATCATCTCAGTCTTTTGGTATCAATTGAGACCTGATTTGTGACCCAGTATGTGGTCTATTCTGGAGAAAGTTCTATGTGTGCTCGAGAAGAATGAGTATTCTGTGGTTTTAGAGTGGAATGTTCTGTAAATATCTATGTGGTCCATCTGGTCCAATGTATCATTCAAAGCTCTTGTTTCCTTGTTGATTTTCTGTTTAGATGATCTGTCCATTGCTGAGAGTTGAGTATTGAGGTCTCCTACAATTAACGTATTGTTATCAATATGACTCTTTATTTTGGTTAACAGTTGGCTTATGTAGATGGCTGCTCCCATGTTGGGGGCATAGATATTTACAATTGTTAGATCTTCTTGTTGCATAGACCCTTTAAGAATGATATACTGTCCTTCTGTGTCTCTAATTACAGTCTTTAGTTTAAAATCTAATTTGTCTGATATAAGAATTGTTACCCCAGCTTTCTTTTGAGGTCCGCTGGCATGGAAGATGGATCTCCATCCTTTCACTTTCAGTCTGGATGTATCTTTAGGTTCCAAACGAGTCTCTTGTAGACAGCATATGGATGGGTCCTGTCTTTTTATCCAATCTGCAACCCTGTGCCGTTTTATGGGAGCGTTTAGGCCATTCACGTTGAGAGTGATTATTGAAAGATATGAATTAATTGTCATCATGTTGCCTGTGAAGTCGTTGTTTTTATAGATTGTCCCTGTAAATTTCTGTTGTAGATCACTCTTGGGGTCTTTCTCCTTTTATAGAACCCCACTTAATATTTCTTGCAGGGCCGTCTTAGTGGTCACATATTCTTTCAGCTTCTGCCCGTCATGGAAGCTCTGCATCTCTCCATCCATTCTAAATGAAAGCCTTGCTGGATAAAGTATTCTTGGCTGCCTGTTCTTCTCATTTAGTACCCTGAATATGTCTTGCCAGGCCTTTCTGGCTTGCCAGGTCTCTGTGGATTGGTCTGACGTTATTCTGATGTTCCTCCCTCTGTACGTAAGGAATCTCTTCCCCCTAACTGCCCTTAAGATGGTTTCCTTGGTTCTAAGATTTGCAAGTTTTATTATTACATGCCGGGGTGTTGGCCTGTTTTCCTTGATCTTGGGAGGGGTCCTCTCTGCCTCTACGACTCGAATGTTTGTTTCATTCCCCAGATTAGGGAAGTTCTCAGCTATGATTTGCTCAAATACATCTTCTAGTCCTCTCTCTCTCTCCACTCTCTCCGGGATTCCAATTATTCTAACATTGGAACGCTTCATGGTGTCACATTTCTCTGATTCTATTTTCATGGATTCTGAGTTGTTTTTCCTTGGCCTCCTCTTTTCCCTTTTTATCTGTTATATTGTCTCAGGTCGCCTATTCTCTCTTTTGTCTCAGTTACCTTAGCTGTTAGATTATCTAGATTGGGTTGTAGCTCATTGATAGCATTTTTAAGTTTTGCCAATTCACCTTTTATTTCTGCCCTTAGAGACTGTATGTTGCCATTAATTGATTTCTCCATTCTAGCCATTGTCTTCACAATTGCTAGCCTGAATTCCATCTCCGACATCTTGGTTATATCTGCATCCATTTGTAAATCTGCAGCATAAGTCATAATCTCTGAGTCTTTTCTATTTTGGGGGCTCCTCCTCCTAGTCATTCTGTTGATGGGTGTTTGAGGGAATGTATAGAGTCCAAATTATTGACCAGAACGCAAGCAAGATGCACCTCTTTTCTTGGGACCTTAAGGTTGCTGGCCTCTTGTTTTCCCAGCCTATCTTCTGTGGTAGGGGCCTGCCATGCTGTTACTCAGGCATCCTTGTTCGGGCGGAGTTGCCCTGCACCCCTGTGGCCAGGGATGGGCTCAGTGGGAATCAGTTTTAGGGGCTTTTGTTCTCTGGTGGCTTTCCCTGGCAGCTTTCTGCATCTCTTCTGCAAGTCAGAGCAGAAGAGACCATTTCCAACCCTCTGCCTCAGAGCAGAGAGACCGCAGTCTGTTCTTCAGTGAGCTCTCCAGGCCACACTGTCTCCGTTTCTGTCCATGCTGCTATAAACAACAGCGTCCTGGGTCGTGCGTCTCTCCACAGCACCCCCAGTCCTGCCTCCTGTTCGGACGGAGTACGTCTCTGCCCTTTGTGCTTCTAAAACCGCCAGCTGCTCCCTTTTGGCACACGCGTGACCTTGCCACTCTGGGTTTCCATCCCGCAGGCTGCAGTTCGCAGGTGCTACCCCACCGCTCTGGATTTCCACCCTGGGGCCTGCCCTAAAATCCTTTCCCTGCCGCTACCAGTGTGAGTCTGTGCCCCATCTGTAGCACGTGAGGCTGTCACTCACTGGCAGTGTAGGATCCCCACAGCCAGGCACCCTCCCGCTGCTGTTCATCCTCTGATATCTGCCCGTGGAATCACGGCTCTCTGCTTCATACCTCAAAACCAATCGCCTGCGATATTCTGTTTGTAGAGATCCAGATCTTCTTACATCTCAGGCTGGTTTCGTGGGTGCTCAGAGTGGTCCAGTCTAATGTTTCTACCATTGTAGGTTATAGATCTCTTCTTCCGAGCTGCTTTCAGGATTTTCTCTTTGTCTCTGAGACTCGTAAGTTTTACTAGTAGATGTCGGGTGTTGACCTTTTTTTATTGATTTTGAGAGGGGTTCTCTGTGCCTCCTGGAGTTTGATGCCTGTTTCCTTCCCCAAATTAGGCAAGTTCTCTGCTATAATTTGCTCCAATATACCTTCTGCCCCTCTCTCTCTTTCTTCTTCTTCTGGGATCTGAATTATTCTAATACTGTTTCATCTCATGGTATCACTTATCTCTCGAATTCTGCCCTTGTGATCCAGTAGTTGTTCATCTTTTTCTCAGCTTCTTTATTTTCCATCATTCTGTCTTGTATATCACTAATTCTCTCTTCTGCCTCATTTATCTTAGCAGTTAAAGCCTCCATTTTTGATTGCACCTCATTTATAGCCTTTTTGATTTTGACTTGGTTAGATTTTAGTTCTTTTATTTCTCCAGAAAAGGTTTCTCTAATATCTTCCATGCTTTTTTCAAGCCCAGCTAATATCGTTAAAATTGTCATTCTGAACTCTAGTTCCAACATCTTACTAATGTCCATATTGATTAGGTCCCTGGCAGTTGGTATTGCCTCTTGTTCTTTTTTTTGAGGTTATTTTTTTTCATCTTGTCATTTTTTCCAGAGGAGAATAGATGATGAGAGAAAAAAATTCTAACAGGGTAACAATGACCCCAGAAAAATATACACTAAACAAATCTGAAGAGTCTTGAAACTGGGGGAAAATAAAGGGAAAGAAAGATAAAAGAAAAAAAAATAAAAACAAACAAAAAACAGAATATGATCAAATATGATCAGGCTGTTGCACAGATCAGTGCCACACACTAGTTTTGGGGCATATTTCGGTCTGTTAGAAGAAAGTGCCTCTCAAAATTTTAAAGAAAGTAAAACTTATATATGTACAAAAATACGATAAATACAATGAAGGGATGGAATATGACTGTAAAGATGAAAATTATAAAATATATTATAAAATGAATTGATAAGAAGTTGGTTGAAAAAAGAAAGAAAAGGATTAAAAAAAAAGAGAGAATGTGATCAGGCAGGAGAGTGGAACAAAGCCATACACTAGAGATTTAGGGTATATTTTGGTCTCTTAGAAGAAACTGTATCTCAAAATTTTAAGAGAGAATAACTTATATATATATACCAAAACTAAGGGTAGCTACTATGAAGGGATAGAATATGGCTTTAAAAATGAAAAATAAAAGATATTTTTTTAAAAAAGGGAAAAAGAAAAATTAAAAAAAAAAGAAAAGACAGTTTAAAAAAAATTAACTTTGAAAGACTAAAGAATCATGGGGAAAAAAGCCATGAATTGTATGTGCTGTATTCTCCTATAGTGCTGGAGTTCTGCCATTCTCGTTGATCGGTAAACTTGGCCTTGGCTGGCTGTTCTTGCTGACCTTCTGGGAGAGGGGCCTGTTGTAGTGGTTCTCAAATGTCTTTGCAGGAGGCAGATTTGCCCCGCCCTTGCTGGGTCCAGGCTAAGGAATCTGCTTGGGTTTGCTCTCTGGAGCTTTTGTTCCCTGCAAGCTTTCCACACAGCTTTGGAGGACGAGAGTGAAAATGGCAGCCTCCCAATCTCCACCCTGGAGGAGCTGAGAACTTGGGGCCCCACTCCTCAGTGTGCCCCCAGGTAAAAGCAGTCAATCAATCCCGTCTTCCAGGTCTCCAGCTGTGCTCCGTGCTCATCTGGCCTGTGCCCCAGCATTTCTATTTCTGGCACCCGACCTCATGTGGAGTCTCCAAAACCAGCAGATCCCTGTGGTGCGCTTCCGTGCTGCTCCTTCTGGGGGGGGAAGGGGAGCCTCCCTGGATCTGCCGCTTGTTGGGTCCCTGCTGGAGGAGCAGTGGCCCAATTGTCCTGTGGATCACGGTTTATGGCAACCCGAGCTGAGAGCCCACTCTTCGGCTCCGTCTCTGCAGCTGGCTTCCCTGCTCTGATACCTGGGAGCTCTGCCACACTCAGGCACCCCTGGTCTTCCTGTGACCCCGAGGGTCCTGAGACCACTTTGTCCCAGAGAGCGTTCCACCCCTGCTTAGCCACTGGAGTGACGTCTCTCAGTGGAGCAGACTTCCAAAAGTTCTGATTTTGTGCTCTGCTGCTCTATCACTTGCCAGAAACGGCTGACAGAGGTCACCTCCCCCGCCGTCTATCTTCCCGAATATCGCCTTGGATTCACTTCTCCACACGTCCTACCTTCCAGAAACTGGTCGCTTTTCTGTTCAGAGAGTTGCTGCTATTCTTTTCTTCGATCTCCTGTTGAGTTCGTAGATGTTCAGAATTGTTTGATCCTTATCTAGCCGAATTCCTGGGACCAGATGAAATTTAGGTCTCCTACTCCTCTGCCATCTTGCTCCTCTGATCACATATATTTTTAATATTAATCCCATATCTTATATTATTTGGAAATATTTTATTCTACTCTGTTATTTCTTTTCAATTTCTTCTTTGTGTCCTTTGGTGGATATAATATTTATTTTAATGAAGTCCAAGTTTTTCTTTTGTTTCTTGTGCTTTTGATGTCATAGCTATGATTCCAGGGCTAAAACCAAGGTCATGAAGATTTACTCCTATGTTTTCTCCTAAAAGTTTTATTAGTTTTAGCTTACATTTAGATCTTTGATCCTTTTTGATTTAATTTTTCTATATAGTGTGATGTAAGGATCCACTTTTTTTTTATGTTTATGGATATACAGTTAAACCAGCAGCATTTACTGAGGAGAGTCTTCTTTATACTCTTTGTACCTTATCAGTATCATTGGGCTATAGATCTATTAGTTTATTTCTGGGCTCTCAATTCTGTTACATTGGTTCATATATCTATTCTTATGTCATTACTAAATGTTTTGACTACTGTAATTTTGTAGCATGTTTTGAAATTGGGAAATGTGACTCTCCAACTTTGTTTTCCTTTTCAAGATTATTTTGAATATTTGAGGTCCCCTTGTATTTCCATATGAATTTTAGGGTTAGCTTTTCCATTTTTGTAAATAGGCTGTTGGGATTTTGACAGAAATTGCATTGATTCTGTAGTTCAATTTGGGAATTACTGTTATCTTTACAATATTACGTCTCCTAGCCCATGAACATGGGGGTGTCTTCCCATTAATTTAGGTCTTTTAAAAATTCTTTCTGCAATGTTTTGTAGTTTTCTTTTTTTTTTTTTTGGTGGAACTTTTCTTTTTTTATTATAATTTTTCAATTATGTTATGTTAGTCACCATACAGTACATCATTAGTTTTTGATGTAGTGTTCCATGATTTGTAGTTTTCAGTGTATATACAAGTCTTGCAAATTATTGCTTAGATTTATTCTTAAATTTTTAATTCTTTATGATGCTATTGTACATGGAGTTGTTTTCTTAATTTCCTCAAATTATTCATTGCTAATGTATAAAAATATACTGATTTTGTGTGTTGTTACTGTATCCTGCAAATTTGCTGAATTCATTTATTAGCTGAATACTTTTTCACGGATTTTAAAGGATTTTTTATATATAAGATCATGTCATCTGTGAATAGAGATAATTTTACTCTTTCTTTCCAGTTTGGTTGCCTTTTATTTTTTCTTACCTAATTGCCTTGGCTAAAACTTCCAACACAATGTTGAACAGAATGGTAAAAGTGGACATCCTTGTCTTGTTCCTGGTCTTAAGGGCAAAGGTTTCAGTCTTTGAGCATTGAGAAAGTATTAACTATTTGTTTTTCATAAATACCTTTTATCATGTTGAAGAAGTTCCCTTCTAATCCTATTTTATTGTGTGTCTTTATCATTAATGTGTGTTGTATTTTGTCAAATGTTTTTTCTGCATCAGTTTAAATGATCATGTGGTGCTTTTCCATAATTCTATCAATGTGGGGCGTTATTCTAACTTACATATATTGAATCATCCTTGCTTTTCTGGGATATACTACATGATCATGATGTACAACCTCTTAATATGCTGCTGGATTGTTTGCTAGTATTTTGTTAGGATTTTTGCATCTGTATTTGTATGGGACAATTGCCTGTAGTTTTCTTACACTGTCTTTGGCTTTGGTATCAGAGTAATGCTTACCTCATAGAATACGTTAAATGTTCCTTCCTGTTCTATTATTTGGAAGAGTTTGAGAAGGCTAGGTTTTAATTTCTCTATAATTGTGAGGTAGAATTAGCCAATGAGGCCATCTGGTGATGTGATTTATTGGGAGTTTGTTGATGACTGATCCTGTCTCTCTTCTTGTTACAGGTTTGTTCAGATTTTCTATTAATCCTTGTGTCAGTTTTGGTGGTTTGTGTGTTTCTAAGAATTTGTCCATTTCATCTGGGTTATCTAATTTTTTGGCATATGATTGTTCAAAATATTTTCATATAATCTTTTGTATTTCTGTAAACACTGTAGTAATGTCCCCTCTTTCATTCCTGATTTTAATAATTTGAGTATTATATTTTTTGGTCAACCTAGGTAAATTTTTGTCATTGTGTTAATCTTCCAGAAAATGGAATTTTTGTTTTGTTGTTTCTCATTTTTCTATTCTCTATTTCATTTATTTTTGCTTTAATTTCTTTTTTAAAATTTTTTATTGTTATGTTAATCACTATACATTACATCATTAGTTTTAGATGTAGTGTTCCATGATTCATTGTTTGTGCATAACACCCAGTGCTCCATGCAACGTGCCCTCTTTAATACCCACCACCAGGCTAACCCATCCTCCCACCCCCCTCCCCTCTAGAACCCTCAGTTTGTTTTTCAGAGTCCATCATCTCTCATGGTTCGTCTCCCCCTCTGATTTCCCCCCCTTCATTCTTCCCCTCCTGTTATCTTTTTTTTTTTCTTAACATATATTACATTATTTGTCTCAGAGGTACATATCTGAGATTCAACAGTCTTGCACAATTCACAGTGCTTACCAGAGCACATACCTTCCCCATTGTCTATCACCCAGTCACCCCATTCCTCCCACCCCACCCCCCACTCCAGCAACCCTCAGTTTGTTTCCTGAGATTAAGAATTCCTCATATCGGTGAGGTCATATGATACATGTCTTTCTCTGTTTGACTTATTTCATTCAGCATAATACCCTCCAGTTCCATCCATGTCGTTGCAAATGGCAAGATCTCATTCCTTTTGATGGCTGCATAATATTCCATTGTGTGTGTGTGTGTGTGTGTGTGTATATATATATATATATATATATATATATATATACACATATACATACCACATCTTCTTTATCCATTCATCTATTGATGGATATCTTGGCTCTTTCCACAGTTTGGCTCCTGTGGACATTGCTGCTATAAACATCAGGGTACACGTACCCCTTTGGACCCCTACATTTGTATCTTTGAGGTAAATACCCAGTCGGGCAATTGCTGGGTCATATGGTAGCTCTATTTCCAACTTTTTGAGGAACCTCCATACTGTTTTCCAGAGTGGCTACACCAGCTTGCATTCCCACCAACAGTGTAGGAAGGTTCCCCTTTCTCCACATCCCTGCCAACATCTGTCATTTCCTGACTTGTTAATTTTACCATTCTGACTGGTGTGAGGTGGTATCTCATTGAGGTTTTGATTTGGATTTCCCTGATGCTGAGAGATGTTCAGCACTTTTTCATGTGTCTGTTGGGCATTTGGATGTCTTCTTTGGAAAAATGTCTCTTCATGTCTTCTGCCCATTTCTTGATTGGATCATTTGTTCTTTGGGTGTTGAGTTTCATAAGTTCTTTATAGATTTTGGATACTAGCCCTTTATCTGATGTGTCATTTGCAAATATCTTCTCCCATTCTGTCAGTTATCTTTTGGTTTTGTTGACTGTTTCCTTTGCTTTGCAAAAGCTATTTATCTTGATGAAGTCCCAATAGTTCATTTTTGCCCTTGCTTCCCTTGCCTTTGGCAATGTTTCTAGGAAGAAGTTGCTGCAGCTGAGGTCGAAGAGGTTGCTGCCTGTGTTCTCCTTTAGGATTTTGATGGACTCCTGTCTCACATTGAGGTCTTTCAACCATTTTGAGTCTATTTTGGTGTGTGGTGTAAGGAAATGGTCCAGTTTCATTCTTCTGTATGTGGCTATCCAATTTTCCCAACACCATTTGTTGAAGAGACTGTCTTTTTTCCACTGGACATTCTTTCCTGCTTTGTCAAAGATGAGTTGACCATAGAGTTGAGGGTCCATTTCTGGGCTCCCTATTCTGTTCCATTGATCTATGTGTCTGTTTTTGTGCCAGTACCATGATGTCTTGATGATGACAGCTTTGTAATAGAGCTGGAAGTCCGGTATTGTGATGCCACCAGCTTTGCTTTTCTTTTTCAACATTCTTCTGGCTATTCGGGATCCTTTCTGGTTCCATACAAATTTTAGGATTATTTGTTCCATTTCTTTGAAAAAAGTAGATGATATTTTGATAGGGATTGCATTGAATGTGTAGATTGCTCTAGGAAGCATTGACATCTTCACAATATTTGTTCTTCCGATCCATGAGCATGGAACGTTTTTCCATTTCTTTGTGTCGTCCTCAGTTTCTTTCATGAGTATATTATAGTTTTCTGAGTACAGATCCTTTGCCTCTTTGGTTAGGTTTATTCCTAGGTATCTTAAGGTTTTGGGTGCAATTGTAAATGGGATCAACTCCTTAATTTCTGTTTCTTCTGTCTTGTTGTTGGTGTATAGTTTTGCCACTGACTTCTGTGCATTGATTTTATATCCTGCCACTTTACTGAATTCCTGTATGAGTTCTAGCAGTTTTGGGGTGGAGTCTTTTAGGTTTTCCACATAAAGTATCATATCATCTGCAAAGAGTGAGATTTTGAACTCTTCTTTGCCGATTTGGATGCCTTATTTCTTTCTGTTGTCTGATTGCTGTGGCTAGGGCTTCTAATATTATGTTGAATAGCAGTGGTGATAGTGGACATCCCTGCCGTGTTCCTGACCGTAGGGGGAAAGCTCTCAGTTTTTTCCCATTGAGAATGATATTCGCTGTGGGTTTTTCATAGACGGCTTTTATGATATTGAGGTATGTACCCTCTATTCATATACTTTGAAGAGTTTTGATCAAGAAAGGATGCTGTACTTTGTCAAATGCTTTTTCTGTATCTGTTGAGAGGATCATATGATTCTTGTTCTTTCTTTTGTTAATGTATTGTATCACATTGATTGATTTGCGGATGTTGAACCAACCTTGCAGCCCAGGGATAAATCCCACTTGGTCATGGTGAATAATCCTTTTAATGTACTGTTGGATCCTATTGGCTAGTATTTTGCTGAGAATTTTTGCATCCATGATCATCAGGGATATTGGCCTGTAATTCTCCTTTTTGATGGGGTCTTTGTCTGGTGTTGGGATCAAGGTAATGGTGGCCTCATAAAATAAGTTTGGAAGTTTTCCTTCCATTTCTATTTTTTGGAACAGTTCAGAAGAATAGGTATTAATTCTTCTTTAAATGTTTGGTAGAATTCCCCTGGGTAGCCATCTGGCCCTGGGCTTTTGTTTTTTGGGAGATTTTTGATGACTGCTTCAATTTCCTTAATGGTTATAGGTCTGTTCAGGTTTTCTATTTCTTCCTGGTTCAGTTTTGATAGTTGATACATCTCTAGGAATGCATCCATTTCTTCCAGGTTATCTAATTTGCTGGCCTAGAGTTGCTCATAATATGTTCTTATAATTGTTTGTATTTCTTTGGTGTTGGTTGTGATGTCTCCTCTTTCATTCATGATTTTGTTGATTTGGGTCATTTCTCTTCTCTTTTTGATAAGTCTGGCCAGGGGTTTATCAATCTTGTTAATTCTTTCAAAGAACCAGCTCCTAGTTTCATTGATCTGTTCTACTGTTCTTTTAGTTACTATTTCATTGATTTCTGCTCTGATCTTTATTATTTCTCTTCTCCTGCTGGGTTTAGGCTTTATTTGCTGTTCTTTCTCCAGCTCCTTTAGGTGTAGGGTTAGGTTGTGTACTTGAGACCTTTCTTGTTTCTTGAGAAAGGCTTGTATTGCTATATACTTTCCTCTTAGGACTGCCTTTGCTGCATCCCAAAGATTTTGAATAGTTGTGTTTTCATTTTCATTGGTTTCCATAAATTTTTAAAATTCTTCTTTAATTTCCTGGTTGACCCATTCATTCTTTAGTAGGATGCTCTTTAGCCTCTATGTATTTGAGTTTTTTCCAGCTTTCCTCTTGTGATTGAGTTCTACTTTCAAGGCATTGCAGTCTGAAAATATGCAGGGAATGATCCCAATCTTTTGGTACCAGTTGAGACCTGATTTATGACCTAGGATGTGATCTATTCTGGAGAATGTTCCATGGGCACTAGAGAAGAATGTGTATCCCGTTGCTTTGGGATAGAATGTTCTGAATATGTCTGTGAAGTCCATTTGGTCCAGTGTGTCATTTAAAGTCTTTATTTCCTTGTTGATCTTTTGCTTAGACGATCTGTCCATTTCAGTGAGGGGAGTGTTAAAGTCCCCCACTATTATTGTATTGTTGTCAATGTGTTTCTCTGCTTTTGTTATTAATTGCCTTATATAATTGGCTGCTCCCATGTTAGGGGCATAGATATTTACAATTGTTAGATCTTCTTGTGGGATAGACCCTTTAAGTAGGATATAGTGTCCTTCTTCATCTCTTATTATAGTCTTTGGTTTAAAATCTAATATGTCTGATATAAGGATTGCCACCCCAGCTTTCTTTTGGTGTCCGTTAGCATGGTAAATTGTTTTCCATCCCTCACTTTCAATCTGGGGGTGTCTCTGGGTCTAAAATGAGTCTCTTGCAGACAGCATATCAATGGATCTTGTTTTTTTATCCAATCTGATAGCCTGTGTCTTTTGATTGGGGCATTTAGCCCATGTACATTCAGGGTAACTATTGAAAGATACGAATTTGGTGCCATTGTATTGTCTGTAAGGTGACTGTTCCTGTATATTGTCTGTTTTCCTTTCTGGTCTATGTTTCTTTTAGGCTCTCTCTTTGCTTAGAGGACCCCTTTCAAGATTTCCTGTAGGGCTGGTTTTGTGTTTGCAAATTCCTTTAGTTTTTGTTTGTCCTGGAAGCTTTTTATCTCTCCTTCTATTTTCAATGACAGCCTAGCTGGATATAGTATTTTTAGCTGCATATTTTTCTCATTTAATGCTCTGAATATATCATGCTAGTCCTTTCTGGCCTGTCAGGTCTCTGTGGATAGGTCTGTTGCCAGTCTAATGTTTCTACCATTATAGGTTACAGATCTCTTCTCCTGAGCTGCTTTCAGGATTTTCTCTTTGTCTCTGAGACACATAAATTTTACTATTAGATATCCAGGTGTTGACCTATTTTTATTGATTTTGAGAAGTGATCTCTGTGCTTCCTGGATTTTGATGCTTGTTTCCTTCCCCAAATTAGGGAAGTTCTCCACTATAATTTGCTCCAATATACCTTCTGCCCCTCTCTCTCTTTCTTCTTCTTCTGGGATCCCTATTATTCTATTGTTGTTTTGTCTTATGGTATAGCTTATCTCTTGAATTCTGCCCTCGTGATCCAGTAGTTGTTTAGCTCTCTTTTTCCTCAGCTTCTTTATTTTCCATCATTTGGTCTTCTATATCACTAATTCTCTCTTCTGCTTCATTTATCCTAGCAGTTAGCACCCCCATATTTCATTGCACCTCATTAATAGCCTTTTTGATTTTGACTTGGTTAGATTTTAGTTCTTTTACTTCTCCAGAAAGTGTTTCTCTAATAACTTCCATGCTTTTTTCAAGCCCAGTTAGTATCTTTAAATTGATGATTCTGAACTCCACATCTGACATTGTACTGATGTCCATATTGAGTAGTTCCCTGGCAGTCGGTACTACCTCTTGTTCTTTTTGTTGAGGTGATTTTTTCTGTCTTTTCATTTTGTCCAGAGGTGAACAGATTAATGAGAGAACAATATGCTAACAGGGTAACAACATCCCCAGAAAGTATATTCTAAACAAATCAGAAAAGACCTGAAGCAGGGGGAAAAGGGAAAGAGAGAAAAAAGAAAAAGAAAAAAAAGAAAAAGAAAAAGAAAGAGATAAAGATAAAAAGAAACAAAAACAGAACAAAACAAACAAAAAGATTATGATCAAATATGATCAGGCTTGTACATAGATCAGTGCCACACACTAGATTTTGGGTGTATTTTGGTCTGTTAGAAGAAAGTGCCTCCCAAAATTTTAAAGAAAGAAAAACTTATATATGTACAAAAATAAGGGTTGATATGATGAATGGATGGAATATGACTGTAAAGATGAAAATTATAAAAAATTTTATAAAAGGAATTGATAAGAAGTTGTTTGAAAAAAAGAAAGAAGAGGATTTAAAAAAAAAAGAGAAAAAAAAGGGAGAGAATGTGATCAGGCAGGGGAGTAGAAAAAAACCATACACTAGAGATTTAGGTTATATTTTGTTCTGTTAGAAGAAACTATCTCAAAATTTTAAAGAGAGAACAACTTATATATATATGCCTATAATAAGGGTAACTGCTATGAAGGGATAGAATATGACTCTAAAAATGAAAAATAAAAATGTTTTTTAAAAAAGGGATTGATAAGATGTTGGTTGAAAAAGGGAAAAAGAAAAATTCAAAAAAAAAAAGACAGTTAAAAAAAATTAACTTTGAAAGACTACAGAATCATCGTAAAAAAGCCATGGATTCTATGTGCAGTATTCCCCTAGCGCTGGAGTTCTGTTCTCATTGATGGGTAAATTTGGTCTTGGCTGGCTGTTCTCACTGATCTTCTGGGGGAGGGGGCCGTTGCCGTGGTTCCCAAATGTCTTTGCTGGAGTTGGAATTGCCCCGCCCTTGCCCCATCCGGGCTAAATAATCTATTCAGGCTTGCTCTTGGGAGCTTTTGTTCCCTGCAAGCTTTCTGTACAGCTTTGGAGGCTGAGAGTGAAAATGGCGGCCTACCAATCTCCGCCCGGAGGAGCCGAGACCTCGGGGCCCTGCTCCTCAGTGTGCCCCCAGAGAAAAGCAGTCAGTCACTCCCGTCTCCCCGGTCTCCAGCCCCACTCTGTGCTCACCTGGCCTGTGACCGTGCATTTCTATCTCTGGCGCCCGACCCCAGGTGGAGTCTCCAAACCCAGCAGATCCCTGTGGTGCACTCTTGTGCCTCTCCTCCCGGGGAAGGAAGGTGAGTCTCCCCGGATCTGCTGCTTGTTGTGTCCCTGCTGGAGGAGCAGTGGCCTGACTGTGCCCCGGATCATGGTTTATGACAAGCCCAGGCTGAGAGCCTGCGCCTCGGCTCTGTCTCTGCAGCTGGCTTCCCTGCTCTGATACCTGGGAGCTCTGCCGCACTCAGGAACCCCCTGTCTTTCTGTGACCCTGAGGGTCCTTGGACCACACTGTCCCACGAGGGTTCCAGCCCCCACTTAGCCACTGGAGTGAGGTCCCTCAGCGGAGCGGACTGCTAGAAGTTCTGATTTTGTGCTCCACGGTTCTATCACTTGCCAGAAGCGGCCTATGGAGGCCCCTCCCCTGCCATCTATCCTCCCGAATATCACCTTGGATTCACTTCTCTGCACGTCCTACCTTCCAGAAAGTGGTCGCTTTTCTGTTCCTTTGCTCTAATTTCTATTATTTCCTTCTTTCTGCTGGCTTTGGATGTGGCTTTCTCTTTTTTTTTTTACCTACTTAAGGTATAAGGTTAGGTTACTGACTTGGGATCTTTATTTTTTTTTTAAGATTTTATTTATTTATTTGACAGAGAGAGACACAGCAGGAGAGGGAACACAAGCAGGAGGAGTAGGAGAGGGAGAAGCAGGCTTTCCGCTGAGCAGGGAGCCTGATGCGGGGCTCGATCCTAGGGCCCTGGGATCATGACCTGAGCCAAAGGCAGATGCTTAATGACTGAGCCACCCAGGCGCCCTGGGATCTTCATTTTTGATATAGGTATCACTGTTAAAAATTCCTGCAAACACAATTATGATTTTGGTATGTTGTGTTTTCATTTTCATTCATCTCAAATTATTTTCTGATTTTGCTTGTAATTTCTTCTTAGACCCTTTGGTTATTTAAGAGTGTGTTATTTAATTTACACATATTTGCAAATATTCCAGTGTTCCTACTGCTATTGATTTCTAGTTTCATTCCATTGTGGTAGGAGAAGATACTTGGTATGATTTCAGTATTTTAAAATGCATTGAGACTTGTTTTTGCAGCCTTAAATGGTCTATTCTGGAGAATGTTCCATGTGTATTCGAGGAAAACATGTATTTCAGTGTTGGTAGGAGGAGTGTTCTGTATATGTCTGTTAGGCCCAATTGGTCTATAGCGTTGTTCAAGTCATCTGTTTCATTATTTATCTTCTGTTGAGCTGTTCTATTCATTATTAAAAGTGGGGTATCAAAGTCTCCTACTGTTATAGAACTGTTTCTACAATTCTGTCAATTTTTGCTTCATATATTTTATGGTTCTGTTTTTAGATGTAAATATATTTATAATTGATGCATTTCCTTGATATATTGACCCTGTTATCAATCTATAATATCCTTCTTCATCTCATAACAATTTTTAACTTAAAGTCTATTTTGTCTGATATTAGTATAGCAGCACCAGATCTCTTTTTGATACTATTTGTATGGATATCTTTTTTCCATCCTTTTTTTTTCAAACTATTTGTATCTTTGGATCTAAGGTGAAACTCTTAGAGACATCATATAGTTGAATCCTTTTTTAAAATCCATTCTACTAAGCTCTGACTTTTAACTGGAGTCTTTAATCATTTAAATTTAAAGTAATTACTGATAAGTAAGGATTTACATCTGCCATTTGTAATTTGTTTTCTATAATGCCATACCTTTTACGTTTTTAAATTTTTCATTAAAACCTTGTTTTATGATTTTTTTTCTTGTGTAGCATTTTTATTACTGCCTTCTTTCTTTTTCTATATATCTTTAAACTTTTTTTCTTCATGGTTACCCTAGGGATTACAACTAACATCTTTATTTTTGTGTTGTGTGCTGCATTATCTTATTATTATTATTAATTATTATTATTATTTTCAGTTAGCTGCATTATCTTTAATTAAGTAGAAGGACTTCCAATCATGTCACCTACAGACCATTTTACCCACTGCTCTGTTTGGCCATAAGTTTCTTGGCTCTCTCTTCAGCAATGATGAGGTGGATATCCTTTCCATGGAGATGAGAAATCCATGTTTTTTGCCTTTGCCAGTAACAAAAATGTTGGAGAGCCAGGTGGCAAAGCTGTTGCCATTGGCATCTTTCACATGAACTACATCAAAAGAACCAGAGAGTGTCTCTGTTGGTGATCACACCAATTCTTCCCAGATTAGCACCTCTAGTCACCATACAGAGATTACCAGTGTCAAAATTGATCAAGTCAGTAATCTTTACACTCTTAAAATCAATCTGAATGGTGTCATTAACCTTGATGAGGGGATCAGGATAGCAGATGGTATGAACATCATGGGTCATCAGATAAGGAATTTCTTTTGTCCCCAGAAAGGTCTTTCTCACTTTGCACAACTTATACTTTGCCTCCTCAGGTGTAATATGATGAGCATCAAAGTGACCTTTGGTGTAATAGATGAGGTGAGAATTCTCCATAGTCTTGTCAATGCTGGTGACATTCATAAAACCACCAGTGTGGGTTATATTAGTTCTGACCCTGCCATTAATCTCTTGATAAAATACTGCAAACAGATCTTTATTTCATCTTCTGTTAGGGCATACTTAAGTCTGTTCCTTAGGAAAAATGATGAGAGAGAGACGTTCTCTCAGCTTATGGGAACCAGTAAATGGATTAGGGATAAACACACTGGTCAGTTTATCCAACGTACATGCTTTGAAGCTTTTTAACTTGGTGAAGCCTCAAAAGTTCATTTTTGCTTTTGTTTCTCTTGCCTTTGGAGGCATGTGTAGCAAGAAGTTGCTGTGGCCAAGGTCAAAGAGGTTGCTTCCTGCATTCCCCTCTAGAATTTTGATGGATTCCTGTCTCACATTTAGGGTTTTCATCCATTTTGAGTTTATTTTTGTGTATGGTTGAAGAAAGTGGTCAGTTTCATTCTTCTGCACATGGCTGTCTAATTTTCCCAAGACCATTTGTTGATGAGACTGTCTTTTTTCCATTCGATATTCTTTCCTGCTTTGTTGGAGATTAGTTGACAATACAGTTGAGGGTCCATTTCTGTTCCATTGATCTATGTGTCTGTTTTTATGCCAGTACCATACTGTCTTGATTACAGCTTTGTAATAGAGGTTGAAATCCAGAATTGTGATGCCACCAGTTTTTTTTTTTAACATTCCTTTGGTATTTGGGGTCTTTTCTTATTCCATACAAATTTTAGGCTTGTTTATTCCAGCTCTGTGAAAAATCTTGATGGTATTTTGATAAGGATTGCACTGAATGTGTATATTGCTTTGGGTAGCATAGACATTTTAAC
The DNA here is from genome assembly GCF_029215605.1 of Mirounga angustirostris. Taxonomy (NCBI): domain Eukaryota; kingdom Metazoa; phylum Chordata; class Mammalia; order Carnivora; family Phocidae; genus Mirounga; species Mirounga angustirostris. Next base: position 62,636,560 of record NW_026991719.1, read on the forward strand.
AATATTTGTCCTTCTGATCCATGAGATTGGAATGTTTTTCCATTTCTTTGTGTCTTCCTCAATTTCTTTCATGAGTATTCTGTAGTTTCCTGAGTACAGATCCTTTGCCTCTTTGGTTAGATTTATTCCAAGGTATCTTATGGTTTTTGGTGTAATTGTAAATGGGATCAATTTTTGATTTCTCTTTCTTCTCCCTCATTGTTAGTGAATAGAAATGCAACAGACTTCTATGCATTGATTTTATATCCTGTGACTTTGCTGAATTCCTGTGTCAGTTGTAGCAAATTTTTGGTGGAGTCTTTTGGGTTTTCTACATAGAGTATCATGTTATCTGTGAAGAGTGAAAGTTTTACTTCTTATATGCTGATTTGAATGCCTTTTATTTCTTTTTGTTGTCTGATTGCTGAGACTAGGACTTCTAGTACTATGTTGAACAATAGTGGTAGAAGTGGACATCCCTCTTGTGTTTCTGACCTTAGGAGAAAAGCTCTCAGTTGTTCCACATCGAGAATGATATTCACTGTGGGCTTTCCATAGATGGTTTTTATGATATTGAGGAATGTTCCCTCTATCTCTACACTCTGAAAAGTTGTAATCAGGAAAAGATACTGTATTTTGTCAAAGGCTTTTTCTGCATCAATTGAGAGGATCCTATGGTTCTTGTCCTTTCTTTTATTAATGTGGTGTATGACTTTGATTGATTTGCAGATGTTGAACCACTATTGAAGTCCAGAAATAAATCCCACTTGGTTGTGGTGGATGATCCTTTTAATGTACTCTTGGATCTGATTAGCTAGTGTCTTGGTGAGAAGTTTTGCATTCATGTTCATCGGGCATATTGGTCTGTCATTCTCCTTTTTAGTGGGCCTTTGTCTGGTTTTGGGATCAAGGTAATGCTGGCCTCATAGAATGAGTTTGGAAGTTTTCCTTCCATTTCTATTTTCTGAAACAGTTTCAGAAGAATAGGTATTAATTCTTTGAATGTTTGGTAGAATTCTGCTGGGAAGCCATCTGACCCTGGACTTTTTTTGGTGGAAAATTTTTGATTACTGATTCAATTTCTTTGCCGGTCATGGGACCGGTTCAGGTTTTTTATTTTTCCCTGTTTTGGCAGTTTATATGTTTCTAGGAATGCATCCATTTCTTCCAGATTGCCTAATTTGTTGGCACATAGTTGCTCATATAATTGTTTGTATCTCTTTGGTGTTGGTTGTGATCTCTCCTCTTTCATTTATGATTTTATTTATTTGGGTCCTTTTTTTTTTTTTAAAGATTTTATTTATTTATTTGACAGAGAGAGTGAGAGAACACAAGAAGGGGGAACAGTTGAGGGAGAGGGAGAAGCAGGTTCCCCACCAAGCAGGAAGCCTGATGTGGGACTCAATCCCAGGACCCTGGGATCATGACCTGAGCTGAAGGCAGACATTTAACCATCTGAGCCACCCAGGTGCCCCGGTCCTTTCTCTTTTCTTTTTGGTCAGTCTGGCTAGGGGTTTATCAATCTTATTAATTCTTTCAAAGAACCAGCTCCTAGTTTCATTGATCTGTTCTACCGTTTTTTTTTTTTTTCTATATCATTGGTTTCTGCTTAATATTTATTATTTCTCTTCTCCTGCTGGATTTAGGCTTTATTTGCTGTTCCTTTTCCAGCTCCTTTAGGTTTAATGTTAGGTTGTGTATTTGAGACTTTTCTTGTTTCTTTAGAAAGACTTGTATTGCTATATACTCCCCTCTTAGGACTGCCTTGCTGCATCCCAGAGATTTTGGACTGTCGTGTTTTCATTTTCATTTGCTTACATGTATTTTTTAAGTTCTTTAATTTTCTAGTTGACCCATTCATTCTTTAGTAGGATGTTCTTTAACCTCCATGTATTTGTGGTCCTTCCCAATTTTTTTTTGTAGTTGACTTCAAGTTTTAAAGCATTTTGGTCTGAAAATATGCGGGAATAATATCAAACTTTTTTTACCAGTTGAGGGCTGATTTGTGACCTAGTATGTGATCTATTCTGGAGAATGTTCCATGTGCACTTGAAAGGAATGTGTATTCTTATGCTTTAGGATGAAATACTCTGAATATATCTGTTAAGTCCATCTAGTCCAGTGTGTCATTCAATGCCATCATTTCCTTGTTGATCTGCTTAGATGATCTGTCCACTGCTGTGAGTAGGGTGTTAAAGTCGCCTACTATTATTGTATTATTATCAATGAGTCTTTAATATCATTATTAAGTGGTTTATATAATTGGCTGTTCCCAAGTTAGGGGCATAAATATTTACAATTGTTAGATCATCTTGTTGGATAGACCCTTTTATTATGATATAGTGTCCTTCTTCATCTCTTATTATAGTCTTTGGTTTAAAATCCAGTTTGTTTGACATGACGATTGCTACTCCAGCTTTCTCTTGATGTCCATTTGCATGATAAATGGTTCTCCACCCCCTCACTTTCAATCTTTCAGTACTATGTTAAATAACAGTGGTGAGTGTGGATATCCCTGTCTTGTTCCTGATCATAGAAGAAAAGCTCTCAGTTTTCCCTATTGTGGATGATATTAGTTGTGGGTTTTTATATGTGACCTTTATTATGCTGAGGTATGTTCCATTCCATCTCAACCTACATTGTTAAGAGTTTTTATCATGAATAGATGTAATTTGTCAAATCCTTTTTGTTCATCTATTGAAATGACCATGTTTTTTTATCCTTTCTCTTATTGTTGTGATGTATCATGTTGGTTGATTTGCGAATATTGGACCCACCCTGGCAACCCAGGAATAAATCCTACTTGATTATGGTGAATGCTTCTTTAATATGAAGTTGGATTCTGTTTTTCTAGTATTTTATTGAGAACATTTGCATCCATGTTCATGAGGGATATTGACCTGTAGTTCTCTTTTATAGTGGAACCTTTGTCTGGTTTCAGTATCAGGGTAATGCTGGCCTAATATAGCGAATTTCAAAGTTTTCCTTCCTGTTCTATTTTTTGGAATAGTTTTATAAGAATAGGGGTGCCTGGGTGGCTCAGTCGTTAAGCGTCTGCCTTTGGCTCGGGTTGTGACCCCAGGGTCCTGGGATCAAGCCCCACATCAGGCTCTCTGCTCAGCAGGAAGCCTGCTTCTCCCTCTCCCACTCCCCCTGCTTGTGTTCCCTCTCTTGCTGTGTCTCTCTCTGTCAAATAAATAAATAAATAAAATCCTTAAAAAAAAAGGATAGATAATAACTCCTCTTTAAATGTTTGTTAGAATTCACCTGTGAAACCATCTGGCCCTGGACTTTTATTTGTTGGGAGTTTTTTGATTACTGATTCAATTTCTTTTTTGATTACTGATTCAATTGGTCTATTCAAGTTTTCTATTTTTTCCTGTTTTGGTTTTGGTAGTTTGTATGCATTTCAGAATTTATCCATTTCTTCATGGTTGTCCAATTTGTTGACCTAGAGTTTTGCATAATATTCTCTTATAATTGTTTGTATTTCTGCGGTGTTGGTTGTTATTTCTCTTCACATTTTTGATTTTATTTATTTAAGTCTTTTCTTTTTTTCTTGATAATTCTAGCTAAAGGTTCATTGATTTTATTGATTTTTTTCAAAGAACCAGCTCCTGGTTTCATTGATCTGTTTTATTGTTTTTTAGTTTCTATATCAATTATTTCTGCTTTAATCCTTATTATTTCCTTCCTTTTGCTTGTTATACGTTTTGTTTGTTGTTCTTTTTCTAGCTCTTTTAGGTGAAATGTTAGGTTGTTTATTTTAGATTTTTCTTGCTTTGGGAGTTAGGCCTGTATTATTATGAACTTCCTTTATAGATCAGCTTTTGCTTTATCCCAATAGTTGTGGATGGTTTTATTTTCATTTTCATTTGTGTCCATGTACTTTTACAATCTCTTCTTTTGGGGTGCCTGGGTGGCTCAATCGGTTGAGCGTCTGCCTTCGGCTCAGGTCATGATCCCAGGGTCCTGGGATGGAGCCCCGCATCGGGCTCCCTGCTTGGCGGGAAGCCTGCTTCTCCCTCTCCCACTCCCTCTGCTTGTGTTCCCTCTCTCACTGTCTCTTTCTCTCTCTGTCAAATAAATAAATAAAATCTTTAAAAGAATTTTCTTCTTTTATCCTGTTGACTTATTCATTGTTTGGTAACATGTTATTATTTATTTATTTATTTATTTATTTATTTATTTATTTATTTAATAAAGTAATTTTTAAAGTCATTTTTGTAAGGTTTTATTTATTTATTTGACAGAGAGATAGCGAGAGCAGGAACACCAGCAGGGGGAGTGGGTGAGGGAGAAGCAGGCTTCCCGCTGAGCAGGGAGCCCGATGCGGGGCTTGATCCCAGGACCCTGGGATCATGACCTGAGCCAAAGGCAGATGCTTAAGGACTGGGGACCCAGGTGCCCCAGGTAGCATGTTATTTAATTTCCATGTATTTTTGGTCTTTCCAGATTTTTTTCCCTGTGATGTGATTGACTTCAGTTTCATAACATTATGGTCTGAAAAAGTTTATGATATGTCTTTGATTTTCTTGAGTCTGTTGAGATTTATTTTGTGGCCTACTATGTGATGCATTCTGGAGAATGTTCCATGTGTACTTGAAATGAATGTGTATTCTGCTGTTTTCGGATGGATTGTTTTTAATGTATCTGTTAAATCCACTGTTCCAGTCTATCATTCAAAGCCATTATTTCCTTGTTTATTATCTGTTTAGATGATCTGTCAATTGATGTAAGCAGGGTGTTAAAGTTTCTATTAACCCTGTAATATTATCAATTAGTTCCTTTATGATTTTTATTTACTGTTTATGTATTTGGGTATTCCTATGTTGGGTGCATAAATATTTGCCAATGTTGTATCTTGTTGGATTGTCCCTGTTGTTATTATATATTGTCCTTTTTGTCTCTTATTACTGTCTTTGTTTTAAGGTTTATCTTGTGTGATGTAAATATTGCTACTCCAGCCTTCTTCTGACATCCATTTATATGATCGATGTTTCTCCATACCCTCACTTCCAAACTGCAGGTGACTGTATGTCTAAAATAAGTCTGTTTTAGGCAGCATATAGGTGAGTTTTTTTTTTTAAATCAATTTTGTCACCCTATGTCTTTTCATTAGAGTGTTTAGTCCATTTACATTCAAAGTAATTTTTGATTGATATGATTTATTGTCATTTTATTATTAGCTTTGTGATTGTTTCTGAAGATTTTCTCTGAGACTTTCTTGTCTTTCTCTCTTTTGACTTTCTTTAGTGATATATTTGTATTTTTCTTTTTATCCTTTGCATATTTATTAGTGGCTTTTGATATATGGTTACCATTAGGTTTGTATATAACCTCTTCTGCATATAGCTCTTTATATTAAATTGATGGTTGTTTAAGTTGGAACCATTTCTTTAGTCCTCTCCTCCCCAAATTTTAGGTATATGTTATTATATAATACATCCTTTTATTTTGTGAGTTCCTTAAGTGTTTTTTTACAGAAATACTCATTTTTACTGTTTTTGTGTTTCCTACGTTTGTACTGTCACTTTTGTTCTCTCCTTTCTACTCAAATAGTCTCCTTTAATATTTCTTGCAGGGGTGGTTTAGTGGTCATGAACTCCTTTAGTTTTTGTTTGTCTGAGAAACTTTATCTCTCTTTCTATTCTGAATGTTAGCCTTACTGGATAGAATATTTTTGGCAGCAATTTTTTCCCACTCAGCACTTTGAATATATCATGTTACTTCATTCTGGTTTGGAAACTTTCTGCTGAGAATTCTCCCCCTTCCCTTATGGGTTTTCTTTTGTAACTTACTGTCTTCTTTTGTCTTCCTGCATTTAAAATTATTTCTTTATCATTATATTTTGACAATCTAATTAGTATATGTCTTGGTGTGCATTTGTTTTTGTTGATCTTACTGGATCTGGATGTGTGTTTCTTTCCCCAGATTAAGGAAGTTTTGAGCTATTATTTCTTCAAATAAATTTTCTACCCCCTCTTCTCTCTCTTATTTTTCTCTGAGTCCTATAATACTAATGTTATTTCATTTGATGGAGTCACTGAATTCCCTACATCTATTCTCATTTCACATAATTTTTTTCTTTCTTTTTTGTTCAGCTTGATTAATTCCATTACTCATCTTCTAGGTCACTATTTCATATTTCATTCCTCTGCTTCTTCTTGCCTGCTGTTCATTCCATCAAGTGTGTTTCTCATTTCATTTATTGAGCCCTTTATCTCTGCTGTGTTTTTCTTATCTATGTGTTAAGTGTCTCACTCATGTCTTCCACTCTTTTCTCAAGTCCAGTGAGTATCTTTATGATCATTACTTTGAATACTCCATGAGGCATGTTACTTGTGTCTGTTTTGCTTAGATCTCTAACCATTGCCTTGCCCTGTTCTTTCATTTGGGATAAAGTTCTCTGTTTTCTCATTTTGTCTACGTTTCTGTGTCCATTTTCGTTTGTTAGGAAAGTCAGCTATGTCTCCTGTTCTTGCATGTAATGGCCTTATGTATAAGAGGTTCTGTAGTTCCTTGTGTGCTGTTTCCTATTCCACAGGGCCTGGCACTTCAGGAAGTGTCTTTCAGTGTGTGCTGTATGTGCTCTGATGTTTTGTTTTTGCTGCTTTATCCTTCAGGCCAATAGTCTGCAGAAGCTCTCCTTGCCTGTTGTGGCCAGTGTTTGGTCACTGGCTTCAATGTAGTATGTTGTAACTAGATGTGTTCTGGTCTGCTTGTGAAATAAGACCTGTCACTGCTGTCCCTGGAACTGAGGTCTTGCAAAACTCCCAGGTAAGGAGGTATAGTGTTGGCAGTGATTTGGGCTAGTCTTCTGGGGGTGTACTATGCTGGGACTGAGGCAACGTGACTGGGAGGGTGGTTCTATGGTGTGCTGGGGGAGTAGGGCTTGGTGTGAGCAAGTTAGGTAGCAAGTGTTGGCACTGCCCTGGTTCCCACAGGTGGCTCTGTGTTCATGCTGAAGGGAAGGGAAATGGTACTGACCAGTTCCCTTGTTCCTGGAGGGGTCTCTTTGTGAACATTTTAGCACTGGGATGTGCTCTGAGATGAGGTAATAACCTCTCTACTCTGTGCCCAAGATGTTCTTCTGATCACTGTTTCCACACTGTATGTTCCCTGGCTCTTTGCCCTGCTTTCTCTCCAAGAGCAGCCCCAATGTCCTCTGAGCTCTCCCAGAGCCAAACATACTGACCTTTAAAACTCCAGGCTTTAAACCCTGATGGTTGCAAGAATTCACGAAATCCAGCCCCTCTTGATTTCCAAGAAAATTGTCAGGGAATTTGTTTTCTCCCTATGCTCCTCTGTGTATTAGTTTGTCTCTCACCCTTCTCCATAACTGTGACTTCCTCCCCACTGTAGTGATTCCATTTCTCTCTTCTGACTTTCATTAGTGATAGAGAGTGAGTCTCCACACTTACTATCTTCTTCAACATGGCCTCTTCCTTACCTTTAGCCGTGGAGTTTGTTCTGCCAATCTTTAGGTCAATTTCTTGAGTATTTAGGGTGATTTGATAGTTACCTAGTTGTATTTGTGGGACAAGGTGAGTCTAGGGTCCTCCTTTTCACTGCCATCCTCTAACTCCCACTCACTATTGTCACAAATTATATCTTTATACATTGTGTGTTCATTAACATAGATTTGTAATTATTTTTAATGCATTCATTATTTAAATATTATTGGAAATAAAGAGGATTCACAAACCAAAATTGCAACAATACCAGTTTTTGTATTTATCTATGTTGTTACCTTACTGTTCTTTATTTTGTCAGATGACTGAGTTATTGTCTAGTATTGTTTTATTTCTATCTGCAAGAGTTCCTTTCATATTTGTTGTAGGGAAGGTATGCTAGCAATAAGTTCTCTCACTTTTTGTTTATCTGGGAATATCTTCATCTCTCCATCATTTTTAAAGGATGGATTGCTAGGTAGAAATTTCTTGGTTGACAGTTTTTTTTTCTTTCAGTACATTATATATGTCCTGTCACTGCCTTGTAGCTTCCATAGTTCCTGGAAGGAAATTTGCTGATAATCTTATTGAGCATCCCTTGTACAAATTAAATTTCTTCTTTCACTTCTTTTATGATTGTTTCTTTGTCTTTGTCTTTTGACAAAATGACTAATGTGTCTAGATATAGATCTCTTTGTGTTTGTCCTACTTGAAGTTTGTTGAGCTTCTTGGATGTGTTTATTAATATCTTTAATCAGATTTGTGATATTTTGGCCATTATTTTTTTAGATTTTTAAAAATCCCTTTTCTCTCTCTTCTTCTGGGACTCCTATTATGTGTATATTGATATATTTTAGGGTATTCCACAGGTTCTGTTTATTTTTCTGTATTTTCTCTTTTGTTCCTCAGATTGGATAATCTCAACTGACCTATCATTAAGTTCTCTGATTCTTTCTTCAGCCTGCTCAAATCTGCTGTTGAACCCCTATGGTAAATTTTTTATTTCAGTTACACTTCTTAGTTCCAGAATTTCTATTTGGCTCCTTTTTGAATCTTTTCATTGATATTTTCTATTTGGTGAGACATCATTCTCCCTGTTTCATTTGGTTCTTTGAATATATTGAAGACAGTTGATTTAAAAACTTTTTCATGTGAGGCCAATGTCTGGGCTTCCTTAGAGATAATTTTTATTCATTTATTTTTTTTCCTGACTGGTTCATACCTGCTTGTTTCTCTGTGTTCCATATATTTTTTTGTTGTTGTTAAAAAATGGACAGTTCAAATATTATAATATGGCAACTCTGAAAATCATATTATGGAAGTCAGATTCTCCTCTCTCACTGGGGTTTATTGTTGCTACTCGTTGTGTGTTGTTTATTTAGTGTTTTATTGTAAGCTCTTTGTTTAAAGTCTGTATTCTTTGTGGTGTTTAGGCACTGAAGTTAGTATTCCATTATCTTAGTGGACAACTATTTTTTTTAAAGATTTATTTATTTATTTTAGAGAAAGCACGAGTGAGTGGGGGGACAAGCAGAGGGAGAGGGAGAGAGAAAATCCTCAAGCAGACTCCTGCTGAGTGCAGAGCCCAAAGCGGGGCTTGATCTCAGGACCTTGAGATCACAACCTGAGCTGAAATGAAGAGTCAGCCACTTAACCAACTGAGCCACTGAGGTGTCCCAGTGGTCAATTGTTTTCTAAAAAAAAATTTTTTAGGGGGTGCCTGGGTGGCTCAGTCATTAAGCATCTGCCTTAGGCTCAGGTCATGATCCCAGGGTTCTGGGATCAAGTCCCGCATCGGGCTCCCTACTCGGTGGGAAGCCTGCTTCTCCCTCTCCCATTCCCCCTGCTTGTGTTCCTGCTCTCACTATCTCTCTCTGTCAAATAAATGGGTGAAATCTTAAAAAAAATTTTTTTTTAATGTTTGGAGCCAAGAAAAAAAAAGAGAAAATGAAAAAAAAAAACTTTGCTATTCTTTGAAGATTGGTTCTGTATTGGAATACTCTTTCAGTGCTTAGCCAGGATATTTACAACTCTACTTTAGCATTTATTTCCTATTTGCACCAAATCTAAAGGTGAGCCATAGCTGAAAACTTAGGCTCTTCTCAGGTCTTTTCTGAACAGGTATTCAGCCCTAGGTATGAATGTCACATTCTCCTCCACTTCAGCTTTAGTGAGAAATAACGACATACTTCACTGTATAATTTTAAGGCATACAACATGACGGTTTGATTTACATATATTGTGAAATTAGTACCACAGTAGTTTCGGCTAACATCCATCTTTTCATATAGATACAATAAAAAGAAAAGAAAGAATAAAAAAAATGTTTTACTTGTGATGAGAATTCTTAGGACTTACTCTCTTAACACTTTCCTATACAGTTGACCCTTGAACAACATGGGTTTGAACAGCATAGGTCCACTTGCATGTGGATTTTTCTTTTGATAAATACAGTAGACTTCTATAAATGTGTTTTCTTTTCCTTATGATTTTCTTAAATACTATCTTATTTTCTCTAGTTTACTTTTTTAAATGTTAATAACAACTTTATTTGTAATAATAAAAAAATCAGAAACAGCCCAAATGCCAATTAGCATGTGAATGGTTAAATTAACTGTGATGTATCCATATAATAGAATACTATTCAGCAATGAAAAGTGATGAGCTATTAATATACCCAACAATATTGATGAATCTCAAAATAGTGCTAACTGATAAAATAAACTGGAACCAAAAACATACATATTATTCAATTTTTATAAAATTTAAGTAAATTCAAACTAACGTATAGTATTGTAAAGTGTAACAATGATTTTTAAGGTCCAAGGAGCAGGGAAGAGAGGAAGGGAAGAGAAACAAAAGAGCATGAGGAAAGTTTGGGAGGATGGAAATGTTCATTATTTTGATTTTGGAATGATTTCACAGATGTGTGTGCATGTGTCAAAATTATCAAATTATCTATTTTATATAAATGCAGTTATTGTATGTTAATTTCCTCAAAAAAACCTGTTAAAATAAAAACATATATAATATTTCACTTATATCAATGATATGGTAGATTAACAGCTACTCCACATCCTCTCCAACATATTGTTAGGTTTTTAAATTTTAAGTATTCTCGTTCTAAAGTTTTATTTTAATTTCCCTGCAAAATAATATTTAGCACGTGTTCCTATGCTTATTGTCCTATGCTTATCTTTTTTGAGCTGCCTGTTTATTATTGACACTCACTAGCTAAAGATCATCTAATTTACTTTAATGTAAGAGTACAGTATGTAATACATATACAAAATATGTGTTAATCTACTATTTATGTTATTGGTAAGGCTTCCAGTCAACATTAGGCTGTTAATAGTTAAAATTTTGGGGAGTCAAATGTTATATGCAGCTTTTTGACTGCACAGAGGGTGGCACTCCTAACCCCCACATTGTTCAAGTGTTAACCATAAAGCATACAACAGTGTTATCTACAGTCATCTGGTTGTAAATTACATCCCTAGTACTTATTTATCTTATAACTGGAATTTTGTACCTTTTAATCACCTTCCTCCGATTTTTGCTCCCTGTCTCTGATAACACAAGTCTGATCTCTTTTCCTATAAGGTGTTTTTTTTTTTTTTTTTTTTTTTTAGATTCCACATATAAGTAAGATAGTATAGTATTTGTCTTTCTCTGACTTATTTCTCTAAGCATAATGCTTTTAAGGGCCATCCGTGTTGTCACAAATGATAGGAATTCCTTGTATTTTTATGGCTAAATAATATTCCATTTTATATATACCACAGCTACTTTATCCATTCATCCATTGATGGACACTTAGGTGTTTTCATGTCTTGGTTATTATAAAAAATGCTGCTATGAACATGGGGTACAGATATCTTTTTTGAGTTAGTGTTTTCATTACTTTTGAATATATTCTCAGAAGTTGAATTGCTGGATCATATGGTAGTTCTATTTTTAATTTTTTGAGGATGATCCATGCTATTTTTCATAGTGGCTATACCAATTTACAGTCACACTAAAAGTGTACAAATGTTCCTTTTCCTCCACATCCACATTTATCTCTTGTCTTTTTGGTGATGGGTATTCTAACAGGAATGAGGTCATATCTCATTGTGGTTTTGATTTGCATTTTCCTAATGACTAGTGATGTTGAGCATCTTTTCATCTTCCTGTTGGCCTTCATATATTTTCTTTGGAGAAATGTCTATTCAGGTCCTTTGCCCATATTTAAATTGGGTTATTTGTTTTGTTGCTATTCAGTTGTATGGGTTCTTTATATGTTTTGGATATTAACCCCTTATATGATATATACTCTGCAAATATTTTTTTTCCCTAGTCCATGAGTTTTCTTTTCACTTCATTTATGGATGTGACATTCTTGATACCCCCATATACCAGTATACACTAAAGCTTTAAAAAGCCTCTTTTCATCCCCAATTTGCCTTTCCATCATCTTCATTGCCAGGCTTTCTGATCTGTCTATTGCTGCCCCAACTGTTTTTTCTTGGCCCAGGCTGTTGTGTCCAATATTTTTGCCTTAAAATCCTTTTGACAAAAGATGACCAGGAAGCCATCCAGTACTGATAATGCTCCAAGTCAGTGAAAACAGAGCCAAGAATTTCCAATGGTCATTAAGAAGCCACCAGATAGTTCAAGACACACAACCACAATTAAAAAAATATAAAGCCTGTATTTATCCCTCTATCAGTAGCAACCTCTGCGAGACTGTGGGCTGCTGTCTTCAGACCATGCCAGACTTGGGAGTGGGGGATGGTAAGCAAAAATTTTGAGTGCCTGCTTCCTGCAGAATACAGTAGCTTCTTTCATCATTAAAATTTCCACTGGTTGTTCTCAGTTTTTGAATAGATTCTACAATTCTACAAAGTGTGATTCTTGCAGTTTTTTTCCAGTTTACTTATTTATTTTTTTGGAGGGGACAGAGCCCTGGAGTTCCCTACTCTGCCATATTCAGTGATGTCACTCTAACTCAAACTTTTACCATTAATGCTCAAGTTTAAACTTGAGGGTTTTTTTTTTTTTTGGACTTACTCTTTTACATATTTCCACTGGTGTTGAACTAGATTACAAAAAATACTTTAAAATACCCAGGATATGAGTGTTATATGGAACTAATGAATTGTTGAACACTACATCAAAAACTAATGATGTACTATATGTTGACTAATTTAACATAATAAAAAAAATATCTCAGATAACAAAAATAAAGTTTCAAGATTATTACTGTAGTATTGAATTTTTCTTACTCTCCTAGCATTAGTTACATTCCACTTTGTTGTAAATATCATAAACTACTTTTTACATGCTATAATTCTTCAATTTGTATATTTTTCTACATTCCTTTCTAGAGGGCAAGGACTATATTTTTTTCATCTTTGCATATCCAGTATCACCAAGCACAGAGTATCATACACAGCTGTGATCAATAAGCCTTTGTTGGATGAATGGATTTTATGTTACATCTTCTTAAAGAGACTTTCACTCCAACACATAAAATGAATTTGAAACAAACCTCTACTGAAATATCATCTCAAAGAGACATAAAAACTAATGCTTTAAATTAGTTGCTGCTATCATATCCACTTCCTTTAATTGATTTTCTTGGATTCCCAGTGAGAAGAGTGACTCAGGACTTCTTCCCTGCTTCACTCAAGGTTCACGTACATCTGGATTGTTTATGTATTTCTAGCTCCGATTTCAGTTGTGGAATAACTTTTAAAAATGCTAAGTAGCTCCTGATAAAAGTGCTTAGTAATCCTATTTTTCTTCTAGTCTTTATCTAGTTTTCTCACCTTATTTCATTATTTCTCAAGATTATCACCTTGACACTATTAAGTTTTCAGGTAGCAGCAGTGTTCTCTGAAGGCAAAAGCCCATAGAAGAGAGCAGAGGCATTGGTATTAGTAATAGGGACATGATTTCAAATTTGATTCTGGCTTTGCCATTTACTGGTGGTATTGGCTTTGCAAGGTTAATAATTAAAGTATCATTTTCTTTACCTAGAAAATAATAATTATATCTCAATTACAGTTTAATTTGAAAATTAAATAAAATGGCACAAGAGAAAAGCTTGATATTAATTACTCATTTGAGAAATTATTAATTATTATTTACAATAAATTTGGCAATTAGATTAGCCTTATTTACAAGATGCCTAACTCAATTAAGGTGTTGACCAGTATAGAAAATTATTCAAATAACCTTTGAATTTTGCTATCATAAATTCTAAAATCCAGAAATCCAATATCTAGGTGCAATACCATTACAAGGAAATAATCTGAATACTAAAGCTCTTTTCTTTCCTTTTCAGATCATTCAGAGTATTACCCCTTTTTGGCTTTGGTTACTTAATAATTATCCACAGTGTATTCCCTTAAAACAATCCTGAAGAGTCTGACACTTATTCATATCAATTCACTTTTATTTATTTGTTTTCCAAATTTTTAATTAAATTCTAGTTAGTTAACATATAGTGTAATATTGGTTTCATGAGTAGAATTCGGCGATTCACCACTTACATATAACAGCCAGTGGTCATCCCAACAAGTGCCCTCCTTAATACCCATCACCCATTTAGCCCATCCCTCCACAACCTCCATCCATCAACCCTTAGTTTGTTCTGTATCATTGAGTCTCTTAGAGTTTGCTTCCATCTCTCTTTTTTCCCTTCCCATATATTCATCTGATTTGTTTAATAAAATCCCTGTATGAGTGAAATCATATGGTATTTGTCTTCCTCTAACTGCTTATTTTGCTTAACATTATACTCTTTTTTTTTTTTAAAGATTATATTTATTTGACAGAGAGAGATACAGCGAGAGAGGGAACACAAGCAGCGGGAGTGGGAGAGGGAGAAGCAGGCTTCCCGCAGAGCAGGGAGCCTGATGTGGGGCTCGATCCCAGGACACTGGGATCATGACCCGAGCCGAGGGCAGACGCTTAACGACTGAGCCACCCAGGCGCCCCTTAACATTATACTCTTTAGCTCCATCCACATCATTGAAAATGGCAAGGTTTCATTCTTTTTGATGGCTAGGCAATATTCTGTTGTATATATACACCACGTTTTCTTTATCCATTCATCATTTGATGGACACTTTATGCTCTTTCCATAGTTTGGTTATTATTGATAATATTGTTATAAACATCAGGGTGCATGCACCCCTTTGAATCTGTATTTTTGTATCCCTTGGGTAAATACCTAGTAGTGCAATTGATCTGTCATAGCTTAGTTCTATTTATAACTTTTTCAGGAAGCCCATAGTATTTTCCAGAGTGGCTGCACCAGTTTGCATTTCCACCAACAGTGTAAAAGTGTTTCCCGTTCTCCACATCCTCGCCAACACCTGTTGTTTCCTGTGTTGTTAATTTTAGCCATCCTGACAGGTGTGAGGTGGTATCTAATTGTGGTTTTGATTTGTATTTCACTGATGATGGTGATGTTGAGCATCTTTTCATATGTCTGTTAGCCATCTGGAGTTCTTCTTTGGAAAAGTGTCTATTCATGTCTTCTGTCCATTTCTTAACTGGATTTTTTTTTTGGGGGGAGGGTTTAATAAGTTATTTATAGATTTTAGATACCTACCCTTTAGCTTTGTTGATTGTTTCCTTCACTGTGCAGAAGCTTTTTATCTTGATGAAGTCCCAATTGTCCATGTTTGCTTTTATTTCTCTTGCCTCTAGCAACATGTCTAGTAAGAAGTTGCTATGGCCAAGGTCAGAGAGGTTGCTGCTTGTGTTCTCTTCTAAGATTTTGTTGATTTCCTTTCTCACATTTAGGTCTTTCATCCATTTTGAATTTGTATTTGTATATGGTGTAAGAAAGTGGTCCAATTTTATTCTTCTGCATGTTGCAGTCCAGTTTTCCCAACACCATTTGCTAAGGAGACTGTCTTTTTTCCATTGGATATTCTTTTCTGCCTTGCCAAAGATTAGTTGACCATATAGTTGTGGGTCCATTTCTGGGTTCTCTATTCCATTCCATTGATCTGTGTGTCTGTATTTGTGCCAGTACCATACTGTCTTGATGACTACAGTTTTGTAATATAGCTTGAAATCTGGAATTGTGATGCCTCCAGTTTTGTTTTGCTTTCTCAGAATTGCTTTGGCTATTTGGGGTCTTTTGTGGTTCCATACAAATTTTAGGATTGTTTGTTCTAGCTATGTGAAAAATGCTGGTGGTGTTTGATGGGGATTGCTTTAAATATGTAGACTGCTTTGGGTAGTATAGACATTTTAACAATGTTCTTCCAATCCATGAACGTGGAAAACTTTTCCATTTCTTTGTGTCCTCTTCGATTTCTTTCATAAGTGTACTATAGTTTGCAGAATACAGATCTTTTACTTTGTTAGATTTACTTCTAGATATCTTATTGTTTTTTGTGCAATTGCAAATGGGATTGATTCCTTGATTTCTTTTTCTGCTGCTTCTTTATTTGTGTATAGGAATGCAACAGATTTCTGCACATTGATTTTATATCCTGTGATTTTGCTGAATTCATATATGAGTTCTAACAATTTTTTGGTGGAGTCTTTGGGTTTTCCACATAGTGTATCAGGTCATCTGCAAATTGGCAGATTCCTTGGCAATTTGGATGCATTTTATTTATTTTTCTTGTCTGATTGCTGAGGCTAAGACTTCTAGTACTATGTTAAATAGTAATGGTGAGAGTGGACATCCTTATCTTGTTCCTGACCAGGAGTTTTTTTCCCATTGGTGATGATATTAGCTGTGGGTCTTTCATATATGGCCTTTATGATATTGAGGTATGTTCCATCTATCCCTATGCTGTATGTTAGTACATTAGTACATTATAATATTTGCTTCCATCCTCTCTGGCCTACTTTGTTGAGGATTTTTATCAGGAAAGGATGCTATATTTGTCAAATTCTTTTTCTGCATCTATTGACAGGATAATATGGTTCTTATCCTTTCTTTTATTAATATGGTATATCACAATGATTGATTTCCAAATACTGAACCACCCCTGCAGCCTAGGAAAATCCCACTTGCTTGTGGTGAATAGTTCTTTTAATGTACTGTTGAATTTGATTTGCTAGTATTTTATTGAGAATTTATGCCTCCATGTTCATCAGGGATATTGGCCAGTAATCCTCTTTTTTGGTGGGGTCTTTGTCTAGTTTTGGAATTAAGGTAATGCTGGTTTTGTAGAATGAGTTTTGAAGTTTCCCTTCCATTTCTATTTTTTGGAACAGTTTGAGAAGGATAAATATTAACTCTTCTTTAAATATTTACAATTGTTAGATCTTGATAGATAGACCCCTTAATTATGATATAGTGTCCTTCTTCATCTCTTGTTACAATCTTTGTTTTAAATCTAGGTTGTCTGATGTAAGTATGGCTACCCTGGCATCTTTTGATGTTCATTAGCATGATAGATAGTTCTCCGTCACCTCACTTTCAATCTTCAGGTGTCTTTAAGTCTAAAATGAGTCTCTTGTAAGCAGCGTAAAGATGGATCTCATTTTTTTAATGCATTCTGATACCCTATGTCTTTTGATTGGTACATTTAGTCCATTTACATTCAAAGTGATTATTGAAAAATATTAACTTACTGTCATTTTGTTACCTGTAGAGTTGGTGTTTCCGGTGACATCCTCTCATCCTTTCTAGTCTTTGTTGCTATTGGTCTTTTTCTCTCCCCTCAAAGTATCCCCTTTAAAATTTCTTGCGGGGCTGGTTTAGTGGTCACAAACTCCTTTAGTTTTTATTTGTCTGGGAAACTCTTTATCTCTCCTTCTATTCTGAATGATAGCCTGTTGGATAAAGAATTCTTGGCTGCATATTTTCCTCATTCAGAACATTGAATATTTCTTTCCACCATCTCTGGCCTGCCATGTCTCTATGGGCAGATCTGCTGTGAGTCTATTCTGTCTTCCCTTGTAGGTTAAGGACCTTTTTTTCCTTTGCTGTTTTCAGGATTAATTCCTCGTTTGTGTTTTTGTGAATTTGACTATGATATGCCTTGACAATGGTCCACTTTTGTTGAATTTAATGGGAGTTCTCTGTGCTTCTTGGATTTTGATGTCTGTGTCCTTCCCCAAATTTGGGAAATTGTCAGCTATAATTTGTTCAAATAAACCTTCTGTCCCTTTATCTCTCTCTTCATCTTCTGAGACTCCCATGGATACAGATGTTAGTACATTTTAATAAGTCTCTGCACTCCCTAAGTCTACCTTTGTGGTCCATTACCTTTCTTTCCAGCTTCATTATTTTACATATTTTTAAATTCTACATCACTGATTTGCTCCTTTGATTCATGCATCCTCATTTTTATGGCCTCTACTTGGGACTACATCTTGATACATCATTTTTAATTTTGACCTGACTTGGGACTACATCTTGATACAGCATTTTTAATTTTGACCTGACTAGATTTTAGTTCTTTTATCTCTGTAATAAAGGATTTTCTAGTGTCTTCTATGCTTTTCTGAAGCCAGCTAATATCCTTACAATCTTTGTTTTAAATTCTAGTTCAGACATCTTAAGTATATCTGTATTGATTGAATCCCTGTGCATGAGTTCTATCTTGTGTTGTTTCTTGAGGTTGAATTCCTCCATCTTGTCATTTTGTTCAGAAAAGAAAAGAAGAAAGAGAAAAAAAAGCCCACCAAAAAACAAAT
Source organism: Mirounga angustirostris (assembly GCF_029215605.1). Classification (NCBI taxonomy): domain Eukaryota; kingdom Metazoa; phylum Chordata; class Mammalia; order Carnivora; family Phocidae; genus Mirounga; species Mirounga angustirostris. The sequence continues at coordinate 62,654,658 of NW_026991719.1, forward strand.
GAAAAAACCCAAAAAACAAACAAAAAACAAAAACAACACAAAAAACAAAGAAAATGAAGAAAAATAGAAAAAACAAGGAAAACGAAAACACAAAACAAGAAAAAAAACCCAACTAGATCCTAAGTGTGTTTTGGTGTGCTTGTTAAAAGAATGTAGATTCCAAAATAAAAAAAAATACAATGAAATATAGTAAAATGAATGTAGAGAAAAAGATATATGAAAAGTATATATATATATATATATATATGTAATTTTTAAAAAAATGAAGAATAAAAAATTCAAAAAAGGAATTGGAAAATATAAGACAATAAATGAATAAATAATAAAAATAAAATAAATAAAATAAAAGTAAACAGGAAGCTTGAGCCTATTTCCCTTAGAGCTGAAGCTTTGCAGCACTCTATAATCAATAAACTTGGCGTGAGCCAGTTGTTTGTGCTGGTCTTCTGGGGGAGGAGCCTGCTGAGCTGATTTTCAGGCCGACTTGTTTCAGTGGAAATGCTTCTCCAGGCAGCAGGTGCGCGGGTCTTGGTGTGTTCATCTTGGCCTTCACTAGGTGGCGCTGTTTTGCTCCTTGAAGTCTTTCAGCACTGATGGAAGGGATGAAAATGGCTCACTAGCCTGGGAGGCGAATGTTGGCACCCCCTGCTCTTCAGTGAGCCTTCACAGAAAAGAAACCAATCACCCTATTTGTGTTCCCAGTTTCCATCTGAATCCTACCCATGTCTGAGCCTTTTTATCTCAGACATATGACTGAATTTCAAAACTGCAAATCTCAGGGATGCCTGTTGTGGGGTCCAGCACTGTTCTCCAGGTGAATCTTGCCTTGTTTGTGGATCCATTCCGGGAAAGTGGTCTCATGACTGCCTGTCAGTTTGCAGTTTATAGCAGAAAGCCGGCACCAAGACCAACTGCTCTCTGCTGGATTCCCGGCTCCTATGTGTGGGAATAGCACAGCACTTTGGCACCACCTGTTCTTATTGTGACCCAGAGGATCCTTAGACTATGGTTTCACTACTGGGATTCTGCCCCTTTTTGCCACCTGAACACCTCTCAACCAGGCCCATTCCCCCATGGTAGTGAACTTAAAAGTTCAGATTTTGAGCTCCACCACTTCTGATACTTTACAGTAGCCTACATAAGCAGGGTCCCTCCCCACTGCCACATCCACAGCTATGTCTCCCCCAAGTGAATTTTGCACCTCCTACCTTCCATAAGGTGGTTGCTTTTCTACTTGTAGACTTGCAGTTTTTGTTCTCTCAGCCCTCTGATTGATTTATTGGGTGTTCAGAATAATTTGATAACTAGCTGTCTTTGAGAGGTGAAACAAGCTCAGCATCCTCCTACTCCTCTGCCATCTTATCTGTTCCCCCTAATCTTTAATTTTAATGTTGTCTGTGATTGTAAGAGACCATTAATCTTTCAAGTTAGGACCAGAAAAAAAACCCCAGCACACCAAAATAAAAGTATTATGAGTATTCAGGAAGAATTAAAATTGTAATTTTTGTCTACCTATAATGCAATGACACTGGCAATAGAAAACATTTATTTTTCTGCTTTGGTTAGCTAATAATATAACTTTCTTTGCCAAAAGGACGATTTTCCATTGGGTAATTAGTTGTGTTAAATTTCAAATTTGGTGCTAGTGACATGTAAAACATTTCTTAGGTCAAGTGACTAGCTTCATAAGAAAAACAGTAAAGATCAGGTGCTTGGGGATACAAATTTAAATGTCAATTGAAGAAGTGTTTTATGTAAATATGTTTGATAAAATTTAATTGTGCTTTTGTAATTTAGAGTAGAAATATGTACTTGTGATTTGGTGGAGTTATCATGGAAGAGATTATATGAAGGGATTTATATAGTTCAGAGAAAAGAGTAGAAATAAACAGATGAATGAGGAGTTAGAATTTGTCTTCTAATTTATTTGGGGTAGCAGAGTTCTAGGATGAATCAAAGAAAATATTTTGGATTTGGCCTCTCAGAAACATTTTGCTATTTTTTTAAATTAATTTTTAAAATTTTTATTCATGTATAATCAACACAATGTTATATTGGTTTTGGTGTACCATGTAATAACTCAGCAATTCTATATATTACTCAATGCTCATCACCATAAGTGCACTCTTAGTCTCATTCCCCTATTTCACTCCTCTTTCCACCCAACTCCTTTCTGGCAACCAATAGTTTTCTATATTTAAGAATCTTTTTTGTCACTTTTGTTTGTTTTGTTTCTTAAATTCCACAGATGAATGACATCATATGGTATTTGTCTTTCTCTGACTGGCTTATTTCACTTAGCATTATACCCTCTAAATCCATCCAAGTTGTTGCAAATGACAAGATTTCATTCTTTGTTATGGCTGATTAATATTCCATTGTATAAAATATAAGACCTGAAACCATGAGAATCCTAGAAGAGAACACAGGGAGTAATTTCTCTGACATTGGTTGTTGCAACAATTTTTTAGATATGTTTCCTGGAGGCAAGGGAAACAAAAGCAAAAATAAACTATTGGGGTTACATCAAAATAGAAAGCTTTGGGAGAGCAAAAGAAACAATCACTAAAACTAAAAAACAACCTACTGAATGGGAGAAGTTATTTTCAAATTATATATCCAATAAGGGGTTGGTATCCAAAATACATAAAGAACTTATACAACTCAACACACAAAAATAATCAAATTAAAAAATGGGCAGAAGACATGAATAGACATTTCTCCAAAGAAGGCATGCAGATGGTCAACAGACACATGAAAAGATGCTCAACATTACTGATTATTAGGGAAATTCAAATCAAAACTACAATGAGATATCACCTCACACATATCAGAATGGGTAAAATCAACAACACAAGAAACAACAACTGTTGGTGAGGATGTGGAGAAAAAGGAACACTTGTGTACTGTTGGTGGGAATGCACACTGGTGTAGCTACTGTGCAAAATGGTATGAAGATTCCTCAAAAATTTAAAAATAGAATTACTGTATGATCTAGTAATCACACTACTGGGTATTTACCCAAAGAATACAAAGCATTAATTTGAAAGTATACATGCTCCCCTATATTTATTGCAGCATTGTTTACAATAGCCAAATTATGGAAGCAGCCCATATCTATCAATAGATGGATGGATAAAGAAAATACCATCTGTATTTTCAATGGAATATCAGTCATCTACAATAAAGAATGAAAACAAAACAAATGAACAAAGGGAAAAAAAGAGTCAAGAAACAGACTCTTAACTATAGAGAACAAACAGAGGGTTACCAGAGGGGAGTTGGGTGGGGCGATGGGTGAAACAGGTGACGGGGCTTAAGAGTACCCTTTTCTTTTTTTTTTCTTTAAAGATTTTATTTATTTATTTATTTGACAGAGAGAGAGAGAGACAGCGAGAGAGGCAACACAAGCAGGGGGAGTGGGAGAGGGAGAAGCATGCTTCCTGCTGAGCAGGGAGCCCAAAACAGGGCTTGATCCCAGGACCCAGGAACCTGAGCTGAAGGCAGACGCCTAATGACTGAGACACCCAGGTGCCCCAAGAGTACACTTTTCTTGATGAGCACTGAGTAATGCATACAACTGTTGAATCACTATATTGTACAATATTCTTTATCCATTCATTTATGGATGGACACTTGGATTTCTTCTGTATCTTGGCTATTGTAAATGATTTTGCCATAAACATAGGTGTGCATTGATCTTTTTGAATAAGTGTTTTTGTTTTCTTTGGGTAAATTCCCAATAGTGGAATTACTGGATCATATGGTTATTCTATTTTTAATTTTTTGAGGAACCTCCATACTATTTTCCATAGTGACTGCACCAGTTTACATTGCCACCAATAGTGCATGAGAGTTCCTTTTTCTCCACATCCTCACCAACAGTTGTTATTTCTTGTGGTTTTGATTTTACCCATTCTGAAAGGTGTGAGGTGATATCTCATTGTGATTTTGATTTGCATTTCCCTGACAGTTAGTGATGTTAAGCATCTTTTCATGTCTGTTGGCCACCTGTAAGTCCTCTTGAGAAAAATGTCTTTTTATGGGCATGTGGGTGGCTCAGTCAGTTGAGCTTGATTTAAGCTCAGTTCATGATCTTGGGGTTGTGGGATCAAGTACTTCATGGGCTCCATGCTCAGAGGGAGTCTGCTTGATATTCTTTCCCTCTGCCCTTCCTGCCACTTGTGTGCACACACTCTCTAAAATGAATAAATAAATCCTTAAAAAAGAAAAATGTCTTCTTAAGTTCTTCCTATTTTAATAAAATAACATTAATTTATTTAAAATTTATTTATTTATGTTTTAAATTCTCTTTATTCTCCAAGTTTCTGCATAAGTATAATTCAGACAAGTAGTGGAGAGGCCTTCTATTTTTGTTGTTGTTGTTTGTTTCAAGTTTTTTTTTTTAATTCTAGTTAACATATAGTGTAATATTGGTTTCAGGAGTAGAATTTAGTGATTCATCACTTACATATAACACCCAGTGCTCATCAAAAGTGCCCTTCTTTGATGTACTGTATGGTGACTAACATAACATAATAAAAGAGTTTTGCTTTTCCTCAAAAAAAAAATGCCCTCCTTAATACCCATCACCTATTTAGCTCCTCCCCCACCCACCTCCCCTCCATCAACCCTTAGTTTGTTCTTTATAGTTAAGAGTCTCTTATGGTTTGCCTCCCTCTCTTTTTTCCCCCCTTCCCCTATGTTCATCTGTTTTGTTTCTTAAATTCCACATATGAGTGAAATCATGTTATTTGTCTTTTTTTCTGACTGATCTGTTTTGCTTAGCATAATACACTCTAGCTCCATCCATGTCATTGCAAATTCTTCTGCCCATTTTTAAATTGGATTCTTATCTTTTCTTTTTTTTTTTTGGTGTTGAGTTCTATAAGTTCTTTTTATATTTTCAATAGTAACCTGTTATTGGATACATCATTTATATATATCATCTTCTATTCAGCAGATTGTGTTTTTGTTTAGTTAATGGTTTCCTTTGTTGTGGAAAAGCTTTTATTTTGGCATAGTCCCAATAGTTTAATCTTGAATTTGTTTCCCCTGACAGAGGAGACATATCTAGAAAAAATGTTTCTATGGCTGATGTCAAAGTGATTATTGCCTATATTTTCTTTTATCCATTCAGTCACCCTATGACTTTTGATTGGAACATTTAAGTCATTTACATTCAAAGTAGTTATTGCCATTTTGTTACTTGTTTTATGATTGGTTTATAGTTCTTCTCTGTTCCACTCTTGTCTTGCTCTCTTCCCTTGTGGTTTAATGGCTTTCTTTAGTGATATGATTTCTTTCCCTTTTTATTTTAATTTTTTTTTTGCATTTCTATTACATGTTTTCGATTTGTGGTTACCATTAGGTTGATATGTAACATCTTATGCATATAACAGTCTATATTAGTTTGATGGTCAATTAAGTTTGAACCCATTCTAAAAGCACTAAATTTTTTTACTGCCTCCCACCATGTTTTATGTATATGATGTCATACTTTACATCCTTTTATATTGTGAATCTCTTGAGTTATTTTTGTAGATATGATTTATTTTACCACTTTTGTGTGCTTTAATGTTTATTCTGGTTTTATAATTGATTAATCTACTATTTTTATTATGTTGGTATGTATCTGTGAAATTTTTTATTTTCCCAATTTTCTTACTTTTGATTATGGCCTTTATTTTCCACTTAAAGAATTATCTTTAAAGTTTTTTGTAAGGTTAGTTTAGTGGTGTAAACTCCTCTAACTTTTGTTTGGGAAAATCTTTATCTCTTCCTCTATTCTGAATGATAGCTTTGCTGGATAAAGTATTCTTGGTTGCAGGTTTTTTTTTTCCTTTCAGTGCTTTGACTATATCATGCTACTCCCTTCTGGCCTGCAAATTTTCTGCTATAAAACCAGCTGATAGTCTTATGGGATTTCCTTTGTATGTAACTGTTTTCTCTTGCTGCTTTTAAAATTCTCTCTTTATCACTACTTTTTGCCATTTTAATTACTATGTATCTTCGTGTGGTCCTCCTTGGGTTGATTTTGTTGGGGGTTCTCTGTGCCTCCTGCATCTGGATGTCTGTTTTCCTTCCCACATTAAGGAATTTTTCAGCTATCATTTCTTCAAATAAATTATCTGCCCCCTTTTCTCTTTCTTCCTTTTCTGGTATCTCTATAATGCAAATGTTATTACACTTGATGTCACTGACTTCCCTTAACCTATTTTAATTTATTATTATTATTTTTTGCTGTTCAGTTTGATTGCTTTCCATTATTTTGTCTTCCTTCTCACTGATCCAATCTTGTGCATTTTCTAGTCTATTATTTATTTCCTCTAATACATTGTTAATTTCTGTTATTCTTCATCTCTGCTTCTTTTTTATATTTTCTATCTCTGTTGAATGTCTCACTGAGATCCTCTACTCTTTTCTCAAGTCCAGTGAGTATCTTTATGACCATTATTTTGAATTGTCTGTCAGGTATATTGCTTATCTCTGTTTCGTTTAGGTTTTTGGCTCTATTTTTTCCCCTTTTCTTTCATTTGGGACATATTCTTCTATCTCCTTATTTTGTCTAACTTTCTGTTTGTTTCTATGTATTTAAAAAATCAACCATGTCTCCAGATATTGAAACTATTGGCCTTGGGAAGAAGAGGTCCTATAGTGCCCTGTAGTGCCATGTTCCCTGTGCACCAGAAACAGGTGCTTCAGTGGTGTCTCCTATGTGTGTTGCATGTGCCCTACTGTTTGGTTGTGTTTGCCTTCAGTTCAGTCAGCTGCAATGGTCCTCTTTGCTGTTACAAACATGGTTTTTCCCTGTGCTTTTAAGGGACCAGTCTGGGGCACCTTGGGCTTATATTTGTATCAGACCAGAAGTTTGCCCTCAGCTCATTTGCTGAGGCTTGGATTGCATTGAACTGCAGGGTACTATTGCTGTGTCATCTCCTGAGAGGCTTTTCTTGGTGGGCAGGTCCTGCTGTCAGACAAGTTGTCTGCCCCAGTCCATCTGCTGAGTTTTCAATGATCTCGAACTACAGGGTTCTCTCCTTATGTTTCCTTCTCTGAGGTTTTTTTGGTGGGCAGGGCCAACAGTCAGTTAAGATGTCTTCTCCCAGACCACTACTGGGGCTGCAGTTATACTGGTGCGGGATGTTATCGTCCCCTCTTTCCAGGGAGGGCAAGTATCACTTTGGAGTGGTGCTAGTTACTACTGGGGCTTATAGAATGAGAACTGGCCAGAGCCACTTTGGAGGAACTCCTTCCAAGTGGGTTGGGTTGGAAGAGGCAAATCTGTAGGGGACCATGGGTGTGGTGAGCTTGGTGTTAGCAAGTTATGTGGCAAGTGTTTATGCTGGTTCCTGCAGGTATCTGTTTTTCTAGGTTGGAGGGTGGATTACAGAAATGGCACCTGTCAGCTTGTTTGTTCTTGGATAAATCTCTTAAAGATGCTTGACCCTCCAGTGCAAGTTCTCAGATTAGTAAATAAATCTCCTTTTCCTATACCCAGGTGTTTTTCAACCTGCTGCTTCTATGCTGTATCTTGCCAGAGTTGTTTATAATGTTGTTTCTTTAAGGGTAGGGATTCGTTTTCCTATCACTTTCCAGCTTTCCCAGAGCTGAGCCTGCTGATTTTTAAAGTACCTGAAGTCAAGCCCCACTTATCATAACAACTCATGAAGTTAAGTCCCATTCGTTTACAAAGCCAAATGTTATGTGGGCTTGTTTTCCCATTGAAGGTCCCTCATGTCTGGGGTGCCTAGTTTGGGGTCTGTTCCTCTCCCTTCTTTGAAATTATGGTATCCCTCCCATTTGTGGTTAGTATCACCAGAAGTTTGGTTCCCAACTGTGTTTCTGCCTCTCCTACCATTTTTGATGTGGCTTCCTCTCTACAGTTAGCTGTGAAAAGTCTGTTCTGTCAGTTTTGGGTCATTTTCTGGGTTGGTTGCACTGATGTGGCTGTTATTGTATTCATGGGATGAGGTGAACTTAGGATCCTCCTACTCTGCCATCTTCCCAAGCTCTCTCCCATTTAGCTCCTTTAGTATCAGAAAAAGGCAATCTAACCCAGGTTATGCACATGAAGAAGAATAGAATAAGTGAGCTTCTTTTCATACCTCTAGTGCAGTGGTGCTTACTAAAAAGGGCCCACAAATTTACATTGCTCTGAAATCCAATCTCACCTTTCAAGCTTCTGAATTTTTCACTGTTGGAGTTTCTAAAGCATTAGTAAAGTTAGATATTGAGGTATATATTTAATTATCTCAAAAGACCATTAAAAGTCAATTAAAAATGAAAAATCATATTATTAGAGTGAAAGCCAGGAGATTTTGAAAACAAAGAAAACCAAAGTTTACAGTTTGAGATGAGTATACAAAACCATTTATGTTTATTCTGTAGAATAAAATACAAAGCATTGCCTTAATATTTGAAATTATTTTTTGAGGTACTGAACCTATATTGGCTGAACAAAATAAAGAAGCCAAGTGTATAATGAAAATGAGCTTGAATAGCTGATGAGTTTTCAAAGGACTGTTAGAAACCAAAGGAATGTGTGTGAAGACTGTGGCATAGGAATGCCACAGGGTATTATATAGACATTAGAAATTATAAACATTAAAGTCCTTCTAATGTCAATATTCTAGGATAGTATACAATATTCTTAAGATGTTTTTCCAAATAAAATCATAAGCTTTAGTTCATGGTTCCTGTGTTCATGTATTTAAAAAATTAAGCATATAGTTTATTTAAACCTGTTTTGTAAAATAAACAAATCATTGAAAAAAAAAACCCCTCACTTCTACTTCTTATTTTGAAGGTAGAAAATGGTCCAGCAGGATAGCATAGCAAATTAAGAAATTGAGTTCTGTAGTCAGACTGCCTAGATTTGAATCCTAGTTCTGATCCTTACTAGCTGTCTGACAATGGGCAAGGTACTTAATTTCTTTGTGCCTCAGTTTTTAAATCAGCAAACTAGGAATAAGAATGGTATATATATTACAGAACAATTATAAGTATTAAATGAGGTGATACAGATAAAACACTTAAAACAGAATAAAAGCTCATTAATCGTTAGGTACCATAATTTAAAGGCATAGTTTTTAACCTGAAGGAATTGATAATTCCATAAAGTGATGATTCCACTTTGGGAGAAAATACTTACACATATGAAAAAACTGGAAAATAATTAAGTATTAAACAGTTTCATATAAGATATAAACAAATGATGTAAAGGATAACAACAAATTTGTGGTTAGCTTGTCAGTATGCTTCTGTGTGGGAGAAAGTGGGACTGCTAGCAGAAGTGAGAACATAGGAAAACACCTAGAAGTGTGAATAAGTAAGACAAAAGGTTCTTTTATGTGCATTAGAATTTAACTATGCCCATATTTTGTTTAAATCTTTAAAAATTTAGAATCCATGTTGTAAGTATGAATCAGTATATTTAAGTAACAAAACCATCTATAAGTACTTTAAAATTATTTAAGGGTAAAACTTTAACATATATGTTAATATATGTGTGTATGTTATGATCACATTTGAGTTTCAAAAATGCCCGGTAAAAAAAGGCAAGACAAGTATTATTATTACCATTTTACAAATGAGGAAGCTGAGGATCAGAATTTATGTCACTTGCTTAAAGTTACACCACTAGTAAGTAATAGACCCGATTAGCAACCAGGTTTTCTAGCTTTCAATTTAGTGCTCTTCTATCACACTATACTTACTGAGTAGCAGAAAGCTTAGAACACGAGAAATGAGGACTGAATGTTTTGATAGATATTATGTTTGATCTTCACCTCAAACAAGGAAAAAATGGTATAGGATAAAAGTGTAGATACTGCCAAATCTCAGGTATGTTAAAAATAAATGGGCACTAGTTAGTTATACTATGCCTTAGAGGTCCTCTTTCTTTTTGTTTTGAGTGTTTTCCTAAGGGGTTGCAACATTAGAATGAAATAGAAGTAACATACACATGGAAGATTCAGATAGAATCCTTTCATAGTTTTTTTCTTCACCATTATCATTTATTTCCTCTGAGGTAATGTGCCTTTTGAAACACAGAATAAAGGAACAGACCACACTTCAGCAAAAGCTTGCCCATGAATATTATATTTCAGCCATAATCAAGCTGTTGTGTTTTAAGAACAAAGTTTCCACTGTAATATAAAACCCACTGTAAACATCTTGATATTCCTGTCAACATGCCAATAGAGAAGAAAAAGTATAAAATAATAATAAAACTTGTAATTAACTTCCATTCATAAATGCATATCATGGAACAAAATCTCTGACATAGTTATATAAGTATAAATACTTATTAAAACAACTTGTAATAGCAACATTCAAATTTTATTCAGAAACCCACTGTAGCTAGTTTTGATCCCAATAATAAGCATGTAGAAAAGTAGAACCCTTTCCCTCTGCTTTAGATAAAGTTTAAATTACTTCTATTCATATATGGGAGTGTCAGTTGTCTGGTTCTTAAGGAAGATTGTATGTCATGTAGGGAGAGAATTCCCTGTAAGAACTTCAGTAAGCAACAAAAACTCCACCATTCTCTTTTGAGGGTCTGGGTCAGGAGCAGAAGAAAATTGGACACAAACTGGCTTTTGACCAAGTTCATATTCCTCAGTTTCCAATTGCACATTGCATGGAGTCTTTAGGGCCATTTGGCTGGATACTAAGGTGTTCTAGCACTTGCATATTCTGTTTTGGAAGAAATGGCCTTACTTTGCCTAGTCAGTCAGTACTTCAAAGGAAGAGGGTGACAGGACATTTTGTGTAGCTCCTGGGTCATTCCAGTTCTCATCTGATGGCATGCATGCAAAGGAATATGTTAGGATGATTGTATCTTAAAGGGCTAGTTCTTATCCTTTCTGAAGCTTTTATTTGGTCTCAGATCCATTTTTTTACAATGCCAAGACAAAAATATTCTTCACCTTTCAGTGAATGATCAAAAAACCACTTATAATTTAGTTAATAGTTGTGGACTGAATTTTTAACACTTAAAATATCTTTAGGACCTGTAACAGTGTGGATTCATAAATGAGATCTATTTATAGGCATACGTTAAGTATTTGTAAATTATTAATGGAAATGCTCATTTTTATTGTAGATAATTTGAGGTAATACTTGTTTGGGAAACTATTAATTTTCATTGGAAATGGGTTTAAATTATTCTTTACATGTTTCTTCTCCTTTTTCTGGCAAAGAGGCCTTTTTCTTGGATACATAAGTCACACTGGACAAGGAATGCTTTCTAAATGTAGACAGTCGTCTCCTAAAGTTCCCCCCTGAAAAGAAATATAGGAGAGGGTCAAAGCAACAATTTGATGCAGCCAGAGACAAGGTTATGACCACTGACTTCTGCATTCTAAGAACAGAATCACAGGGTTTAGTTTCATTGTGTAAAAAATGAAGGTGGATGGTGCGTTGAATATGATATGGCATGAAGCTGATCAAAAAAGCAGCTGTCACAACTATGATCATTCCTATAGCTTTTTTACGGCTTGATAGATTTTTCTTCATTGAATTTTTAAGTAAGGTTAAAATGATCATTGTGTAACAGACAATTATAATAACAAAAGGAATGATAAATCCGATAAACAATGACACATAATGCAAGACCAAAACATGATTTTTAGCCTGATTGTCCTGTGGAGGCTCAAAGCACTTGGTATTGTTTTTCTCATCTTTGTAAGATGTGGACATTAAAAATGGAGAACTGGTCAAAATCACAAAAATCCAAATGCTAACACACACAAGCCTGGCTTTCTTCTGTGTAACCAAATTAATGTTCTGGACTGGAAAAACAATTGCAATACATCGGAAAAAGCTCATGGCTGTCATAAAGAAGATACTACAATAGAGGTTGACATACAAGGCATAAGTGCTGAGGCGGCACAAAATGTCACCAAAAAGCCAAATGCCTTTGTGAACATAATAAACTACACGGAGAGGCAGTGTACACACACACAGTAGATCTGCTACTGCTAAATTAATCATGTATACTTGGAAAGCTGACTTCTCATGATACGTTTTTATGAGGACATAGAGCACAAAGCTATTGCCAAGGAAGCCCACAACAGAGATCATAGAGTACAAGGTGGAATACACTTGATTGCGGAAGTCATCAATAGTGTCATTGCACGTGTTATTATTGGCAGAAGATACTGTCAGATTCCCGACTCCATCCATGTTTCTCTAGGAATGTCTGCTTGGTGCCTACAATATATACATACATACATACATACATACATACATACATACATATATATAAATTCTTGTCAATTTTTATCAGACAATAAATTACAGGAATTACTAAGATTTCACTTTATATTGTCATTATATATACTTTTTGACCATGGCAGGAAGTACAGGTAGTGGGGCAATAAAGAAGGATTCAGCTGCACCTTGCCTCCAGGAGAAGAGTTTGCATCCTATAGGCATCAAGAAAACTCTTTTTCCCTCATTTCCACCCAAGTTTGCCTAATGGACTTCCTCTTAATCTTTAAAACCTAGCTAAAATAGCTCTGCTTTTCTTTAAGTCATATTACTCTAGTACTATTCTGTAAATCTTCTTTTTAATTGAGTTTTTCCATTAGATAAAAGCTTTAAGGATAGTCGTTTTTCATAAATATAAATATCCATCTATCTATCATCTACCTATCTATCTACAGCTATCTATCTATCATCATCTATCTATTGGAAGAGCATTGAATTCTCTTGGAGAATAAAGTCTAGGTGAAAATGCTTGGTTCGTTCAAGAAGAGGGCTTCTAGGTAACATCTGCTGGTTGATGCTCATCTAATTGTTTTAATGAGAGAAAACAGTTCCAAAGAAGTAAAACACATTTTGAAAAATCTGCACCATAAGTTAAGGCTCTGAGGAAAGATGCAGCATAACTAGTTAAAATATACATTCTGGGTAAGGATATTGTTGTAGCTGTTTATTTTTGTTCTCTTCCTAGACTCACTCTCAAAACCATACTATTCAACCATACATGGTCATTTCTTTTATACCAAGAGGTTGTTACTTGGTCTAGCTTAGTTAAGCTACATCAAGACAGTCAATTAAGTCAGTAAACAAGCTCTGATCAGACAGATCTAGGGATGAGACAATGTGGAAATGATGATTTCTAGTGTTCCTCCAGATTCTTTTATTCTTTAAGAAAGTGGGAGCAACTCATCAATACAGAATATGGTGGCTAATCTTTTTTTTGGGGTGGATAATATTTGATTGAAGTCTGATTTCTGGGCCTTTTACACAGCTGTTTCTCCCTAGTAAAAGACAGTTGGGGTTTGTAAGGTGGAAAGACTGCTTGAACATGCAAGAACTCCAAGCAATGGAAGGGACTGATCTTGTCTCTGAATTATAGATACAGAAACAAACAGGTATAGTAGTGGTTGTAGGTGGGATATAACTTCCAGGTTTACTACTGCTAACAACTTGGCTAGTTGCTTCATTTTTTCCTTTAATTAAAAAATGTCATAATTTTGCACCAAGAACTGTTGGTATATTGACAAAAAATTGAAGATGAATCATTCTGAGGGTGGATATCTAAGATCAAAGAGAAAAATGAGTCAACTATTCCCAACTTCTGCATTATTTCTTAGTTTGCTTTCTGGTTACTTGCCTCTTTCACCATTGGTTCCCTGAACTCAAGTGCAATTGTGGAAAAGAGGGAAACTGCTAAACTTAATCAAGTCTTCTTCTGTTTAGCCTTGTTACTAGGGTTCCACAAATTGGGCAGTTATGATGAGGCACTAGATGGCGCTGTTGAGATTTTTGCTATAAGCTTTGTTTTAAGAACTACACTTGAAAGGTATTAGATAATTACCATCTGTCTTTCCTACCACCATCAATCCTCACTACATCCTCCTAAAAACCCTAGAAAAATTTTCCATATATTGGAGCTTCTTCCAATTATATCATATTCTGTTCTAAAACCTTCAATGGTCCCTGAGGGCTTTCAGAACAAAATCCAAACTTCTTTGCCTGATATTTAAAGCTCTCTATAGTCTAGTTGCAACTAAATTTTCCTAGCTTCTCTCTCACTTTTCTTGTTTGCACACCCTATAGTTCAATGAAACAACTATTTTACTATGCTAGGGACATGTGCTACATGTTTTCTCACCTGTCTTTTTTCATGCTATTTCTTTTTCCTGAAATACTCTTTCCTCCATCTAGATATATGCAAAAACTACGCACCCTTTAGCTCAAATTACACCCTTTTTGGGTGTACAGACTTTAAGACTTTCTTCATCCTCCTTCCAAAGTAATTTCTATCATTTTCCTTTCTAAGGAACTGTAAATTTTTCTTTCAGATCAATGATTTGTATGCATATGTTATCTTCCCTTACAGACCATCTGGTTGATATATAAGAAGGCATGTCACACAGGGCTAAGACATATGTACTTTGACAATAAGTGCTCAATAAATGCTAATTGAGTGAATGAATAAATGAATGATGAACAAGTTTGTCATTTTAAAGTATTTATCATTCAAAACCACTTAGAGTTATCTTTGTATTCCAGTATCATTTAAAATCTTTCCAGCCTCAGAGCCTAAAGTAAAGTTACTTCCTAAGGTATTAAGGAAGGAACTAAATCATAATGCTAACTGTAAGATTAAAAAACATTCATATCTTGACACAGAATAATCATTTGTTTTTCTGTTAAATATTATAAATTTGACATTCTGAGATCTTTGAATGAAAGGTGCCTAATAAAACTGATAAATAAATTAATGGAAAACAGATGGTCATTAGTCCCATTAATAAATTCTCCAGTGCTACAGACCAAAATAAGCTTTCCTAGTAATGTTGGTATTTAGGTTCAATTGTTTATTTATAACTAAGTCAAGTCAATGACTTATATTAGGTCATAAAAAGAAAATTGTAAAACTTTCAATCAAGTAATGAATCCTAGAGGGATAGAGATCATTTAGTCTAAGCCACTCATTTCACAAATTATGGCTTTGCTTGTCTTTAACAGCATTTAATTTATTTTTATAGAATTTACTGTGATCCCCAAATAATGAGACCCACAATATATGGATTCAGAGATAGCCCTGCCTTCAAGCCCCTCATCGTCTGTGGGGGAGAGGAGTGATAACTCAGAAATATGGAAAGGTTACAATACAGTATGGTAAGAACTATCTTAGAACAAAGCAAATGGGCTAATAATTGGTTAATATAAACAAGCAATAAACACAAAATGAATTTTTTTGTGCAGATGACAAAGGAAGTTACTTTGTTTAGATAATTTGCCGGTTGAAGAAACAAGATTGATTTAGAAAATGGAACCATACCTCTTTCTGACACTGCAGTGCTTTTCACAAATGTTCCTAGTTAGTGGTCAGTGCTTCTTATGATGTAATTTCCGATGAAGCCTAAGATGACATCACAAGATTGAAAAGGAAGTCAATGACCTTAGAAGTAGCCCAGAAGGGTCATGGGAACTTAGTGGCCTTAAGTACAGATCCAGGGTGTGTCATGGGACATCACAGCTTTACTGACAGATTTAGGGCTAGTTATTGGATTCCATGCCTCCTTTTTTTTTTTTTTAAGTTTTTAATTTTATTATGTTATGTTAGTCACCATACAATATATCATTAGTTTTTGATGTAGTGATCCACGATCCATTGTTTTCGTATAACACCCAGTGCTCCATGTAGTACGTGCCCTCCTTAATACCCATCACTGGGCTAACCAATCCCCCCTCCACCCTCCCCTTTAAAACCCTGTGTGTTTCTCAGGTCCATAGTCTCTCATGGTTCATCTCTCCCTCCAATTCCCCCCGCCTATTTTTCCCTTCCTTCTCTTAATGTCCCCCATGTTATTCCTTATGTTCCACAAATAAGTGAAACCATATGATAATTGACTTTCTCTGCTTGACTTATTTCACTTAGCATAATCTCCTCCAGTCCCATCCATGTTGATGTAAAAGTTGGGTATTCATCTTTTCTGATGGCTGAGTAATATTCCATTGTATATATGGACCACATCTTCTTTATCCATTCATCTGTTGAAGGGCATCTCGGCTCTTTCCACAGTTTGGCTATTGCAGACATTGCTGCTATGAACATTGGGGTGCATATGGCCCTTCTTTTCACTACATCTGTGTCTTTGGGGTAAATACCCAGGAGTGCAACTGCTGGGTCATAGGGTAGCTCTATTTTTAAATTTTTGAGGAACCTCCACACTGTTTTCCAAAGTGGCTGTACCAACTTGCATTCCCACCAACAGTGTAAGAGGGTTCCCCTTTCTCCACAACCTCTCCAACATTTGCTGTTTCTTTCCCTGTCCATTTTGGCCATTCTAACTGGTGTAAGGTGGTATCTCAGTGTGGTTTTGATTTGGATTTCCCTGATGGCTAATGATGATGAACATTTTTTCATGTGTCTGTTAGCCATTTGTATGTCTTCTTCAGAGAAGTGTCTGTTCATCTCTTCTGCCCACTTTTTGACTTGATTATTTGTTTTTTGGGTGTTGAGTTTGAGAAGTTCTTTATAGATCTTGGATACCAGCCCTTTATCTGTAGTGTTATTTGCAAATATCTTCTCCCATTCTGTGGGTTGCCTCTTTGTTTTGTTGATTGTTTCCTTTGTTGTGCAGAAGCTTTTTATCTTGATGAAGTCCCAAAAGTTCATTTTTGCTTTTGTTTCACTAGCTTTTGGAGATGTATCTTGAAAGAAGTTGCTGTGGCCGATGTCAAAGAGGTTACTGCCTATGTTCTCCTCTAGGATTTTGATGGCTTCCTGTCTCACTTTGAGGTCTTTCATCCACTTTGAGTTTATCTTTGTGAATGGTGTTAGAGAATGGTCGAGTTTCATTCTTCTGCATGTGGCTGTCCAATTGTCCCAGCACCATTTATTGAAGAGACTTTCTTTTTTCCATTGCATGTTTTTTCCTGCTTTGTCAAAGATTATTTGACCATAGAGTTGAGGGTCCATATCTGGCTTCTGTATTGTGTTCCATTGGTCTATATGTCTGTTTTTGTGCCAGTACCATGCTGTCTTGGTGATCACCGCTTTGTAATATAGCTTGAAATCGGGCAACGTGATGCCCCCAGTTTTGTTTTTCTTTTTCAGGGTGTTTTTCTTTTTCAACATCTCCTTGGCGATTCGGGGTCTTTTCTGATTCCATACAAATTTTAGGATTGTTTGTTCCAGCACTTTGAAAAATGTCATTGGAATTTTGATTGGGATGGCATTGAAGGTATAGATTGCTCTGGGTAGCATAGACATTTTAACAATGTTTATTCTTCCGATCCATGAGCATGGAATATTTTTCCATCTTTTTGTGTCGTCTTCAATTTCTTTCATGAGTGTTTTGTAGTTCCTAGAGTATAGATCCTTTACCTCTTTGGTTAGGTTTGTTCCAAGGTATCTTATGGTTTTTGGTGCTACTGTAAATGGAATCGTTTCTTTCATTTCTCTTTCAACAGCTGCGTTGTTAGTGTATAAGAAAGCAACTGATTTCTGTGCATTGATTTTGTATCCTGCCACATTACTGAATTGCTGGATGAGTTCTAGTAATTTTGGGGTGGAGTCTTTTGGGTTTTCCACATAAAGTATCATGTCGTCTGCGAAAAGAGAGAGTTTGACTTCTTTGCCAATTTGAATACATTTTATTTATTTTTGTTGTCTGATTGCTGTTGCTAGGACTTCTAGTACTATGTTGAACAAAAGTGAGAGTGGTCACCCTTGACGTGTTTCTGATCTTTTTTTTTTTTAAAGATTTTATTTATTTATTTGAGAGAGAGAATGAGATAGAGAGCATGAGAGGGGGGAGGGTCAGAGAGAGAGGCAGACTCCCTGCTGAGCAGGGAGCCCGACGTGGAACTTGATCCCGGGACTCCAGGATCATGACCTGAGCCGAAGGCAGTCACTTAATCACCTGAGCCACCCAGGCGCCCGACGTGTTTCTGATCTTAAGGGAAAGGCTCTCAGCTTTTCCGCATTGAGGATATTTGCTGTGGGTTTTTCATAGATGGATTTTATGAGCTTGAGGAATGTTTCCTGTATCCCTATACTCTGGAGAGTTTTAATCAGGAAAGGATGTTGTATTTTGTCAAATGCTTTTTCTGCATCAATTGAGAGGACCATATGGTTCTTCTCCCTCCTCTTATTAATGTGTTCTATCACAATGATTGATTTGCGAATGTTGAACCACCATTCCATCCCAGGGATAAATCCCACTTGGTCATGGTGGATGATCCTTTTAATGTATTGTTGGATCCTACTAGCTAGGATTTTGTTGAGGATTTTGGAATCCATATTCATCGGGAATATCGGTCTGAAATTCTCCTTTTTTGATGGGGTCTTTGCCTGGTTTGGGGATTAAGGTAATGCTGGCCTCATAGAATGAGTTTGGAAGTTTTCCTTCTGTTTCTCTTTTTTGAAACAGCTTCAGTAGAATAGGTATTATTTCTTCTTTGAATATTTGGTAGAATCCCCCAGGAATTCCATCAGGCACTGGACTCTTGTTTTTTGGGAGGTTTTTAATCACTGCTTCAATCTCATTCCTGGTTATTGGCCTATTCCGGTTGTCAATTTCTTCCTGTTTCAGTCTTGGCAGCTTATAGGTTTCCAGGAAGGCCTCCATTTCATCCAGATTGCTCAGTTTATGGGCATATAGTTGTTGATAATAATTTCTAATAACTGTTTCTATTTCCTTGGTGTTGGTTGTGATCTCTCCCCTTTCATTCATAATTTTATTAATTTGCGTCCTTTCTCTCTTCTTTTGGATAAGTCTGGCCAGTGGTTTATCAATGTTATTAATTCTTTCAAAGAACCAACTTCTAGTTTCATTGATCTGATCTACTGTGTTTCTGGTTTCTAATTCATTGATTTCTGCTCTAATTTTAATTATTTCTCTTCTAATGCATGGCTTAGGCATCGTTTGTTGCTTTTTTTTCTAGTTCTTTAAGGTGTAGCGTTAGTTGGTGAACTTGGGATTTTTCTATTTTTTTGAGTGAGGCTTGGATGGCTATGTATTTCCCCCTTAGGACCACCTTTGCAGTATCCCATAGGTTTTGGACCAATATGTTTTCGTTCTCATTGATTTCCATGAATTGTTTAAGTTCTTCTTTGATTTCTTGGTTGACCCAAACATTCTTGAGCAGAGTGGTCTTTCACTTCCAAGTGTTTGAATTTCTGCCAAATTTTGTCTTGTGATTGAGTTCCAGTTTTAGAGCATTGTGGTCTGAGAATATGCAGGGAATAATCTCAATCTTTTGGTATCGGTTGATACCTGATTTGTGACCCAGTATATGGTCTATTCTGGAGAAAGTTCCATGTGCGCTCGAGAAGAATGAGTATTTTGTTGTTTTAAGGTGGAATGTTCTGTATATATCTATGAGGTCCATCTGGTCCAGTGTGTCATTCAAAGCGCTTGTTTCCTTGGTGATTTTCTGCTTAGATGATCTGTCCATTGCTGAGAGTGGAGTATTGAGGTCTCCTACAATTAATGTATTGTTATCAATATGACTCTTTATTTTGGTTAACAGTTGGCTTATGTGATGGCTGCTCCCATGTTGAGGGCATAGATATTTACAGTTGTTAGATCTTCTTGTTGGATAGACCCTTTAAGATTGATATAGTGTCCTTCTGTGTCTCTTATTACAGACTTTAGTTTAAAATCTATTTTGTCTGATATAAGAATTGCTACCCCAGCTTTCTTTTGAGGTCCGCTGGCATGGAAGATGGATCTCCATCCCTTCACTTTCAGTCTGGATGTATCTTTAGGTTCAAAATGAGTCTCTTGTAGACAGCATATGGATGGGTCCTGTCTTTTTATCCAATCTGCAACCCTGTGCCGTTTTATGGGAGCGTTTAGGCCATTCACGTTGAGAGTGATTATTGAAAGATATGAATTAATTGTCATCATGTTGCCTGTGAAGACGTTGTTTTTATAGATTGTCCCTGTAAATTTCTGTTGTAGATCACTCTTGGGGTCTTTCTCCTTTTATAGAACCCCCCTTTATATTTCTTGCAGGGCCAGCTTAGTGGTCACATATTCTTTCAGTTTCTGCCAGTTGTGGAAGCTCTGCATCTCTCCATCTATTCTAAATGAAAGCCTTGCTGGATAAAGTATTCTTGGCTGCATGTTCTTCTCGTTTAGTACCCTGAATATGTCTTGCCAGGCCTTTCTGGCTTGCCAGGTCTCTGTGGATAGGTCTGATGTTATTCTGATGTTCTTCATTCTGTAAGTAAGGACTCTCTTCCCCCTAACTGCCCTTAAGATGGTTTCCTTGGTTCTAAGATTTGCAAGTTTTACTATTACATGCCGGGGTGTTGGCCCATTTTCCTTGATCTTAGGAGGGGTCCTCTCTGCCTCTAGGACTTGAATGTTTGTTTAATTTCCCAGATTAGGGAAGTTCTCAGCTACAATTTGCTGAAATACATCTTCTAGTCCTGTCTCTCTCTCCACTCCCTCCAGTATTCCAATTATTCTGACATTGGAATGCATCATGGTGTCACTTATTTCTCTGATTTGATTTTCATGCATTCTGAGTTGTTTTTCCCTGGCCTCCTCTTTTCCCTTTTTATCTATTATATTGTCTTCCAGGTCGCTTATTCTCTCTTCTGTCTCAGTTACCCTAGCTGTTACATTATCTAGATTGGATTGGATCTCATTGATAGCATTTTTAAGTTCTGCCAATTCACCTTTTATTTCTGCCCTTAGAGACTCTATGTTGCCATTAATTGATTTCTCCATTCTAGCCATTGTCTTCACAATTGCTAGCCTGAATTCCATCTCTGACATCTTGGTTATATCTGCATCCATTTGTAAACCTGCAGCATAAGTCATAATCTCGGAGTCTTTTCTATTTTGGGGGCTTCTCCTCCTAGTCATTCTGTTGATGGGTGTTTGAGGGAATGTATGGAGTCCAAATTATTGACCAGAACCCAAGCAAGATGCACCTGTTTTCTTGGGACCTTAGGGTTGCTGGCCTCTTGTTTTCCCAGCCTGTTCTGCGGGAGGGGCCTGCCACGCTGTTACTCAGGCAACCCTGTTTGGGCGGAGTTGCCCTGTGCCCCTGTGGCGGAGGATGGGCTTAGTGGGAATCAGTCTTTGGGGCTTTTGTTTTCTGGCGCCTTTCCCTGGTGGCTTTCCATGTCTCTTCCACCAGTCAGAGCAGAAGAGACTGTTTCCAACTCTCTGCCTCAGAGCAGAGAGACCTCAGTCTGTTCTTCAGTGAGCCCTCCAGGCCACACTGTCTCCATTTCTGTCCGTGCTGCTATGAACTGCAGCGTCCTGGGTTGTGCGCCCTTCCGCAGCGCCCCCAGTCCTGCCTCCAGGTCGGGGCACGTCTTTGCCCTTTGTGCTTCTAAAACTGCCAGCTGCTCCCAGTTCGCGTGCGCGCGACTCCACCGCTTGGGGTTTCCACCCCCGGGGGTTGCAGTTCACTGGCATGACCCGGCACACCGGGTTTCCATCTCGGAGGCTGCAGTTCGCGTGCGCGCGACTGTCGCTCCGGTTTCTGTCCGGGTGGGCTGCGGTTCGCGTGCACGCGACCCTGCCAGTCTGGTTTTCCACTCCGGGGGCTGCCCTAAAGTTCTTTCCCGACGCTACCGGTCTTTTAATCTGTGCCCCATTCGCAGCACGAGAGGCTGTCACTCACTGGCAGTGTAGGATCCCCATGTCCAGGCAGCCCCCTCTGCCATTTATCCTCCGATATCTGCCTGCAGAATCACAGCTCTCTGCTTCGTACCTCAAAACCAACTGCCTGCGATATTCTCTTTGTAGAGATCCAGATCTTCTTACATCTCAGGCTGGTTTCCTGGGTGCTCAGAATGGTCTGGTAGATATCCAGCTCATTTCCAGGGACCAGTTGAAATAGGGTCCCCTACTCCTCCACCATCTTTCCCCGACTTCCATGCCTCCTTCTTTCTCCTACATTCATTATTACAGCCCCCGTGGATGGGGGTGGAACTTATAATAATGACCAGGGCTGATTACAGATTTTTGTTGCTGTGTGCAGGAAGCTTCTGTATCTAACGATGAACCCAGTGTTATAAAAATATTCGTCTTTCTATGAAACCATGATATTTTTCCTATTTTCTCTTCTAAACTGTTTGTTATTAAGTTCAAAGGGGAAATAATTTGGAAGTTCATATCCAAGGATTTAGTTTGCTAGGAAGAAGAGTTAGCACATTAAAAATATCAAATATATCTGTTTGGAATAGCTTAGGGTTGGTTTTCCTTGAAGGAATGATGGGTTAGAAGACCTCGGATCCTTCTCCCTAAAATCTCATAATGTCAGTTATTGTTTATATCACTAATTTGACATATATTATATACCTTCAGAAATCAACTCTTCTGTAGTTTGTATTGTTAACTTTTCATGAGTATATCCTTCTTACCTTCAATTAAACTATATCAGAAAAATCTAACAAAGTATAACAAATCTCCAGGAAATGAACAGAGAAGGGCTTTTGTGAAATGGTAGCAACATGAACACTCCCCCCGCCCCTCACCAAGTTTGTATTCCCCTATGGCAATTTTCATCCTTGTCTGCAGGGACCACACAGGTTGGCCACTTTTCATTTATCTGTGGCCTAAGTACCCAAAAATAAATACCTTCCAGTTTATTCTTAGCAAGTATAAACACACCAGACCTTTCTAAGGGAACTCTGCTGAAAAAAAAGGAAATAAAAAGGAAAATAAAGGAAATTAAAAAATATAAAATGTAGACAAGTTTTAAAAGTAGGAATATGAGGGTGCCTGGGTGGCTCAGTCAGTTAAGCGGCTGCCTTCAGCTCAGGTCATGATCCCAGGGTCCTGGGATCGAGTCCCGCATAGGGCTCCCTGCTCAGCAGAGAGCCTGCTTCTCCCTCTCCCTCTGCTTGCTGTTCCCCCGCTTGTGCTCTCTCTCTCTCGCTCTCTGATAAATAAATAAAATCTTTTTTTTTTAGATTTTTTACATTTATTTATTTATTCATGAGAGACAGAGAGAGAGGCAGAGGGAGAAGCAGGCTCCCAAGGAGCAAGGAGCCCGATGCGGGACTTGATCCCAGGACCCTGAGATCATGACCTGAGCCGAAGGCAGACGCTTAACCATCTGAGCCACCCAGGCACCCAAATAAATAAAATCTTTAAAAAAAAATAATAAATAAAAGTAGGAATATGAACCTGCAGCTATAATATTGCTGTTTGAGTCCACTCTGTTTTCAGATAATTTTTTAGATCTTCTCCAATTTCTTTTTCCTTTCTGAATTCCCCTCCTTCTCCCAGTAAAGAATTGATATATGTAACTTACTACTAGCAGTCTGGGTGAAGTATGGGCTGCAGGTGGGGAACTAGTCAAACTGAGTTGGCTTTTATATTTTTTTACTCAGTCAGTAAGCTTTTTTTTTTTTTTTAGCTTGTCCTAGGTCTTTGTAATCATTAATAAAGGTATACTGACGGAATATCGAATGAAAAAAAATCTGTGAGCCTAAAATTAAATGATTTCACTCATCTACGGAGAAAATTAACTTTGCTCTGTCACAATTTTATGTTTAAACAAAGCTTATATTTCTTCCTAGTGTGGAAAGAGAAAGAAAGTTTGTGAATTTCTAAGACCCATCTATGAGAAGTGTAATATTACTAGGCTAATGTACTAGTTATCCATATCCATGGTAGCTGTACAATTATAGTTTAGTTCACTGTACATGCACAAGTGATTACATGTCATGTTGTCTGAGCAGCAGTGTTTCCTCAAGTTTGAGATTCTGAGGTATCTTCTATTATTTATTTATTTAGAAATTCTGAGCTTTGCGTATAGCAAGCACTCAATACTTTCACTCTTTGCCTTCCCCCCCCCCCTCAATTTCCTAGAGGACTCATGTCTCTGACAGCAGCTTCTGCCAAAATTGGATTCTACCATTCTCATCTGGGTGATTGGGTGGGTAGACATCAGGCAAAAAAGTAAAAGTGTGGATATATGATTTTTGATTTTAATTATTTAATTCAGGAATTACTTAGATCTTTTATTTGGGTCACCTTAAGTCCATGAGTATGTGTGTGTATATACTTTCCTTCAGCCTTTAGCCTCCATTGAACCTATAACCTGGTCAAGCTCCAGTGAATGAGGGAAATAAGAGATCCAGAAATAATCTGAGAATACAAGGTCCCTAATGTTGCTGCATTAGAACCACCTATGAACAAGAGTGACTTATACATTTTGTGGTCTGGGTAGAGCTGGTGATCTACCTACCCAGTCTGGTGTCTTATATTAAATGAAGATAGTAATAGTGCTTCTTCTTTTATTTCTAGTCAAACAAATAGCCATTCCTGTTCCTCTCAATCCAGTTTAGTACATTTCTCCATTGAAGTCCTTCAGTCTTTTGTTTGTACTTTTCTTGATAATTTTCATTTATTGTTTTGTGTCATAGTCATCTCTCTGGGTTTTCAATGTAAATGTCTTCATTATTCCCACCCCAATTCCACTAGACTTAAAGAGCAATAACCAAGTCTTATTCTTTCTGTATTTCATGCTTTACACAGTTCAGTGTTATTTAAATATTGGTTGATTTGAAATAATCAATTTTCTATATACTTTCAGTAATGTCTTATCAAAATCAGAAGGAGTCCTTGCATGGAGAAAGACAATGAACATGGTGGAAAGTTTGTAGGACTGATAGGCACAAGACCTGGATCATACTTCAGGCTATGGTGGATGATTAATTGTGCGATCTTGAGTAAATTACTTCCTCCTTGTGATCTCTTCATTTATCTACAATTCAATAGGTTTATATTATATATCTCTGAATTTCCTTTCAGTTTACCATTCTGTAAATCTATGAAGGGCAGGGTATCATGTTCCTTGGTTTAGTTTAATCTTAGAAAAAAAAAAGAGCACGTAGGATGAGAGATCTATGGCTTTAGTGAAGAGGAACATGGACAAAAGCTTGGTTTTTTAATAATGTTTTTAATAATGCAAATAATGTTTGCAAGCTTGATTTAAGACTAGTAGGTGTTCACTGTGTTTTAGGTGAACATCTGAGAGAAATATTCAATTCCTCTTTTATTATATTAGCTCTTCTCAGGATACAAATTTGGTCAGACCCTCTAAAGGCAACATAGAAGTTCTAGCTTTGACAGTGGTTTCTAAACTAAGTGCTAATCTTATGATGTAAAGTCGTCCCACTTTCTAGGGCATCTTTTTCACTGGCCTTACCCCTTTTGTTATACAATAACAAGTTACAACATCTCTTGTTCTGGCAGTATTATCACTATTCTTTAGATCTTCTAACAGAGAAACTTCTGAAGTTATCTTTGTCTTTTCCTCTTTGTCATCTTTTGTATGAGATGCACATCATGCTTGATCATATGGTGTTAGGGTTCCAGGACCAACAACACATCCACCCATATCTTGGCTAATACATGAAATCTATCCTACAGAGAATCTAACAAGCCTTAATTTCTGTTAAAATGACTTTATCTGATAATAAGGTTTTTTTTTTAAAGATTTTATTTATTTATTTGTCAGAGAGAGAGAGTGTGTACAAGCAGAGGGAACAGCAGGCAGAGGGAGAGGGAGAAGCACACTCTCCCACTGAGCAGGGAGCCTGATGTGGGGTTTGATCCCGGGACCCTGGGAACATGATCTGAGCCAAAGGCAGATGCTTAACTGACTGAGCCACCCAGGCATCCCTATCTGATACTAAGTTTTACTCTTTTTTCTCTTCATTCCTTTTGGTTACTGCTACTACTTCTTCACTTCTGGCTCTCATTACCCCATACATAGATGACATTATTACCTACTTTTTACATGCACCTTGTATTTTAGCCATGCTGAACTGTTTGTAATTCCTGGAGATGTTTCTCATACCCCATTAATTTCAGGCTCTTTTGTCTCAGAATCATCTTACACACTACTGCCACACTGGTCATTCTTTTTTTTTTTTTTACTTTTTAAATTATTTTTCACACTGGTCATTCTTTAACCTTCAGTTGCACTTGTCTTTTGGTTGCTCAAGATCCTACAATGGCTATAATAAAATCCCAACCCTATATTTCAGGCAACCTCGTCCACAATATAACCTTAGTCTCCTATCTAACTTTCTGTCTTACAGAGAAAGGTAACAATGACAGAAGCTAAAGGAATATTACTAGTTGGTGAAAGAAAAAATCCACTAGTAAACACTAAGGAGAGCCCTGAAATAATCTGTGGCATCTTTTTGGGTGTACAGTTTTCTCAAACTAAGATATGCTGTAGAATGAAAGTGACAGCTTAATTATTGGAATAGTGACATTTGGCAAAACTTGAGTTAGGGACAAGGTTACCCTGACATGCTGGTTTAAGATTCTGATTGTTTTGACAGGCATATTCCTTGAGTGTAGTATAGAGACCACCAAAGTAAGCCAATATCCTTGCTCTTCAGATCAGTGATTTTTTTCTCCCTGGGATTATGCCTTATAGTACCAAAGTTTAAGTTGTTTTTATTGTTATCTTGTCATCATTTACAAGTATCCATAGTTTTTATCCAAATCCTTTCCTCCAGGCCCACCTCCAGCCCCAACCTACTCGAACCATCTTTTGAGGAATAAAACATCTATTTTGACCTTGTTATTTATCCAATCTAAACAAATCATAAACATTTTTTTCCTTATAAGTAATATCTTGGGAAGTAGTCAAGTATACTTGATATCTCTAATAACACTAATTAGGGGAGATGCCAGGCCCAACTCTGATCAAGAGAATGACAGGTGGGAGTTTGTGTGTAGTCTGCTGTTTGGACTTTAAAATGATCTTAGGCGATGACCTTAATTCTGAAATTTGGCTCCCAAAACACTGTGAGAAAAAATTTTGAAAACACACAAACAAGAATAGCTGTATAAATCTAAATTTGGGGACCTCACACTACTGATTGCATTTTGTTGGAATAAAGCAAATTATAAATCTTTTTACTTGGGAAAAAGATTCATTTATTTGGGTTTTTAAGTGCCCAAGGAACCAGAATAGCCTGCATTAGGAGAGAGATATACATTCTATAAGGAACAAGAAGAAAATGTGGAAATTTACACTGAGCCTACTTTTTTTTCCAAAAATACAGGGAGACAGTGAAATAATTCAAAATTAGAGGAAAAGGAACATGGTTGATTTTAAGATAAGTTGGTTTAAAAAAAATGTATGTTTTTGAGAAAGGTAGGTAGGTTATGGTGTTGGGGGTAGCAGTAAATTTCTTCAGTTTATATCATGGATAAGCAAGAGGACTACAGTTGTTTAAAATACCCAAAACTCCACCGTGAGGTTATAAATTCACTTTATTTTAAAGTTTAGAATTTGAGGGGTGCCTGGGTGGCTCAGTAGGTTAAGCATCTGCCTTCAGCTCAAGTCATGATTCCAGAGTCCTGGGATCAAGCCCTGCATCGGGCTCCTTGCTCAGCGGGGAGTCTGCTTCTCTCTCTCCCTCTGCCTGCCACTCCCCCTGCTCATGCTCTCTCTCTGTCAAATAAATAAATAAAATCTAAAAATAAAAGTTTAGAATTTGAAAAAATGGCCAAATAGAAAATATTTAGATTTAAGAACAATCTTAAGGAAGAATGTGGTCATTGATTTTAAATGTTTCCAAAAGACTAAAGAGAATGAAGTTCATAAAATGGCGACTGGATTTGGTAATTAGGAGGCCAGTGGTGACATTACAGAATACATTTCCAATAAAATATTGAATTTAGAACAAAAATACAAGGGTTAAAACTTTTTTTTTTAAAGATTTTATTTATTTGACAGAGAGAGACAGCGAGAGCAGGAACACAAGCAGGGGGAGTGGGAGAGGGAGAAGCAGGCTTCCCGCCGAGCAGGGAGCCCTATGTGGGACTCGATCCCAGGACCCTGGGATCATGACCTGAGCTGAAGGCAGACGCTTAACGACTGAGCCACCCAGGCGCCCCAAGGGTTAAAACTTTTAATTGGACTTTTTGGTCTCATTTAGATAATCATCATCAATAAAAAGAGAAAAAGGATGAAAGAAGATATATTAGTTTTCTATGGTTGTATAACAAATTATCATAAACTTAAAACAGCACTCACTTATTTTCTCTTAGTTACCATGGTTCAGGAGTTGAGGTATGAGTTATCTGGGTGCTCTGCTTAGGGTCTCACACAGCTGCAATCAAGTCAGCCAGGACTCTGACCTCACTGGAGGCTAGGGATCCTTTTCCAAGATCACTGGTTGTTGGCGGAATTCATTCCTTGTTATTGTATGATTGAGGCCCTGTTTTCTTGCTGACTGTTGGCCAGGAACCACTCTCAGCTCCTAGAGGTTACCCTCAGGCCCATGCCACATAAGCCCCTTCTCTCACAACATGGTTATTTGATTTGCTTGCTTCCAGGATATCAGGAGAGTGATTTCTCTCTTCAGATCTTTCTGAATTCTTTCTATGAACTTTAGGTTTTTTGTGTGTGTCGGGGGGCTGGTCTTTTAAAGGGCTCACCTGATTAAGTAGTGCCACCCAGGATAACTTCTTGTTTCGTTAACTGAAAACCAACTGATTGGTACACTAACACATGAATTAAATTCTCTCATATTCATAGTCCCATCCACACTCAAAGGGAGTTGATTATATAGGGCTTGTTCACAAGGGAGAAAGAATCCTGGGGCCATCTTTAAATTCCACCTACCAAAGACAAAATGTCTAGGAGGGGTTTTCTAGGGAGGAAAGTATGGTCCAAAGGCAAGCTAGAAAAATCTGCAGAAGAGTGGCAGCCCTAGAAGTGTGGATTTATACATAGAAATGCAAGGATGATTGGTTAAAGTTCTTCAAGTGGGTGTTCATTTCATCTCAGACATTTTTTTCCTGGCAAGGTGGGAGTGAAACAGTTGTAGTCTGTATATAAATGCTCTAACAGAAAAGATGATCAGAAATCTTGCCTCGAGTCCAGGTGAAGTCTCCTGGCTAACTTATAGGAAAAGCTAGGAATGCAACTGAAGGTTTCCAGATAAAGGCAAGATTTTTCAGTATGGAAAGAAGCTCTTTTAAAAAGGCACAAAATGCCATTAAAGAAGTACTCAATGGGGAAATAGATCTTCCGGTTGCTCAATAATGGGTAGCCTTTAGTGTGGAGGAACAGACTATACCTTATTTCCATAAATGTTACAGAACAGTACTGCAGTTACATTCTTCTCAAGAATATATACATTTTTGAGACTTCGGCAAGTACATCCCCAGGTATCTACTCTTAGTGAATAAAGTGAATTGGAAGTGGTCTATGACTATGTAAGTAAATGGTAGATGAAAAGTTAACTAAATTTAATTTAATTGAGCAAAATTCTTCTGGTTTTAATTATTTGATTAATGAAAAAATGAAATGTCTGCTGCATCATGTCTAAATTACCTCAAACTATTAAATATTCAGCTAAGCTTACTGAGGTTAAACAGAAATTTTTGAAGGATAAGGCTAGAAACTGAATCTCTAAGTTTAACTTCTATATAAATATTGGTAAATTATATATATATGAGAGATTGGTAAAAATACAAGATCAGTTTTAGTAAATACTGAAAGAAGAGCAGGAAGATAGCAGCAGAGTAGGAGGGCCCTAGGCTTGCCTTGTCCCACAAACACAACTAGATAGCGCTCAAATCATCCTAAATACTCCAGAAATTGACCTGAAGGACAGAAAAAACCCACAAAAAAAGGGAGAGGAAACACCATATTGAAGAAGGCAGGAAGTGCTGAGACGTGGTTTAGGGAAGAAACAGATTGCAGGTGTTGTGGAGGAGAAGGAGCCATGGTCCTTGGATAAGGGCAAGAGAGAGATGAGCACACAAGGAAATGCACAAGGAAAATGTTTTCCCAAAGTCATTGGTGTGGAAAACAAGAGGAGCTGAATTTCATGAGTCCTTACAACCAGTAGGGCTTAAAGCCTAGAATTTAAAAGGTTACCAGGCTTGGCTGGGATAGAGCCCTGAAGGCACTGCACTGCTCCTGCAGAGAAGACAGGCAAACAACCTGGGGGTGGGGGTCAGCAGACAGGGTGGGAACAGCTATCTAAAGAGCGCAAAGAGCACCTGGGTGCTTGGATGGCTCAGATGGTTGAGCATCTGTCTTCAGCTCAGGTCATGGTCTCCAGGTCCTGGGATCGAGCCCCACATAGGGATCCCAGCTCAGCGGGGAGCCCGATTCTCCCTTTCCCTCTGCCTCTCCCTCTGCTTGTGTGCTCTCCGTCCCCCGCTCAAATGAATAAATACAAGCTTAAAAAAAAATAGAGTGCAAAGATCACTTGGGGCACACAGTGGGGAGATTATTTGCTTTTCTCAGAGCACATCACTGAGAGGCAGTATTCATGGAGATCGGTACCGACACTGGCTGCCTAAATTGCTTACACCAAGCCCTACTCCCCTACACTCTGGTGGAACTGCCCTTCTTGGTCATGATTTCCTCAGTCCCAGTGGGGCAGACCCCTCCACTAGAAGACCGGCACAAATCCCTGCCCACACCATTTTCCAGACCAGAGAGTTTTGCAAGGCTTCAGTTCCAGTAGAGGTGGTGACAAGTCTCATTTCACAAGCAGACCAGAGCACACCTAGCTAAAAATTTCCACAAAGGCCAGGGACCAAACCCTGCCCACAGCAGTCAAGGAAAACCTCTGCAGATGACAGGCTTGAAGGATAGAGAAGCCAGAACAGAACAGCAGAGAACATGAAACACACACTGGAGGCACATCCTGAAGCACCAGGCCCTGGGGACTACCTGATCTCTTCTTCATAAGGCCATTATTTTCAGGAGCAGAAGATATAACTGGTTTTTCTAACATAGAGAAGAAAGCAGAGACTGAGACAAAATGTGAAGACAGAGGAATTTGTCCCAAAAGAAAGAACAAGATAAGGCCACTGCCAGAGATCTAAGTGAAACAAATATAAGTAACATGTCTGATAAAGAACTTAAAAAAATGATCATAAGGATAGTCATTGGGCTTGAGAAAAGAATAGAAGACATCAGGGAGACCTTTACCATAGAGATAAAAGAGTTAAAAAAGAATCAGAGAGATGAAGAGTGCAACAAATGAGATTAAAAGCAAGCTTCATGGAATGAACAGCAGGCTAGAAGAGGCAGAGAAACAAATTAATGACCTAGACAAAGTAATGAAAAGCAATAAAACTGAACAAAAAGGAGAAAGAAGAATTATGCAAAATGAAAATAAGCCTAGGGAACTCAGTGACTCCATCAAATGTAATAACATTTGTGTTATGAGTCCCAGAAGAAGAAAGAGAAAAGGGGGCAGAAAATTTATTTGAAGAAATAACAACTGAAAAACTTTCCTAATCTGGGGAAAGAGACATCCAGATCCAAGAGACACAGAGAACTCCCATCAGAATCAACAAAGTAAGTTAACACCAAGACATATGGTAATTAAATTTGAAAAGTGATAAAGAAAAAATCTTAAAAGCAGCAAGACAAAAGAATTCCTTAACTTATAAGGAAAGACCCATAAGGCTAGCTGGAGATCTATCAACAGAAACTTGGCAATCCAGAAGAAGGTGGCATGATATATTCAAAGTGCTGAATGGGAAAAATCTGCAGCCAAGAATTCTTTATCCACCAAGGCTATCATTCAGAATAGAAGGAGAAATAGTTTCCCAGACAAACAAAACGTAAAGAAGTTTGTGACCACTAAACCAGCCCAACAAGAAATATTAAAGGGGGCTCTTTGGTGGAAAGGAGAGACCAAAAGTGACAATATAAAGGCAGGAAACACAAAAGCAGTAAAAATGAACATTTCTGTAAAAATCAGTCAAGGAACTCACACACAAAAAGGATATAAAATATAAAAACACACACCAAAAATGTGATGAGGAGAGGAAAAAGGAATGGGTTCAAACTTGAATGACCATCAACTTAATATGGACTGCTATGTGCAAAAGAGGTTATATACACATATAATGGTAACCATATATCAAAAACCACTAATAAATATGCAAGGAATAAAGAGAAAGAAATCCAAATATATCACCAAAGAAAATCAGGAAACATGAAAGAGAGAAAGACAAGAAATGATCAGAGAAAATCTCTAGAAACAAGCACAAAAAAGTAATAACATGGCAATAAATACCTATCAATGATTACTTCAATGTAAATAGACTAAACATGCCAATCAAAAGAGATAGGGTGTCAGAATGGATAAAAAACAAGACCCAAGTATATGCTGCCAACAAAAGACTCATTTTAGACCTAAAGACACTTGCAGATTGAAAGTGAGGGAATGGAGAAATTATCATGTAAATGGATGTCAAAAGAAAGCAGGAGTAGCAATATTTATATTGGACAAATATCAACAGATATTTGATATTTGTATATGTGTCTGTAACAAGACACAATGAAGGGCACTATATAATAATCAAGGGGACAATCCAACAAGAAGATAAAACAATTGTAAATACTTATGCACCCAGTATGGGAGCACCCAAACATATAAAACAATTAATAACAAACACAAAGGAACTCATTGATAATAACATAATAATAGTATTGGACCCTAACACCCCATTTACATCAATGGACAGGTCATCTAAGCAGAAAATCAACAAGAAAACAATGGCTTTAAATGACACATTGGACCTGATGGACTTAATAGATATATTCAGAACATTCCATCCTAAAAGTGCAGAATACACATTCTTTTCAAGTACACACAGAACATTCCCCACAATACATCACATATTAGGTCAAAACACAAGCCTCAACAAATTCAAAAATATCAAACTCATACCATACATCTCTTCTGACAAGAATGCTATGAAACTAGAAGTCAACCACAAGAAAAAGTGTGGAAAGACCACAAATACATGTAGGTTAAACAACATGTTACTAAATGATGAATGGATAAACCAGGAAATCAAAGAAGAAATTAAAAGTACACGGAAACAAATGAAAATGAAAGCACAATAATCCAAAACTTTTTGGATGCAGCAAAAACATTTCTAAGCAGGAAGTTTGTAGCAATATAGGCTTACCTACAGAAGCAAGAAAAATCTCAAATAAACAACCTAACCTTACACCTAAAGCAGCTAGAAAAAAGAACAACACACAAAGCCTAAAACAGCAGAAGGAAGGAAATAATAAAGACTAGAGCAGAAATAAATGATATGGAAACTAAAGGAACAATAGAACAGATCAGTGAAACCAGGAACTGATTCTTTGAAACAATTAATAAAATTGATAAACGTCTACCCAGACTTATCAAGAAAAAAAGAGAAAGGACTCAAATAAATAAAATCAGAATAGGAAGAGAAATAACCAACACCACGGAAATACAATCAGAATATTATGAAAACTATATGCCAACAAATGGGATAAACTGGAAGAAATGAACAAATTCCTAGAATCATAAAAACCACCAAAATGGACACAGAAAAATTAGAAAAACTTAGAGACTGAAAATCAGCAAAGAAATTGAATCAGTAATCAACTCCCAAGAAACAGAATTCTAGGAGAAGATGGCTTCACAGGGGAATTCTACCAAACATGAAAAGAAGAGTGAATACCTATTCTTCTCAAACTATTCCAAAAAATGGAGAATAAAAGAAAACTTCCAAATTCATTCTATGAGGCCAGCATTACCCTGATACCAAAACCAGATAAAGACACCACTTAAAAGAGAACTAAATGATGAGAACTAAATGAACTAAATGAATAGAACTAAAATGATGAACATAGACACAAAAATCCTCAATAAAATATCAGCAAACTTAATCCAATAATACATTAAAAAAATCATTCATCATGATAAAGTGAGATATATTCCTGGGTTGTAAGGGTGGTTTAATATTTGCACATCTATCAACATGATACATCACATTAAGAACATACCTCAGTATAATAAAAACCATATATGAAAAACCCTCAGCTAATATCATCTTCAATGGGGAACAACTGAGAACTTTCCTTCTAAGGTTAGGAACAAGACAGAGATGTCCCCTTTCACCACTTTAATTTGACATAGTAATGGAAGTCCTAGCCACAGCAATCAGAAAACAAAAAGAAATAAAAGGCATTGCAATTGGCAAGGAAGAAGTAAAACTTTCACTATTTGCAGATGACATGATACTCGATATGGAAAATTTGAAAGACTCAACAAAAAACTGCTAGACCTCATAAATGAATTCAGTAAAGTCACAGGATACAAAATCAATGTACAGAAATCTGTTTCATTTCTATACAGCAATAATGAAACAGCTAAAAGAGAAATTAAGGAATCAATTTCATTTACGATTGCACCAAAAACTATAAGATACCTAAGAATAAACCTAACCAAAGAGGTGAAGATCTGTACTCTGAAAACTGCAAAACACTGATGAAAGAAATTGAAGATGACACAAAGAGATGGAAGACATTTCATGTTCATGGATTGGAAAAGAAATACTGTTAAAATGTTTATACTACTCAAAGCAATCTACACATTTAATGTAATTCTTATCAAAATACCAACAGCATTTCTGGGGTGCCTGGGTGGCTCAGTTACTTAAGCATCTGACTCTTGATTTAGGCTCTGGTCATGATCTCAGGGTTGTGGGATTAAGCCTGGCACTGGGCTCCACACGCAGTGGGGAGTCTGCTTGAGATTCTCTCCCTCTCCCTCTCCCCCTGATCATGCTCTCTCTAAAATAAATAAATCTTTAAAAAATGCCAGTAACATTTTTTATAGAACTAGAACAAACACTCCCACAATCTGTATGGAACCACAAAAGACCCCAAATAGTGAAAGCAACCTTGAAAAAGAAAAGCAAAGCCAGAGGCATGACAATTCCAGACTTCAAGTTATATTACAAAGCTGTAGCAATCAAAACAGTATGGTACTGGCACAAAAATAGACAAATAGGTCAATAGAACAGAATGGAAAACCCAGAAGTAAACCCACAATTATATGGTCAATTAATCTTGGAGAAAGCGGCAAAAAATATCCAATGGGAAAAAGTCTCTTCAACAAATGGTGTTGGGAAAAATGGACAGGAATATACAAAAGAATGCAACTGGACCACTTTCTTACACCATACACACAAATAAATTCAAAATGGATGAAAGGCCCAACTGTGAGATCTGAAATCATAAAAATCTTAGAAGGTAACAGAAGCAGTAACTTCTTTCACATTGGCCATAATACCTTCTTTCTAGATATGTCTCCTCAGGCAAGGGAAGCAAAATCACAAATAAACTATTGGGACTACATCAAAATAAAAATCTTCTTTACAGCAAAGGAAATAATCAACAAAACTAAAAGGCAACGTGTGGAATGGGAGAAGATATTTGCAAATGACATATCTGATAATAAAACTCAACACCTCCAAAATGAATAATCCAATTAACAAGTGGGCAGAAGATATGAATAGACGTTTTTCCAAAGAAGACATACACATGGCCAACAGGTACATGAAAAGATGCTCAACATCACTTATCAACAGGGAAATGCAAATCAAAATTCCATTACAATGAAATATCACTTTACACCTATCAGAATGGCTAAAATCAAGAACACAAGAAACAACAAATGTTGGTGAGGGTGTGGAGAATGGGGAACCCTCTTGCTCTGTCAGTGGAAATGCAAATTGTTTTAGCCACTGTGGAGAACAGTGAGGAGGTTCCTCAAAAAGTGAAAAATAGAAATACTCTATGATCCAGTAATCTCACTAAAAGGTATTTGCCCAAGGGATGCAAAAATACTAATTCAAAGGGAAACATGCCCCTTGATGTTTATAGCAGCATTATATACAAGAGCCAAATTATGTAAACAAAAAAATTTATGGAAACCGCCCAAGTGTCTATTGATCGATGAATGGATAAGAAAGATGTGGTATATATATTCAATGGAATATTATTCAGCCATAAGAAATGAAATCTTGCCATTTGCAAGTATATGATGGAGCTAGAGAGTATTATGCTATGTGAAATAAGCCAGTCAGAGAAAGACAAATACCGTATTATTTCACTCATATGTGGAATTTAAGAAACAAAACAAATGAGCAAAGGGAAAAAAAGTGAGAGGCAAACCAAGAAACAGACTCTCTCTCTCTTTTTTTTTTTTTAGACTCTTAACTATAGAGAACAAACTAATGGTTACCAGAGGGGAGTTGGGTGGGGGGATGGGTTAAATATGTGAGGGAGATTAAGGAATGCACTTGTGAAGTCACCAGGAGATGTGTGGAGGTGTTGAATCACTGTATGGTACACTTGAAACTAATATTACACTGTATATTAACTAACTGGAATTTAAATAAAAAATTGAAAAAAAAATAAGAAAGGCTATATCAAATGTCATTAATTGTCTATATTTAGTATTCATCCATGCTATTCTTCACACTGGCTGAACCAGTTTGTGTTCCCAACAAGTGTGGGAGGGTTCACCTTTCTCTGTATCCTCGCTAACATCTGTTGTTTCCTGTGTTGTTTTTAGCCATTCTGACAGGGGTTAGGTGATATCTCATTGTAGTTTTGATTTGTATTTCCCTGATGATGAGTGATGTTGAGCATCTTTTCATGTGTCTGATGGCCCTCTATGTCTTCTTCAGAAAAATGTCTGTTCATGTCTTCTGCCTATTTCTTAACTGGATTATTTGTTTTCTTGGTGTTTGATTAGGACTTCATAGATTTTGGATACTAACCTTTTATCAGATATGTTATTTGCAAATATCTCCTCCCATTCCAAAGATTGCCTTTTAGTTTTGTTGATGGTTTCCTTTGCTGTGCAGTTATCTTGATGCACTTATCTTGATGAAGTTTGAATAGTTCATTTTTGCCTGTTTCCTTTCCTTCAGGAGACATATCTAGTAAAAAGTTGCTACAGCTGATGTCAAAGAGGTTACTGCCTGTGTTCTCCTCTAGGATTTTGATAGTGTCCTATCTCACATTTAGGTATTTCATCCATTTTGAATTTATTTGTGTGTATAGTATAAGAAAGTGGTCCAGTTTCATTCTTTTGCATGTTGCTGTCCATTTTTCCCAACACCATTTGTTGAGGAGACAGTCTTTTTTTCCGTTGGACATTCTTTCCTGCTTTGCCAAAGATGACTTTACCATAGAGTTGAGGGTCCATTTCTGGGTTCTCTGTTCTGTTCGATTGATCTATATGTCTGTTTTTGTGCCAGTACCATACTGTCTTGATGACTGCAGCTTTGTAATATAATGTGAATTCCAGAATTGTCGTACCTCCAGCTTTTCTTTTCTCTTTCAAGATTGCTTTGGCTATTCGGGGTCTTTTGTGGTTCCATACAAATTTTAGGATTGTTCCAGCTCTGTGAAAAATGATGGTGGTACTTTGATAGAGATTGCATTAAATGTGTAGATTGCTTTGAATCGTATAGACATTTAAACAATATTTGTTCTTCCAATCCATTAACATGGAATGTTTTTCCATTTCTTTGTGTTATGAAAGAAATTGAAGATAAACACAAAAAAATGGAACTTCTTTCATAGTGTTCTACAGTTTTCGGGTACAGGTCTTTTACCTCTTTGATTAGATTTATTCCTAGATATCTCATGGTTTTTGTTGCAATTGTAAATGGGATCGATTCCTTGATTTCTCTTTCTGCTGCTTCATTATTGCTATGTAGAAATGCAACAGTTTTCTGTATGTTGATTTTGTATCCTATGACTTTGCTGAATTTGTGTATCAGTTCTAACAATTTTTTTTTGGTGGAGTCTTTCAGGTGTTCTACATAAAGTATCATGTCGCCTGCAAATAGTGAAAGTTTGACTTCTTCCTTGCCAATTTGGATGCCTTTTATTTCTTTTTTGTTGTCTGATTGCTCCGGCTAGGACTTCCAGTACTATGTTAACTAATAAAGGTGAGAGTGGACATCCCTGTCTTGTTCCTTATCATACAGTAAAAGCTCTCAATTTTTCCCCACTAAGGATGAGATTAGCTGTGGGTCTTTCATATATGGTCTTTATGATGTTGACATATGTTCCCTCTATCCCTACTTTATTGAGGGATTTTATCAAGAATGAATGCTGTACTTTGTCTAATTCTTTTTCTGCATCTATTGAGAGGGTCATATGTTTCTTATCCTTTCTTTTATTAATGTGGTGTATCACCTTTATTGATTTGTGAATATTGAACCATGCTTGCAGCCCAGGAATAAATCCCACTTGATTGTGGTGAATAATTCTTTTAATGACAGTTGGATTCAATTTGCTAGTATTTTGTTGAGAATTTTTGCATCCATGTTCATCAGGAATACTGGCCTGTAATTCTCCTTTTTAGTGGGGTCTTTGGTTTTGGAATCAAGGTAATTCTGGCCTCATAGAAGGAAACTGGAAGTTTTCCTTCCATTTCTATTTTTTGGACCAGTTTGAGAAGAATAGGTACTAACTCTTTAAATGCTTGGCAGAATTGCCCTGGGAAACCATCTGACTCTGGACTTCTGTTTTTTGGAAGATTTTTGATTACTGATTCAATTTCTTTGTTGGTTATCAGTATGTTCAAGTTTTCTATTTCTTCGTGTTTCAGTTTTGGTAGTTAATATGTTTCTAGGAATTTATTCATTTCTTCCTCATTGCCCATTTTGTTGGCATATATTTTTTCATAATCTCTTATAATTGTATTTCCTTCATGTTGGTTGTGATCTCTCCTCTCTTATTTGTGATTTTTATTTATTTGTGTCCTTTCTCTTTTCTTTTTGATAAGCCTGGCTAGGGGTTTATCAATTTTATTAATCCTTAAGAAGAACCACCAGCTCCTGGTTTCATTGTTGTGTTCTACTGGGTTTTTTTGTTTCTATATAATTTATTTCTGCTCTAATCTTTGTTATTCCCCTTCTTCTGCTGGTTTTAGGCTTCTTTTTAATTCTTCTTATAATTTTTATTCTTTTTCCAGCTCTTTTAGGTGTATGGTTAGGTTGTGTATTTGAGATTTTTCTTGCTTCTTGAGGTAGGTCTGTATAGGTATATATTTCCCTCTTAAGACTGCTTTTCTTGCATCTCAAAGGTTTTGTACCATCATGTTTCATTTTCATTTTTTCCATGTATTTTTTTATTTGTTCTTTAATATTCTAGTTGACCCATTCATTCTTTAGTAGGATGTTCCTTAGTCTCCATGTATCTGTGGTCTTTCCAATTTTTTTCTTGTGGTTGACTTCAAGTTCCATAGCATTGTGGTTGGAAAATATGCATTGTATAATCTCAATCTTTTTTATTTGTTGAGGCCTGATTTGTGACCCAGTATGTGGTCTTTTCTGAAGAATGTCCCATGTGCACTTAAAAAGAATGTGTTCTGCTACTTTGGGATGAAATGTTTTGAGTATCTCTCTTAAGTCCATCTGGTCCAGTGTGTCACTCAAAGCCATTGCTTCCTTGTTGATTTTCTGCTAGATAATCTCTATTGCTATAAGTGGAGTGCTCAAGTCCCCTACTCTTATTGTATTATTATCAATGAGTTCCCTTATATTTGTATTAGTTGTTTTACATATTTGGGCTCTCCCAAGTTGAGGGCATAAATATTTACAATTGTAAGATCTTTTTGGATAGGCCCCTTTATTTGGTTATAGTGCCCTCTTCATCTCTTGTTATAGTCTTTGGTTAAAATGTATTTTGTCAGATAAGTATTGCTACTCTGGCTTTCTTTTGATGTCCATTTGCAAGATAAATGTTTCTCCATCCCCTTACTTTCAATCTGCAAGTGTCTTTAGGCCTAAAATGAGTCTCTTGTAGGCAGGATATAGATGGGTCTTGTTTGTTTTTTTATTTTTTTTAATCCATTTTGACACTCTATGTCTTCTGATTTGAGCATTTAGTCCATTTTCATTCAGAGTGATTACTGATAGTTATGAATTTAGTGCCATTTTTTTACTTGCTTTATTGTTGTTTCTGGAGATTTTCTCTTTTCCTTTAGGGTCTTCTTTGCTTTTGATCTTTCTTTCCCATTCAAAGAATCCCCTTTAGTATTTCTTGTAGGGCTGGGTTAGTGGTCTTGAACTCCTTTAGTGTTTTTTTGTTGTTGTTTATTTTTTGTCTGGGAAACTATCTTCCTTGTATTCTGCTTGACAGCTTTGCTGAATAGAGTACTCTTGGCTGCATATTTTTTCCATTCAACACATTGAATATATCATGCCCTTCTCTTCCTTGTAGCCAGTTTCTGTTGAGAGATCTGCTGTTAACCTTATTTGTTTTCTCTTATAAGTTAGGGACTACTTTTGTCTTGCTGCTGTTAGGACTTTTTTCTTTATCTCTATATTTTGCAAATTTAACTGCAATATATCTTGGTTTGGCCTGCTTTTGTTGATTTTGAGGGGAGTTCTCTGTGCCTCCTGGAGTTGGATGTCTGTTTATATCCCTAGATTAGGGAAGTTTGCAACTATAATTTCCTCAAATAAAACTTCTGCCCCACTTTTCCCTGTCTTCTTCTTGTTGGACTCCTATGATATGAATGTTATTGTGTTGGATGGAATCACTGAGTTACCTAAGGCTACATTAATGATCCAATATTTTTCTTTCCCTCTTCTTTTCAGCTTCATTATTTTCCATAATTTTACCTTCTATATCACTTTTTCATTCCTCTGCTTCTTCCATCCTTGTGTTCATTACATCTAGTCAGTTTTGCATTCAGTTACAGGATTTTTTATTTCAGCCTGACTAGATTTTAGATCTTTCATCTCTGTGGTAAAGGACTCCCTGGTGTTTTCTATGCTTTTCTCAAGCCCAGCTAGTATCCTTAAGATTGTCACTTTAAATTCTGGATCAGGCATATTACTTATATCTGTTTTGATTTGATCCCTTGCCATGACCTGTTTGTGTTCTTTCTTTTGGGATGAATTCCTCCATCTTGGCATTTTGTCTAGGTCTCTGTCTTCCTCTTTGTGTTAGGAAAACCTGTTTTGTTTCCTCCTCCTGAGAGTAATGGCTTTGAAAAGAAGAGATCATATACTATCCCAGGCCTGGCACTTCAGGAAATATCTCTGGTGTATTCTGTGTGCACTCTGCTCCTGTGTTTTAGCTGCTCTTTCACTCAGGTCAGTCCTCTGAAGAGTTTCTCCTTGCCTGGAGAGGTGAGTGTTTGGACCTTGGCCAGAATGGGGTGAGTTTTAAGTAGGTGTGCTCTGCTCTGCTTGTTAAAAGATACCTGATTTTATTTCCACTAGAGCTGAAGCTTTGCAGAACTCTATGATCAGTAGACATGCTGTGTTCAGGGAGTTTGTGGTGGTCTTCTGGTGGAGTGGCCCACTGCTCTGGTTCACAGGCACACTTGCCCAGAAAAGTAGTACCTGCAAAGCACAGGGAACTAGGGCTTGATGCAAGTGGTTTTGGTCGCTACTGTTGGTACTGTGCTGTTTACCGAAGTTAGTTTATGCTGAGGGGCAGAAGAGAGGAATGGTGAGCCCCACCTTCATTCTGGAGAAGGGTGTTCATCTCTGCCAATGTCCGGGAAGCCCTCCCAGATGAGTGTACAGTCTTCCCTCATGTGTTCCAGGCACCCCTCAGATCCATGCCTTCACCCTGTCTGTGTCTGGGCTGTCTGCCTGTGCATGTGTTTTATCCCAGGCAGGCAGGCTGAGTTTTAAAACCCCAAGCTTTAGGGACTTAACATCACGGGGACCCATACTGGTCCTCTGGGGGAGGGAGTCACCATGCAGGGAGTGATGCACTTTTGTCCCAGAAGGGCAGTGACACCAAAGCGCAGGGGCCTGGAATTTGGAATAAAGCACAGCAAAGAGCCAGTGTCCAGGTTAACTGTCCTCAGTAGGTGTCTCTGCATGCATGCTAAGAGGCAGAGGAGGGTAATGGCTCCTGCTGGCTCTCTTGTCCTCACAGAGGCAATGCCACATCTCCCAGATGCACTGCAAGAAGGGGGAACTGTCTTTCTCAATGTGTTCCAGGGGATTCTCAGATCACGTCATCTGCTATGGGCTATCTGCCCTCCTTCTCCACAGGAGCAGTGCTGTGCCCTCAGGGCTCCACACTAGCCATGCTATGGATCTCTTAAACTCCAGTCTTTGAACCTCACTGGTTGTAAAAACTCATTAAATTCAGCCCCTCTTGTATTCCCAGCTAATGGCTTTGGGGAAGTGTTTTACTTGTGTTATCCCCTTTATGCTTCTTTCTCTCTCTCTTTCTCTCTCTTTCCCCTCTCTCTGTGACCAGGGCTCCTTCCTCTCTATGGCACCTGTGATCCATTTCTTCCCCAAATCACGTCTCTACACCTCCTACCTTCCACAACATGGCCTCTTCTCTCTAGTTTTGCAGTTTGTTCTGTCAGTCCTCAGACTGATTTCTTGGGTGTTCAGAATGATCTGATATTTATCCAGTTGTGTTTGAGGTATGAGGCAAGACTAGGGTCCTACTCCTCTACCATCTTAGCTCCTGCCCCTAAGTTTGTGTAGTTTCTTAAATATGAGCCATGAAACATATTGTTTTATTGAAATTAGGGCTAAAAAGAAAGAAGGGAAGGAAGGAAGGGAGGGAGGAAGAAAGAAAGAATGGACTAGGTATACATGTGGAAAGAAAGCTTTAATTTGTTCATAAATGAGCAGTGAGGAAGTAGCTCTCACTAATACCATCTTGATCATACATTCTCCTTCCTCAGAATTTCCAGATTACCTATAGGAGCAAATATAAATTTCTTCCCACTAGTTTATGCTAAATTGCTTCTTAAAGTCTCTTCTGGGGGCGCCTGGATGGCTCAGTTGTTAAGCGTCTGCCTTCGGCTCCGATCATGATCCCAGGGTCCTGGGATCGAGCTCCTCATTGGGCTCCCTGTTCAGTGGGGAGCCTGCTTCTCCCTCTCCCTCTCCCCCTGCTTGTGTTCCCTCTCTTTCTGTGTCTCTCTCAGTTACATAAATAAATAAAATCTTTTTTAAAAAAGTCTCTTCTGTTACTATAAATCTGTTAACATAATACAAATTTGCTTCTCTAAGGTGTATTCAATTATTCGAAAAATTCTAGCAGTGATACCTGGGCACTCTTTACAAAGGAAATGACAAGACAAAAAGTAACTTAGCAGTGTCCTAGTGTTCAGGCTTTCATGAAGATTTGAGACCAGACATGATCACAGAATGAGTCATATGAGAAGGGACAATATCTATGTTCCCACACAAGTGTTAGGTCAGGTCACTGTAATCATTTCAATAAAAAGGAAGTATGTGTCATGATATTGAAAACAATTTTTAAACAGAGCTACTCCTTGACTGAAGTTTCTAGAAATGGCATTAAAATCTCTATTTGTGATTGAATAACCTAGTTTTATAGAATGTTAGAGGTGGAATAGCACTTAGAAAGCATCTAATCCAACCCCAGTCCCTTTATGACCCAGAAAGATAAAATGATTGCCAAAAATAACACACAGAAT
This sequence comes from Mirounga angustirostris, assembly GCF_029215605.1. Classification (NCBI taxonomy): domain Eukaryota; kingdom Metazoa; phylum Chordata; class Mammalia; order Carnivora; family Phocidae; genus Mirounga; species Mirounga angustirostris. The sequence goes on from NW_026991719.1 coordinate 62,697,922, forward strand.
CAGTGGCAAAGTCAGGATGCCTGACTCACAGTCCATTGCTATTTTCAATACACAACACTGTTGAGTTTCAGATAACACAAGATCTATCACTAAACACTGATATAAGACAAACTCATATACTGGTACAAATAATGACAGTTGAACAAAAAACTGCACAAAAGCCAAGGATTGATCCACTTTTTGGTCCTCTTTTTGGTTATAATATAGGACTAGTTTTTAGTGAGTATTAGAAGTTACAACTTTCTTTTTAATTTTCTTGTGTCTCTTCTGTTCAGTCTGTCCTTATCACTTATGCCAAATTATGCATCTTAAAGCACAGTTCTAGTCATATCACTTCCCTTTCAAAGGTCTTCAGTGACTTATTAAGTTAAGCCTGATGTACCATTTAAGACCACAATAATTTTCTATCTTAACCTTATAGCATCACTCTCCATTGTTTATTATATGTATATTATATAAATGTGAACTTATGACCAGCTTCATCCCTTATTTGGTCTCTTTTCCTTTGCTCAGGCCATTTTTTCATCTGATATGCTCTTTTTCCTCATTGTTATCAGATGTAATTCTAACCATCTTTAAGATGATCTCTTACATCATCTCTCCCTAAAAAAAATTTCCTGATCCTCTGTACTACAATGATATGTTAGTCATATTAAAAGGGATGTATTAGCTGCTTACTATATATCAATTCTGTGCTAGACCTTTGGAAAATAAGATACAAGCCCTGCCAATTTAAGGTTTACACTCCACTAGAGGGAGACACAGATGTGTTAACAAATTAATTCACTGCATCATTACAGCTGCAGTAATAGAAGTATATAAAGGACACAGAATGGGAATATAAGTGGTGCATGTATGTTAGTAAAGGCTTCATAAAATATAGAAGAGTATGGCAGGTAGGAAGAGCATTTTAGGCAGGGGAAGAAAGTGGAATAAGCAAAGGCTTGGAGATAAGAAATAGCCTGACATGTGTAGGGAAAAATAACAGTGTGATAGGGATGAAATATAAGATAAAGGTGTGTGCAGGTGTGCATGTTTGGGTATATGTATCTGTATGTTATTGGACGATGGGTTTAAAAGTGAGAAAACAAGTTGGAAAAAAATGCAGGAACTAGATCATTAAAAATCTTGTATACTATTCTGGAGAATTTGAGTTTATCCTCTAGCGAATAGGGAGCTATTAGAGGGTGCAGAGTGATAAAAAATACTGACATATAAAGGAAAGAGGAAGTGGAGCAGAAAAGATAGAGGTTGGTCATCCTGAGAGGTTTAATTTTCTTGGTAAAATAAAAAAATAATGTTGAGAAAAAGAGGGCTTCACTTGGGTTCAGGTCTTCTGAAAGTTGGTGAAGGTTTGAATGGTAGCTCTGGGAAATGGGAGAGAAATATGACTAAGAAGAGACTGCAGGCCCAAGAGAAATTGGAGAGTGTGGGTTTTTAATGGCCCTAGTCTGCACAATTGTGTGATTTATCCCAGCCTGGGATTTATCAACAGCTTAGATTTAGGAGAGAAAAAAAATTATAAATGCTTACATTGATACAAGATTGAGAGTAATAGAGAAAATTTATGGAAGGACAATAGGGTAAGGAAGTTGAATGATGATGCTACTAAAAGAGTGGTTAACAGTGAAACTATGAAGAAATTTTAACAGTTTGGGGAAAAAAGGGGGTGACCAAGGGACTGGAAGATTTACTGAAATTTAAGAAGTGGTGTAGTGGCAATAAGAGTGTGAGAGAACTGAAAGTCTAGGAGTCTGTGGTCAGAGTGTGGTACACTGGAATTTAAGATTTCAGTTGTGTGATAATAAATGAGGCTCCAAGTGTGGCCACGGAATGAGTAGGCAAGGTGGAATGTGAATGGATGCTCTAGATAAGGAAGTCAAGGAATTTCAAGTCAGTTTACTGGGTTGGTTGTTTACATGGAAGATGAAGTTACAAAGGTGATAGAAGGATTTGGGGTAGAGAGGGAGACCACAAGCCAAATGCTAAATTATTCAGTGAGCTAAGGAAAAATAACCAGGAGATCAATAGGTGGTGATATTAATAAGGAAGATTAAAGGGTGGCATAGGTGAATGGCTTTTGTGTTACGGTAGAAGAGTAATGGTTTAACGTGGCACCAGGGAGCCAGGAGACATCCAACAGACTCCCTAGGTTTCACAGTAGATAGAATGTAGAAAAATAAGCAGCTTACTTTTGATGGGGAAGATCAGGTTTCACATAAGGCAATGAGGTGGTGGGAGAATTATTTGAAGAGATTTAGGATATAGGGGAACTCATAATGAAAAACAAGGTTCTAGAGGGCACAGTGAGGAGAGGTTAGTAGAAAGGTTAGATGTGGAAGGAAGAATTAGGAGGGAGAAAGTACAGGGTATTCTCAAGATGTTGGAACCTTGGAGAACATTTGACCACAGTGGCCAATGGTTCAACTGCAGAATTCAATTTTGTATTTCTACCTTTTTAAACATTTTCTTATAGTAATTTGTATATTTACATAATCTCTACTACTAAATTATGGACTTTTTTGAGGACAAAGACCAGATCTAATTAATATGAATAGTTTCTCTAGAGCTTAGCAAGGAACATTACACTTGTTGCTCAATAAATGTGTTGAATCAGACTAACTCATTTCAAAATTGTTTTATTGAGTCACCTTAGATGTATAGTTCTTTTATTATATTACTTCTTATTTTTCCTTTGGTGTAACTTTTGAAACAGGAACAGGGATTTTTTTCAGAACATTTTACCAAAGCAAGAAAATTAATAAGTACAACTTTGTATGAGAACTAAATTTAAACAGCTTGTTTCTCATCCAACTAAGGTGATACACAAGTCTGACAACAGAGTTATGATTTACTGTGGATCAGCTGAAAGGGAGGCCAGTAAATTCAACTAGCTTGCAAGTTCCTTGAAAACAGGAATTACATCTTTATGTTTTCTTTTTCCCATTTTACTTCCTTTTATACTTTCCAAGTTTTTTTCTAGAGTGGTTAGCATAGTACTTTGCATACACAGCAGGAACATAATAAATGTCTAGTGAGATTCTATGCTATTCTTGTTTTTTTTTTTTTTTCATCTCTGTAGAACATTTTATTTTTAGCTTGGTTTGCCTCTTTGCTTCCATTTTAATGTGAACTAAATATAGACTGGAAACTCAGAGTCCTGGTACAGTAATACAAGATATAACAAATTTCTTTCCAATTTGATTACAAGTTAAACATGATATTCCATTATTAAAGATAAGAGACATAATCAATAATTTACTAAACTTTTATGTATAACTTAAATGCCTTATTTGGAAGTATCTAAATTTAGAAACTTTTGCTTAGTTTAAGGTTGCATGTTTGATGTTGTGGTGGGAGTGACAATAGGTTATATGACATGACCATTGTCAACCACTTTTCTGTTTCCAGGTACAGTGTTTCACTCATATTGGATTTGTTAGGCTTTACTTACTCAGGAAATGTGTTTATAAGCAAAGGTTTTAATTAAAGTGGGTTTGTTTTATATCTAAGAATAGACCTTTGACAAAGGTCATAATATGTTACCATTCTTTTAAAAGATAATTATATTATTGAGCCATATTAGTAGAATGCACCTTTTTGTTATTCCAAGAAGTGCCAGCTTGAGTCAGAAGTGATCTTGGAAATCTTGTTCCAATGGACTTTTACATGTGAAAAAATGAAACCTGGGAATGGGAGGGGAGTGGAAATGACTTGCTCAAGATTGTATGGCTAACACATGCAGAAGAATGAAACTGGACCATTTCCTGACACCACACACAAAAATAGACTCCAAATGGTTGAAAAACCTCAATGTGAGACAGGAGTCTATCAAAATCCTAAAGGAGAACACAGGCAGCAACCTCTTCGACCTCAGCCGAAGCAACTTCTTCCTAGAAACATGAGCAAAGGCAAGGGAAGCAAGGGCAAAAATGAACTATTGGGACTTCATCAAGATAAAAAGCTTTTGCAAAGCAAAGGAAACAGTCAACAAAACCAAAAGACAACCGACAGAATGGGAGAAGATATTTGCAAATGATATATCAGATAAAGGGCTAGTATCCAAAATCTATAAAGAACTCATCAAACTCAACACCCAAAGAACAAAGAATCCAATCAAGAAATGGGCAGAAGACATGAACAGACATTTTTCTGAAGAAGACATCCAAATGGCCAACAGACACATGAAAAAGTGCTCAATATCGCTCGGCATCAGGGAAATCCAAATCAAAACCTCAATGAGATACCACCTCACACCAGTCAGAATGGCTAAAATTAACAAGTCAGGAAACGACAGATGTTGGTGGGGATGCGGAGAAAGGGGAACCCTCCTACACTGTTGGTGGGAATGCAAGCTGGTGCAGCCACTCTGGAAACCAGTATGGAGGTTCCTCAGAAAGTTGAAAATAGAGCTACCATATGATCCAGCAATTGCACTACTGGGTATTTACCCCAAAGATACAAAAGTAGGGATCCGAAGGGGTACGTGCACCCCGATGTTTATAGCAGCAATGTCCACAATAGCCAAACCGTGGAAAGAGCCAAGATGTCCATCAACAGATGAATGGATAAAGAAGAGGTGGTATATATATACAATGGAATATTATGCAGCCATCAAAAGGAATGAGATCTTGCCATTTGCAACGACGTGGATGGAACTGGAGGGTATTATGTTGAGCAAAATAAGTCAATCAGAGAAAGACATGTATCATATGATCTCACTGATATGAGGAATTCTTAATGGCAGGAAACAAACTGAGGGTTGCTGGAGTGGGGGGTGGGGTGGGAGGGATGGGGTGACTGGGTGATAGACACTGGGGAGGGTATGTGCTCTGGTAAGAGCTGTGAATTGTGCAAGACTGTTGAATCTCAGATCTGTACCTCTGAAACAAATAATGCAACATATGTTAAAGAAAAAAAAAAAGAAGAAGAAGGTAGCGGGAGGGGAAGAATGAAGCGGGGGAAATCGGGAGAGGTAGACGAACCATGAGAGACGATGGACTCTGAAAAACAAACTGAGGGTTCTAGAGGGGAGGGGGGTGGGAGGATGGGTTAGCCTGGTGGTGGGTATTGAGGAGGACACATTCTGCATGGAGCACTGGGTGTTATGCACAAACAATGAATCATGGAACACTTCATCTAAAATTAATGATGTAATGTATGGGGATTAACATAAGAATAATAAAAAAAAGATTGTATGGCTAATGACAGGGCTAGAACTAGAACCCAGGCATTAGAACCTTCAGTCCAGTTCTGCTACCACACTGCTACTCTTCTTTTTGGTCTCCCTTCATCAATGACAGGTTTTTCAGATAGCCAATTGAGGTTTTTAGTGAATCCAAGATCTATGAAATGCAAATGTTCGGTGTTTTGGTGTTTAGCTCTTTGCTTCTCTCTTTTCCTTAAATAACTACCAACTCTCATGGTTTAAAAAGATCACTTTCATATGGATGACTCAAATCTCTGTCTCAGCCACAAACTACTCATCTGAAATTTAGTCTCATTTTCAACTGCCTATAAGATTGCTCTTCCTGGATCTTATGCTTTTTCCTCAATTTCAACATGCTTAAAGACAAATATATTATCTTCCCTCCTAAATCAACTGTTCCAACTTACTTTTCTGTTTTTTTTTTTCATTGACATTAAATGTCTTCCAATTACTTTGGCAAATATGATCAAAGTAGTCATATTTGAACTTCCCTGACTTCATTCCTCATGTGTGAACCCAAAGTTCTGTTGATTCTTATTTTTCAATATCTCCTGGCCTTCTCCCATCAATTTAGATCAGGGTCCTTACCTCATCATGCTTTGTCTACCTGAGGATACTCAAACTATGTATCCTATTTCACTCTTACATAGTCAAAGAGGTGAGCTTGGTAAATTTCTACTTATACTTCAAGATTCAAGTTGAAGTTTTTATTCTTTCCAAATGTTCCCTCATTTGTGGTTCTATTATCTTATTTATGTCAGTGCTGTAATCAGTCTTTTTGATTTACATGTCTGTCATATCCATTTAGACAGTGGCCCTATTAATGACAGTGAGTCTGCTTCATTCAGTTTTGCTCCCTTCCCCTCATAATTGAGCAACTTTTGAAAAATAACTGTGTGGTATTGGGTGTTTTTGAGTAATACAGTGCCTTAATTCTTCAAGGTATGTGTCTGGGGAGGTGGAGGGAAAAGCAAGTTTTTGGTATGGAAGCACAGGTGCTATTGTGCAGGAATCTAGATAATGGCATAAAGTAGAAGTGAAATATGGACTCCACTAGCAGGGTAAAGTCTATTAAAAAGAAACCTGAGGTGGAGCAAGATGGCAGAGGAGTAGGAGACCTGGATTTCGTCTCCTCTCAGGAATTCAGCTGGATAGGGATCAAACCATTCTGAACACCTACAAACTCAACAGGAGATCGAAGAAAAGAAGAGCAACAACTCTCTCATCAGAAAAGCGACCACTTTCTGGAAGGTAGGACGTGGGGAGAAGTGAATCCGAGGCGATATTCGGGAGGATAGACGGCGGGGGAGGGGCCTCCGTCGGCCGCTTCTGGCAAGTGATAGAGCCACTGAGCACAAAATCGGAACTTTTAAAAGTCTGCTCCACTGAGGGACGTCACTCTGGTGGCTAAGTGGGGGGTGGAACCCTCCGGGACAGTGTGGTCTCAGGACCCTTGGGGTCAGAGAAAGACCGGGGGTGCCTGAGTGCGGCAGAGCTCCCAGGTAACGGAGTAGGGAAGCCGGCTGCAGAGGCGGAGCCCAGGCGCGGGCCCTCAGCTCGGGGTTGCCATAAACCGTGATCCGTGGCACAGTCGGGCCACTGCTCCTCCAGCAGGGACCCAACAAGCGGCAGATCCAGGGAGACTCACCTTCCTCCCCTGGGAGGAGCCGCGCGGGAGTGCACCGCAGGGATCTGCTGGGTTTGGAGACTCCACCCGGGGTCTGCCAGAGATAGAAACGCGCTGTCACAGGCCGGGTGAGCATGGAGTGTGGCCGGAGACTGGGCAGACGGCAGTGACTGACGGCTTTTCTCTGGGGGCTCACTGAGAAGTGGGGCCGTGAGTTCTCGGCTCCTCCGGGGCAGAGATTGGGAGGCCGCCATTTTCACTCTCCGCCTCCAAAGCTGTACGGAAAGCTCGCAGGGAACAAAAGCTCCTGAGAGCAAACCTGAGCAGATTAGTTAGCCGAGAGGGGGCAGGGGCGGGGCAATTCCGCCTCCGGCAGAGACATTTGGAAACCACGGCAACAGGCCCCTCCCCAGAAGATCAGCGAGAACAGCCAGCCAAGACCAAGTTTACCGATCAATGAGAATGGCAGAACTCCAGCGCTAGAGGAATACTGCACATAGAATTCGTGGCTTTTTTACCATGATTCTTTAGTCTTTCAAAGTTAATTTTTTTTAACTGTCTTTTTTTCTTTTTTTTCTTTTTGAATTTTTCTTTTTCCCTTTATCAACCAACATCTTATCAATCCCCTTTTTAAAAAAAAATTTTATTTTTCATTTTTAGAGTCATATTCTATCCCTTCATAGTAGTTACCCGTATTTTTGGCATATATATATATATATAAGCTGTTCTCTCTTTAAAATTTTGAGATAGTTTCTTCTAACAGATTAAAATATACCCTAAATCTCTAGTAAATGGTTTTTTCTACTCCCCTGCCTGATCACATTCTCTCCCTTTTTTTTTCTTTTTTTAAATCCTCTTTTTTCTTTTTTCAAACAACTTCTTATCAATTCCTTTTATAAAATTTTTTATAATTTCCATCTTTACAGTCATATTCCATCCCTTCATCATATCAACCCTTATTTTTGTACATATATAAGTTTTTCTTTCTTTAAAATTTTGGGAGGCACTTTCTTCTAACAGACCAAAATACACCCCAAATCTAGTGTGACACTGATCTATATACCAGCCTGATCATATTTGATCACATTCTGTTTTTGTTGTTGTTGTTTTGTTTTGTTTGTTTTTGTTTGTTTTTATCTTTATCTTTTTCTTTTTCTTTTTTCTCTCTTTCTGTTTCTTTTTCCACTGCTTCAGGTCTTTTCTGATTTGTTTAGAGTATATTTTCTGAGGACGTTGTTACTCTGCTAGCATTGTGTTCTCTCATTAATCTATTCTCCTCTGCACAAAATGACAAGATGGAAAAAATCACCTCAACAAAAAGAACAAGAGGTGGTACCGACTGCCAGGGACCTACTCAATATGGACATTAGTACGAAGTCAGATCTAGAGTTCAGAATCATCACTTTAAAGATACTAGCTGGGCTTGAAAAAAACATGGAAGTTATTAGAGAAACCCTTTCTGGAGAAGTAAAAGAACTAAAATCTAACCAAGTAGAAATCAAAAAGGCTATTAATGAGGTGCAATAAAAAATGGGGGCACTAACTGCTAGGATAAATGAGGCAGAAGAGAGAATCAGTAATATAGAAGACCAAATGATGGAAAATAAAGAAGCTGAGAAAAAGAGAGATAAACAACTACTGGATCACGAGGGCAGAATTCGAGAGATAAGTGATACCATAAGATGAAACAACATTAGAATAATTGGGATCCCAGAAGAAGAAGAAAGAGAGAGAGGGGCAGAAGGTATATTGGAGCAAATTATAGCAGAGAACTTCCCTAATTTGGGGAAGGAAACAGGCATCAAAATCCAGGAAGCACAGAGAACCCCTCTCAAAATCAATAAAAATAGGTCAACACCCTGATATCTAATAGTAAAACTTACGAGTCTCATAGACAAAGAGAAAATCCTGAAAGCAGCTCGGGAGAAGAGATATGGAACCTACAATGGTAGAAACATTGATTGGCAACAGACCTATCCACAGAGACCTGGCAGGCCAGAAAGGACTGGCAGGATATATTCAGAGCACTAAATGAGAAAAATATGCAGCCAAGAATACTCTATCCAGCTAGGCTGTCATTGAAAATTGAAGGAGAGATAAAGCTTCCAGGACAAACAAAAACTAAAGGAATTTGCAAACACAAAACCAGCCCTACAAGAAATCTTGAAAGGGGTCCTCTAAGCAAAGAGAGAGCCTAAAAGCAACATAGACCAGAAAGGAACACAGACAATATACGGTAACAGTCACCTTACAGGCAATACAATGGCACTAAATTCCTATCTTTCAATAGTTACCCTGAATGTAAATGGGCTAAATGCCCCAATCAAAAGACACAGGCTATCAGACTGGATAAAAAAAACAAGACCCATTAATATGCTGTCTGCAAGAGACTCATTTTAGAACCAAAGACACCCCCAGATTGAAAGTGAGGGGGTGGAAAACCATTTACCATGCTACTGGACACCAAAAGAAAGCTGGGGTGGCAATCCTTATATCAGACAAATTAGATTTTAAACCAAAGACTATAATAAGAGATGAGGAAGGACATTATATCCTACTTAAAGGGTCTATCCAACAAGAAGATCTAACAATTGTAAATATCTATGCCCCTAACATGGGAGCAGCCAATTATATAAGGCAATTAATAACAAAAGCAAAGAAGCACATCGACAACAATACAATAATAGTGGGGGACTTTAACACCCCCTCACTGAAATGGACAGATCGTCTAAGCAAAAGATCAACAAGGAAATAAAGACTTTAAATGACACACTGGACCAAATGGACTTCACAGACATATTCAGAACATTCCATCCCAAAGCAACGGAATACACATTCTTCTCTAGTCCCCATGGAACATTCTCCAGAATAGATCACATCCTAGGTCATAAATCAGGTCTCAACCGGTACCAAAAGATTGGGATCATTCCCTGCCTATCTTCAGACCACAATGCTTTGAAACTAGAACTCAATCACAAGAGGAAAGTCAGAAAGAACTCAAATACATGGAGGCTAAAGAGCATCCTACTGAAGAATGAATGGGTCAACCAGGAAATTAAAGAAGAATTAAAAAAATACATGGAAACCAATGAAAATGAAAACACAACTGTTCAAAATCTTTGGGATGCAGCAAAGGCAGTCCTAAGAGGAAAGTATATAGCAATACAAGCCTTTCTCAAGAAACAAGAAAGGTCTCAAGTACACAACCTAACCCTACACCTAAAGGAGCTGGAGAAAGAACAGCATATAAAGCCTAAACCCAGCAGGAGAAGAGAAATCATAAAGATCAGAGCAGAAATCAATGAAATAGAAACTAAAAGAACAGTAGAACAGATCAATGAAACTAGGAGCTGGTTCTTTGAAAGAATTAACAAGATTGATAAACCCCTGGCCAGACTTATCAAAAAGAGAAATGACCCAAATCAACAAAATCATGAATGAAAGAGGAGAGATCACAACCAACACCAAAGAAATACAAACAATTATAAGAAAATATTATGAGCAACTCTATGCCAGCAAATTAGATAACCTGGAAGAAATGGATGCATCCCTAGAGATATATCAACTACCAAAACTGAACCAGGATGAAAGAGAAAACCTGAACAGACCTATAACCACTAAGGAAATTGAAGCAGTCATCAAAAATCTCCCAAAAAACAAGATCCCAGGGCCAGATGGCTTCCCAGGGGAATTCTACCAAACATTTCAAGAAGAATTAATACCTATTCTTCTGAAACTGTTCCAAAAAATAGAAATGGAAGGAAAACTTCCAAACTCATTTTATGAGGCCAGCATTACCTTGATCCCAAAACCAGACAAAGACCCCATCAAAAAGGAGAAGTACAGACCAATATCCCTGATGAACATGGATGCAAAAATTCTCAGCAAAATACTAGCCAATAGGATCCAACAGTACATTAAAAGGATTATTCACCACGACCAAGTGGGATTTATCCCTGGGCTGCAAGGTTGGTTCAACATCCACAAATCAATCAATGTGATATAATACATTAACAAAAGAAAGAACAGGAATCATATGATCCTCTCAATAGATGCAGAAAAAGCTTTTGACAAAGTACAGCATCCTTTCTTGATCAAAACTCTTCACAGTATAGGCATAGAGGGTACATACCTCAATATCATAAAAGCCATTTATGAAAAACCTACAGCGAATATCATTCTCAATGGGGAAAAACTGAGAGCTTTCCCCCTAAGGTCAGGAACGTGGCAGGGATGTCCACTATCACCACTGCTATTCAACATAGTATTGGAAGTCCTAGCCACAGCAATCAGACAACAAAAAGAAATCAAAGGCATCCAAATCGTCAAGGAAGAAGTCAAACTCTCACTCTTTGCAGATGATATGATACTTTATGTGGAAAGCCCCAAAGACTCCACTCCAAAACTGCTAGAACTCATACAGGAATTCAGTAAAGTGGCAGGATATAAAATCAATGCACAGAAATCAGTGGCATTCCTATACACCAACAACAAGACAGAAGAAAGAAAAATTAAGGAGTCGATCCCATTTACAACTGCACCCAAAACCATAAGATACCTAGGAATAAATCTAACCAAAGAGACAAAGGATCTGTACTCAGAAAACTATAAAATACTCATGAAAGAAATGGAGGAAGACACAAAGAAATGGAAAAATGTTTCATGCTCATGGATTGGAAGAACAAATATTGTGAAGATGTCAGTGCTACCTAGAGCAATCTACACATTCAATGCAATCCTCAACAAAATACCATCCATTTTTTTCAAAGAAATGGAACAAATAATCCTAAAATTTGTATGGAACCAGAAAAGACCCCGCATAGCCAGAGGAATGTTGAAAAAGAAAAGCAAAGCCGGTGGCATCACAATTCCGGACTTCTAGCTCTATTACAAAGCTGTCATCATCAAGACAGCATGGTAGTGGCACAAAAACAGACACATAGATCAATGGAACAGAATAGAGAGCCCAGAAATGGACCCTCAACTCTATGGTCAACTACTCTTCGACAAAGCAGGAAAGAATGTCCAATGGAACAAAGACAGTCTCTTCAACAAATGGTGTTGGGAAAATTGGATAGCCACATGCAGACGAATGAAACTGGACCATTTCCTTACACCACACACAAAAATAGACTCCAAATGGTTGAAAGACCTCAATGTGAGACAGGAGTCCATCAAAATCCTAAAGGAGAACACAGGCAGCAACCTCTGCAACCTCAGCCACAGCAGTTTCTTCCTAGAAACATCACCAAAGGCAAGGGAAGGAAGGGCAAAAATGAACTATTGGGACTTCATCAAGATAAAAAGCTTTTGCAAAGCAAAGGAAACAGTCAACAAAACCAATAGACAACTGACAGTTGGGAGAAGATATTTGCAAATGACATATCAGATAAAGGGCTAGTATCCAAAATCTATACAGAACTCATCAAACTCAACACCCAAAGAACAAAAAATCCAATCAAGAAATGGGCAGAAGACATGAACAGACATTTTTCCAAAGAAGACATCCAAATGGCCAACAGACACATGAAAAAGTGCTCAATATCGCTTGGCATCAGGGAAATCCAAATCAAAACCTCAATGAGATACCACCTTACACCAGTCACAATGGCTAAAATTAACAAGTCAGGAAATGACAAATGTTGGCGGGGGTGCGGAGAAAGGGGAACCCTCCTACACTGTTGGTGGGAATGCAAGCTGGTGCAGCCACTCTGGAAAACAGTATGGAGGTTCCTCAAAAAGTTGAAAATAGAGCTACCGTATGATCCAGCAATTGCACTACTGGGTATTTACCCCAAAGATACAAAAGTAGGGATCCGAAGGGGTACGTGCACCCCGATGTTTATAGTAGCAATGTCCACAATAGCCAATCTGTGGAAAGAGCCAAGATGTCCATCGACAGAGGAATGGATAAAGAAGAGGTGGTATATATATACAATGGAATATTATGCAGCCATCAAAAGGAATGAGATCTTGCCATTTGCAACGACATGGATGGAACTGGAGGGTATTATGTTGAGCAAAATAAGTCAATCAGAGAAAGACATGTATCATATGATCTCACTGATATGAGGAATTCTTAATGGCAGGAAACAAACTGAGGGTTGCTGGAGTGGGGGGTGGGGTGGGAGGGATGGGGTGACTGGGTGATATACACTGGGGAGGGTATGTGCTCTGGTAAGTGCTGTGAATTGTGCAAGACTGTTGAATCTTAGATCTGTACCTCTGAAACAAATAATGCAATATATGTTAAAAAAAAAAGAAGAAGAAGAAGGTAGCAGGAGGGGAAGAATGAAGCGGGGGAAATCGGGAGGGGTAGACGAACCATGAGAGAGAATGGACTCTGAAAAACAAACTGAGGGTTCTAGAGGGGAGGGGGTGGGAGGATGGGTTAGCCTGGTGGTGGGTATTGAGGAGGACACATTCTGCATGGAGCATTGGGTGTTATGCAGAAACAACGGATCATGGAACACTACATCTAATACTAATGATGTAATGTAGGGGGTTAACATAAAAATAAAAAAAAAAGAAACCTGAAAAATCAAAAAGAGTATAGGGGACCATGACCTGTGGATGGACACTACAAATCACTGGAGAAGAAAGTAAAGGGGGTGGGGCAGATGAATCCACACATTTAGGAAGGAACAGAAGGCAAAGAGCTTAAAACAAAAAAAGCAAAACATTATATCAAAAACTAATGATGTACTATACATTGGATAATTGCATTTAAATGTAAAAAAAGGAAACATAGTTTCTTGGGGCTGAAGGAGAGTTCAAAAGTGGTCTAGGCCAGAGATTGATGAGAATTCAAAGACCCAAGGATGTGTCTGACCATGAGGTTTGGGTGAAACTGAGGATGAGTGTTTTTTAATTCAGCCGACAGGAGAGACTGAAAGATTAAATCAGTATTTGGATCTAGTTTTATGATTCTATTAAGTTAATGCCTCCCCCAAGACTTCCTTTACCTTTCTAGTAAATGCTAGCATGCACCGGATGGTCTGCATGTGTTGGAGGACTGCCAACAAGAATGGGGTGATAAGGGCAGGGCCAAAGCAGAAGAGGAAGTGGGGGAGGTTGGGACTTGGGGCTCAGTCTTCTGAGGCAGATACTTCTGTTGAGCAGTGGCAAGATGCAGGAAGCTTAATTTTCATGAAAGTACAGCTCAGTGAGGCCCTACTTTTATTTGGCCAACTCCCCAGTGCCCTTTTTGCTATTCTCTATGTATCCTATTATTGTCAAATGGAAAAAGTTAGTTGTGCTGTTTATCCTATAAAGGTAAGCTCAAGGGGGTGAGACAATTTTTCCCCAGCTTTATTGAGGTATAATTGAGAAATAAAATCATAAGATATTTAAAGTGTACAACGTGGTGACTTGGTATATATACACACATGCATACACATTGTGAAGAGATTCCCCCCATCAAGTTAATAAACTGGGACAATATTTTGTTAATCTTCTGATATAACAAGTGTTTGTTCAATGGATGCATAATAAATAGGAGAATCAGCAAATATAAGTGTTTCATAAACTGTAAAGCACTATATAAATGTAAATTTTTATGACTCTCTTTCCTACTCATACTAGGCTCAGATCAGGTTCCACTTCTTGACACCTACTTTGACAACCCCACTCTACACTTATCTCTCTCTTCTTTCAATTTGTATTATGTTTATTGCCTGTACCAATAATATGGCAGTCAGTACTCCACTATTTTGTAGCTTGTAATGTGTAGGAATCTTGTCTCCCTAGGTAGATTGTGAACTTCTATAGGGTGGGAGAAAAAAAAAGTCCAGCCTTTTTTTTCTTAAGCTCTGTGAACCCAAAACCTAGCCCATCACAATGTTTTGCACATAGAAAATGTACAATAAATGTTTATTGAGTGATTGGTCATTAATTGGAGCAAAGCTACACATTCTCTATGGGGTTTTAATCTATAAACAACCAGGGTTGTAGTAATGATTCCAGAGGCTTTCCTCCATGGCAATAAATAATTTTGGGGAGAGGAGTAGAAAGACCCGCCTGTCATCATGATAGCCTTACTGTCACAATAAGTAGATTTTTAACTTGGCATTTCCATGAAAATGCTTAGCAGCATTCTCACTGGTATTAGAAACTACAGGGGAGTCAATACTGTATTGTTGACAACTCTAAGATATTTTTTCTTGGATAGCTTATTTATCATTAAGGGGAGAAATTGCACCAATCAAATTGGGCCACTCTTGCCAGACAGCTGGATTCCAAATCAAGGACAGTGTTAAGCCCAAAAAGAACCTGGACTGTGGCATTCAGAGCTAATGACACAGTATGTCCCTTTACATAATACTGTGACACAAATGTTTTATCCTGTATAATCAGAATAAAGTGTTGCATAAGGACAGACCTGAAGGGAAATGCAAGTTACAAAATAGCAATAAAGGTATTGAGGAATGCATGGGTTTGGTGGGACTGCACAGTGGGAAGATAGTTCTACCCTTAGTCTGGGTGTTGGAAATATGTTACAGACAGCTTACATACTCCTAAACTTTTTGTAAAGCACTAACTAGAGGGCCTACTTTCTTACAGGGATACCTGTTAAGTCTCTACCTAATTACCAGCAACTTGGAATCCCCCTAACTTCTGAGGCCATTGCTCACAGCTGACTCTGAGGCTTGCCTCTAACTTCTAGGAATTTAAATACCTGGATTTTAGAAGCAGGATAACTGTTCTGTAGGAGACTGCTTTTTATTGAAGGCCTTTGTCTTAAATCAGAATTCAAGTCAGATTAAACATTAATAGGTAACCAATTTGGAATGAAAAGAAGATTTTTACATTTTCTGAGACCTGAACTTCCTAGGAACTTTTCAATAAGTACATAAGAAGTGTCAGAGATGTTTGAGTGCTATTATTGTTAGCTTAATTCCACTTATGTTAAATCCATGATGACACAAGGACAACTGTATGTAAAAACAAAGACTGTTAATCTGAAATAGATGAGAAATCTCGGTAAGTCTTACATGTTAGATATCTCAAAATGTTATTCCAAATTGGATTTTTCTTTCCTTTTTTTAAAGAGGGATTGATAGAAAATAGAAGAAAGCCTGAATGTTCCAGGGGATTCTTAAGTCTAGATCTCAGCTCCTTTTCCTTTTCCATTAGCTACATTTAAGTAGACGCTCAAATGTCTGGGATGTATTGATTCTACAAACACTGTAAATATGGTAATGACATTTTATTCATCAAAAGGAAAAGTGCTCAAAGGTCTATGTTTACTTTTCTGTTTTTTCTCTTTCCCCCTATTTCTGCCAAGGCCCCTCTCTAACTAACTTCTCCCAAACATTTAAATATTTTTCTTTCTATTTTCTCTCCTAAATACTGAAGAAAAACTGGTGGGGCATAAAGAAAAGAGGAATTATGATGGGAGGGAGTGGAATGGGATGGAATGAAGAAGCAAGATAGATGAGTTTTGTAGTGCACAACTTGTTTAAATAGTGGTCTTTTCTACCAACCTATGAAGAGTTATAAGTTGAAAGCAAAAGTAATTATAATTAGCACCAGTATTGTAACATGAATTAACGGACCAAAGATGTCTGGATTTATCAAATCAGGTTAAAAGGCTTTGTTGCCTTTTCTGTAAGGATGAGGATGTACCACCACCTGCTATGAGTACATTAGACTTCTTAGCAGTTGTATTTCCTCAATGCAAATGAACAAATTGGCATTAACATTGAGACTTGCACAGGTATGGTAGAATTAGTGGTAACCAGAGAGTTGGCTCCTACTGACATCCTAAAAGTAGGATGAGATTGCTAATGCTTACTTAGAATGAGGTCCCTGTTTAGAGGTGTAGAACTGGGAGCAGAAAGTAACACTGGCCCTGCTCCCTCCACATGCAATCAATTTTGTTATGTGTCTTATTCTCCTAGAATGGAATTTAAACGATATCCTTTTAGATGGTGGTTTATATTTTCAAGTTGCTTTCATATTTATCATTTTAACAGATCTAAAAAATATCTCTATAATCTCATTATTGCATTGGATACATGAGGAAACCAAGAAATACTGATGTTCAATAACTTGCTAAAGAACACACAGCTGATTAAAAGGCAAATCTAGGATGAACTCCCAGTCATCCAGGCCCAATTTCTTTCCCATTGAAATCCATGTGGCAAGGTAGTCTAAAGATGCCACTGTTATGTTGCAGAGTTTATGACAGAGTCCAATTTGAAAGATAACTTGAAGTAAAATATCTCCATGCTTATTTATATTAGAATAACTTAATATTTATTGGGTGATCATGGTATGTATAAGGCACTATGCTAGTTATTGTTGGGAAGAGGGAGTTTAAAAGAATAAATAACCTTATACCTTCTCTCAAGACTCTTGGTATATTTTGAGAAGAATTATATTTTTGTGGCTCTTATTTCTCAGGACTCTCTTCTTTCTCTTGACCAAAACTGTATGAACTGCACAAATTTCAGTCTTTAGTCATCTCAGATTTGCTTTCTCTAAGATGAGCCAATCTTATGGCCTTGGCTGTCACACTCCCCAGATTTAACTTTGGCCTCTACCACTTACTCATCACTCATATTCAAGGCCATTGTTTCCAACCATCATAAGACATTATTTCTTGGAATTTTTGCCATCTTCTTAAACTCGATAGATCAGAAACAACTCATCAACAACACTCCCCACTTCCATCCCCAAGTTACCTAATTCTATGAATAGTAGTAGCACCACTGCCCAGATCCCATGGGTTCAAAATTTCAGTGATAGCTTTGACTTTCTTGTGCTGCCTATATCTAATCACTCACCACCTTCCATCTATTATTCCTCTTAAATGTCTCCTTGAGTTTTTCTCCATTCCATTTCCACTGCCACCAACCTAACCTTATAGCTGAATTAATTTCTACTCTTTAAGTGAGCTTTTCCAGCTCCAGTTTTTTCAAATGTAGTCAGGCCTATGAAACTCTGCCAGATTCATCTACTAAAAACATTTTTCCATCATATTCTCATTTATTCAAACTTTGCTGATATGATTTCCTATTAAAAAGTGCCTGGAATTCAATGTCTAATAATCTGGTCTTACATTTCTATCCAAATTTATTTTCTCTTACTCCTCAAATCAATCCCTTCACCCTAGCCAGATTAGGCTCTTTGGTGTACCCTGTACGTGTCAAAATCACTGCAAGTGTCAAATTCATTCTTGATACAATATATTTCTGACATCATTTCTGTGACTAGAATTGAATTCAAACAACATATATTGACCCCTTACTATGTGCACAGAAAATTTGCTTAGCATGGTCCCATATCTTATATCAAATATCTGGCCTATAAATAAAGCAGAAAGAATTCATAATAGCAGCTTAATTTAAAGCAGGCAAGGCAGATTAGTTATCCCTAAACTCCTGGGAATTTGTTAAAATCCCAGGACTTTTACTACTATTCTTTTAGGCCTATCTCATTTTACTTCCTCTATGAAGCTTTCTCCATTCAGCCTAGCCTACTGCTCTCTTTCTTCCATAAACTCCTTTACCACTAAAAACATAACATTGCGGGATGCCTTTGTGGCTCAGTCAGTTAAGCGTCTGCCTTCCTCTCAGGTCATGATCCCAGAGTCCTGGGATCGAGCCCCACATCAGGCTCCTTGCTTGGCGGGGAGCCTGCTTTTCCCTCTGCCTCTGCCCCTCCCCCCTGCTTGTGCTCTCTCTCTCTGACAAATAAATAAAAATCTTTAAAATAAAACAGGGGTGTCTGGGTGGCTCAGTCATTAAGCGTCTGCTTTCAGCTCAGGTCATGATCCCAGGGTCCTGGGATGGAGCCCCGCATCGGGCTCCCTGCTCGGCAGGAAGCCTGCTTCTCCCTCTCCCACTCCTCCTGCTTGTGTTCCCCCTCTCTCTGTCTCTCTCTCTGTCAAATAAATAAATAAAATCTTTAAAACAAAACAAAACAAAACAAACAACCCCCCTAAAACAGCATAACATTGGTTTACTGTCTCATATTTTTATGTTCTGTAGGTCTTGTATGCCCACCAACATTGTAAATTCCCTAAGGGCAGGAACTACATCTTGCCTTTGTGCCACATAATGTAATGAGCTTAAGTGACACTTGTTACCTGGATTACAGCAGATTTGAGATATTTTAATAAGAACATAAGAAATATCAAAATGGATCAAAGTAGAGGTCCATGCAAGAGCTATGTTATTTAAGAGATTATGATACTTAGTTTTCATGGCATCAAATCCACAAAATTAGATATGTTTCTTAAGGATCAGTGCTATCCTTTTAATCCCTTATTATCAGCCAGTGATCCTGCAAAGGCAAATTTATAATTTTCTGCATCATGGAAGAATCTTGCTTTTATCCCAGATAAGTATTTCCTAAACACATCAAAAGTTTGATTAAGGGGAAGAGAGAAAAAGTAGTAAAAAATGAAATTGATGATTCTGGGCTAGGAAGACACCAAAATGCTGAATTTGGACTAGACTCAATCTGAAAACTTTCTTTAACCTATTCTGTTTGGGTTCACTCACTCCCAGGATGATTTATGCCATTTGCAGGAGCTGATTAGCTAGTGCAGTCATTTAAATATTATGGGGACCTAGGGAGCAGTTTTTATTAAGGGTGTATTAAAGATATAAATGTGGTACCTGAGGTCATTTATTTGCTATGTAAACAGAGACCACCTTTAGTTCTAATTGGGCAATTAATAGTAAAACAACAATAGAAAATATTTTTGAATGATTGCAATAGATACCGTAAACTTAAAATTATCTAGAAGCAAATTTCACTGATATATTTGAAACACACTGCAGTCCCAAGTCCCGGTTTACTTACATTTTATTTTAGAATAATCAGCTGATAAATATATGACATCAAGGCCTCTTTCTAGCCTTCAAAACAATCAGAGCACTGCAAGGCAGAACTACCAGATATAAGGTTTTTTTCTTTTATTTGTTTACCCTTGAAAACAGCTTCTTTGCTGCTAAATAGAATTATGCTCCTGGCCAAGATTTTTGATTGAAATGTATAAAGTGTTGGCTCTGTGTAAACCTGGACTATGTCAAATATGTATAAGTTACTAAATAGATCATGCAATTTCCTTATATTCATTTATAGTTGTGAGAGCTTTCTATTCAGTGGCTAGTTGGAGCTGGTCAATTTCTAGTTGTATGGTGTTTGTTAGAAAATTTGTTAATGCCCCTGAGTTTTTTTCCTTATTTGCAAAACAGGGATAGTAACACTCACCCTGTCTAAAATGCAGGATGTTGAGAGATTCAAGTGGGATAATGAATGTGAAACTGCTTTGTAAATATACCAGGTCATTCTTCAGTATTTGTTTTACTTTTATCAGTCACTATTTTCTTTCCATAAAGGAAAGAAACTGCCACTACAGATTAGAGAAACCCCACTGAGCCCTTAAAATAGGATTCTAAGCTATATCATCTATTTCTAACTTAATTGCAAAGGTGCTGGAGGCTTGGGTAGTGTACCCTCTATATTTTGCCACATTGAGCTCCTAGCAGAAGGACGGAGCAATACTTATTGACAGACTGATTAATTATCAAATATCTGGCCAATAAATAAAGCAGAAAGAATTCATAGTAGCAGCTTAATTTAAAGCAGGCAAGGCAGATTAGTTATGCCTAAACTCCTGGGAATTTGTTAAGATCCCAGGAATTTTACTACATACTGTTTTAGTCATAGCATTGAAATATCAAATCTTACCTTCTACCTTCAAGATTGACAGTTTGGGGTCCTTTTGCATTTATTTTCAGAAGCAAGCGCCAAGTCTTCATTAAATCCAATCTGCTCATCCCTTGGAGAGCTAACCTTTTTGGTTAGCTGCACAGTGAATCCGAATACCCTGAAGGGTCCTGAAAGCACAATCCATTTACAGGGTGACTGTTCTTTAGGCAAGCTTTTTTGAAAAGATGGGTTGCTGCAATTTTCAAGAAGAAAGAGGGCAGGGCACATATGCTAGCCAATGTATACAGATTCTTCTTCTTCTTTCAGGTTAGTCCTCAAACTGTGAAGCATGCCTAAATTTGGCTTCTCGGTGCAAAGTGGAGGAGGGGAAGGCAGAAGGAGGGAAGAATAGAAATTGGAGACTTGCAAGTTGTTGTGTATATAAATAAGCTTTTATGCTTAGCTCCAGCAACAGAATCCTCAGGAAATCTTGTAGCTGCTCTGAGATGGAGAGCAGGAAGAAGTATACTCTGTCCAGCTTAGTTCTCTCTAATTTTTATGACTTGGGGGGGGTGGTTAGAGTATTTTTAGGCGGAGAAAGATAATCTTACCAGTATATGCTAATCTAACTGCCATTATGTGAAACTTGATTTTAGCCAAGATAAATTTCATCCCCTTCTCCCCCTTTCTCTATTTCACTCTCTGTCTCTTTCCTTTATTATACTTGTGGCTCTATCCACACTCTAAAGAGCCTTTTTCTTTTTGGTGCCTTATGTTCTGGAAAATAATTGTCTTAGTTTGAGTTTCATTTCACAAAATCTCCACAACAGACATTGCCTCCACTGGATTAAAGGTAATTTTGCTTCTGTCACACTGAGAATAACCTGGAATGACTGGGCTTGCTGTCAGTGGTCCTGTGTTAGGAATTTGGAAGGCAAGTAAATACTCTAGATTTTGGCCAGACTCTGGGGTGTTGAAATAATGGGATGCTCTATCTGTCTTCTGGAGAATAAGGACATAGCAGTCTGCTATGTCTTGATTGGAGCTTGGGGTGGCACCTTGATGTTATGAACAAAATGGATGAGACCCTGGTGTGAGTTGATTACATCAATTATATTGAGTTACATTAAGGCGGACTATATAGGGATGGGTAAAAATATGTTCATTTTAACACCTTTTAAACATGGTCCCATAACTAATAATTAATAATTAATTTGGTACTCAGTGAAACAGGAGCCCAGCAATAGCCTTCTGGCTTGATACTTGCTGCAGAAACAAAGCCATTTACTCAAACTTTGCATCTGTAGATTCCTGAATTATATCACAGGAAACCTGGGGCCAGGGCACTAAGAGTTCTGAAATCTTCTTCTTTCATAGAATTCTTAGCTGTGGGTGGGTGGAGGAAAAGGCCATCTAAGCAAATTAAAGGGGGAGATAATATTTGGATCTAAGACCAGACTCTTTAATCCTCCCCTGGGGAGTTTTACTAACTAAAGTGACATTATAACTAGAATTTCTTCAGCTGAGTTTGGATCCTCAGAGACCCAGGGGAAAGTTAATAAGGGAGGCAGAGGATGAGTTGTCACTTCCCCTCTAGTCTGGACTGTTAGAGTCATCTTGAGCTATGGTGGAAAAGTAGTTTATACCCAGGTAAGGAAGTAAAGAGAAAGGGGTTATATGTTTGATCTTTAAGATAGGACCACAATAACTGTAACAGAGAGGGGATGCCCTGTGCTGCTCCTGTGTGCTCCCCTACCTATTTCCTCCCTTAGCTGCTTCTCTGCTTCCTGAGCGATGGGAAGGGTAGTGCTCCACTTATCCCTAATTGGGTCTTTCCCTTGTATAGCTGTATCAGTTTATACCATGTTTGATATAACTGACTGCAGATTACTCATCTCTTTCCTTCACATTTCCATCTTTTAGTATCCTTTCTGTTTATCTTCATTACATACTTATCCTAACATCTTCTATCATTCCAGGAAATGGTGAAATACTCAAACTGATGCCTTTCTGCTATTTTCTCTCTACTCTTTCTCATTTCCCCAGACTCTATTCATTCTTACTTTATTACTGAGTTGGAGAGGCTAAAGTAGGGAATGGTGAGGAAGAGGGGGGATAACATAGCGGGATGGGGACTCTGTCTTAATGAAGTAGGACTTAGGTAGAAGGAAGGATTTTCAGTCATACAACATTCACATGTTAACTATGAGCCACAAGATTCATAGCTTACATGGGCTCACAGAGCTGAAAAGTGATCTTAAAATAATTTTGTTTAGATTTTTTATTCAATTGATTTCCTGAGGGTAACACAGGTCTAACTGATAATTTTGTCCCAAGAAGTTAGCTTACTGCCTTGTTTGGTTTGTCAAATAAATAAATCTAGTCCAACTCTCTTATATTAGAGATGAGGAAACTGAGGCCAGAGAGAGACTTTCTCAAGATGTCTTCATTTTACCACAAAATCAAGAGGACTCATTTTTTTCCTTCCAGAACTGAAATTCTTTTTCAATTATAAATTCACAATCAATACTAATGGCACTTTTGAAAGGAAGATAAAGAATGTTACCATACTCATAGCACAGTGATATACACACATGTACATTCATTCACGGAGACTGGGATAGACTTGATTCATTCTTTCATTTCAGTTTGTGGAAACTCAGAGACAATAAAAGATATCAGTGTAAATAACATATGATTTCATTCATATGTGGAATTAAAGAAACAAAGCAGATGAACATAGGGGAAGGGAAGGAAAAATAAAATAAGATAAAAACAGAGAGGGAGGAAAACCATGAGACTCTTAACTATAGGAAACAAACTGAGGGTTGCTGAAGGGGAGGTAGGTGGGGAGTTGGGGTAATTGGGTGATGGGCATTAATGAGGGCACTTGATGTAACAAGCACTGGGTGTTATATGCAACTGATGAATCACTAAATTCTACCTCTGAAATTAATAATACACTATATGTTAACTAAATTGAATTTAAATAAGGAAAAAAAACTATCAGTCTAGCTGTGAAAATACGGCTTTGAACACTTTCCCTCTGCTTCAGGGCCTACCCCATGAGTATAAAGCAATCCTGGTTTATCATTTCTGGAGAGGTCCTGGGATCAAGCCCTGCATTAATACCAAATTAATACCAGAATTTCAGATGAGTTTGAATGAAATCTATTGAAAAGAATAACATAGACCACTTCGGACAGATTGTACAGATCATTGAAGCCAACATCCCTACATTATTCTGTGCTGTCCAATATGGTAGCCACTAGCCACATGTGGTTATTTAAACTATACTGTAAATTAATAACATAAAATAAAAAAATTCTGTCCTTTAATCACACTAGCCACCTTCCAGATACTCATAGCCACATGTGGTTAGTGACTACTGCATTGAATAGCATGGCTTTAAAATAGATTTTAATCATACTCAATGGTGAAAAACTAGGAGCTTCTCCCATAAAGTCAGGAAGGAGATAAGGATGTCCACTCTCACCACTTTTATTCAGCATAGTACTGGACGTCCAAGCCACAACAATCAGACAAGAAAAAGAAATAAAAGGCATCCAAGTTGGTAAGGAAGAAGCAAAATTTTCACTATTTGCAGATGACACAATACTGTATGTAGAACACCCTAGAGACTCCACCAAAAAAAACTACTAGAACTGATAAACAAATTCAGTAAGGTTGCAGGATACAAGATCAATGTACAGAAATCTGTTGCATTTCTACACACTGATAATGAAGCAGCAGAAAGAAAAGTTAAGAAAGTAATCACATTTATAATTGCACCCCAAATAATAAAATACCTAGGATGAAAGACCTGTATCCTGAAAACTCTAAAACATTGATGAAAGAAATTGAAGAGGACACAAACAAATGGAAAGATACTCCATACTCATGGATTGGAAAAATAAATGTATTTTTTTAAGATTTTATTTATTTATTTGACAGAGAGACAGTGAGTGAGGAAACACAAGCAGGGGAGTAGGAGAGGGAGAAGCAGGCTTCCCGCTGAGCAAGGAGCCCAATGCGGGGCTCGATCCCAGGACCCTGGGATCATGACCTGAGCTGAAAGCAGATGCTTAATGACTGAGCCACCCAGGAGGCCCATGGAAAAATAAATATTGTTAAAATACCCATACTACCTAAAGCACTGTACAGATTTAATACAACCCCTATCAAAATACCAACAGCATTTTTCACAGAACTACCAAAAAATCCTAAAATATTTATGGAACCACAAAAGACCCCAAATACCAAAACAATCTTAAAAAAGAAAAACAAATTTGGAGGTATCACAATTCCAGATTTCAGTTTATACTATTAAGCTGTAGTAATCAAAACAGTATGGTACTGGCACAAAAATAGATGCATAGATTAATGGCATAGAACAGAAAGCCCAGAAATAAACTCACAATTATATGGTCAATTAATCTTCGACAAAGAAGGCAAGAATATGCAATGTGAAAAAGTCTCTTCAACAAATGGTGTTGGGAAAACTGGACAGCTATGTGCAACAGAATGAAACTGGACCACTTTCTTTCACCACACACAAAAATAAACTCAAAATGGATTAAAGAAGAGAGAAGAGAACACAGGCAGTATTTTCTCTGACATCTTCTTTAACAACATTTTTCTAATATGTCTCCTCAGATGAAACAAAACCAAAAATAAACTACTGGGACTACATCAAAAATAAAAAGCTTCTGCACAGCAAAGGAAACAACCAACAAAAGTAAAAGACAACCTACATAATAAGAGAAGATATTTGTAAATGACATATCTGATAAAGGGTTAGTATCCAAAATATATAAAGAACTTATGAAACTCAACACCCCCCAAATGAATAATCCAATTAAAAAACGGGCAGAAGACATGAACAGACATTTTTTCAAAGAGGACATCCAGATGGCCAACAGACACATGAAAAGATGCTCAATCACTCATCATCATGGAAATGCAAATCAAAACTACAATGAGATATCACCTCACACCTATCAGAATGGCTAAAATCAGCAACACAAAAAAACAAGTTTTGGCAAGTATGTGGAGAAAGGGGCATCTTCTTGCACTGTTGGTAGGAATGCAAACTAGTGCAGTCACTGTGGAAAACAGTATGGAGGTTCCATAAAAATAAGGGCGCCTTTGTGGCTCAGTCAGTTGAGTGTCCAACTCTTGATTTCGGCTCAGGTCATGGTCTCAGCATCATGGGATCGAGCCCTGTGTCAGGCTCTGTGCTCAGTGAGGACTGTGCCTGAGATTCTCTCTCTCCATCTCTCCCTCCCCCCACTCATGCACTGTCTCTCTGTAAAATAAATAAATAAATCTTTAAAAAAAGCTAAAAATAGAACTACCCTATGATCCAGGAAACTGGTTACTATTTACCCAAAAAGTACAAAAACCCTAATTCAAAGGGATACATGCACCCCTATACTTGTTGCAGCATTATTTATAGTTGCCAAATTATGGAAGCAGCCAATGTGTGTCCACTGACAGATGAATGGATAAAGAAGATGTGATAAAATATATATATATAGTACTATGATTTCACAGAAAATTTTTTGCTTCCCTGGAAAAACCTAAACTAATACACTTTTACATGTTTATAGACAATACATATATAACAGAATATTATATAGCCATAAAAAAGAATGAAATGTTGCCATTCACAACAACATGGATGGAGCTAGAGAGTGTAGTGCTAAGTTAAATTAGTCTAAGTTAATGCTTAGTTAAATGTTAAGTTAATGCTAAGTTAAATAAGTCAGAGAAAGACCAATACCATATGATTTTACTCATATGTGGAATTTAAGAAACAAAACAAATTTAAAAAGGAAGAAAAAAGAGGCAAACCAAAGTTAAGAGACAGACTCTTAACTGTAGAGAAGAAACAGACCAGAAACCAGAGGGGAGGTGGGTCAGAGGATGGGTAAAATAGGTGAAGGGGAGTTAGAATACACTTATCTTGGGGCGCCTGGGTGGCTCGGTTGGTTACGTGACTGCCTTCAGCTTGGGTCATGATCCTGGAGTCCCGGGATCGAGTCTCGCATTGGGCTCTCTGCTCGGCGGGGAGTCTGCTTCTCCCTCTGACCCTCCTCCCTCTCATGCTCTCTGTCTCTCATTCTCTCTCTCTCAAATAAATAAATAAAATCTTAAAAAAAATACACTTATCTTGATGAACACTGAGTAATATATAGAATTGTTGAATCACTATATTGTAGACTTGAAACTAATATAACACTTTGTTAACTATGCTGGAATTAAAATAAAAAAATAGAATAGATTTTAAAATTAATATCTAGGTTCAATAGGAAGTATCACAAATACAAGATCATATAATTAAGTGCCAAAATTTGAAAAATAATCAGGTTTCTGGATTGCCAATCAAGAGTAAGCAGATTCATTTCTACACCCTATGTAGTTATTTCTATCTCAGTATAGATCTATGGGCATAACTGAGGTGTGTATGTGACTTTATTTGTGGGCTTGAAGTTTTAGGAGGAAAGCATCTAGTTAGCATGGATGAGGGAGCTCCTTTACATGGATTTCTACAGTTCTTACCATTCTTCCCCGACAGGACAAAAAGAGATAATATACATAAAACTGGAGTGAAAAGAAAGTTATACAAATGGAAGGTATAGTATTGATGATCAACTCCAGCTTTACTCCCTTATATTTAATACCCCTCAGTTCAGGTGGAGATGGATATTTGTGGGGAAACAGCCTGGGTCAGTTTGGCAACTGAAGTGAGAGAGAGTATGCTGAGAGTGTGTGGTCAGGGAACCTACAAATAGCCTCCAAACCTAGGAACTGGTGCTGGTTGGACTTGAAACCACCTCAGCTTTTGCTCCAAGAGAGGACCACTAATGGAGGAATTAGGCAAAGATCTTTAGTGAGAAGTAGGCCTTTCTTTAATTGGAGGGATTATTTACAACCCTGTAAAAGTGCACTACTTTAGGTTTTTCCAGGGAAACAAAAAATTTTCTGTGAAATCACAGTACTATAAATTTCTGTTGAAAGTGGTGACTACTGAGTAATTTTAGGAGTATCTAAGAAAGCCACAGTTCCTCAAAGCTC
The DNA here is from genome assembly GCF_029215605.1 of Mirounga angustirostris. Lineage (NCBI taxonomy): Eukaryota > Metazoa > Chordata > Mammalia > Carnivora > Phocidae > Mirounga > Mirounga angustirostris. The sequence continues at coordinate 62,725,506 of NW_026991719.1, forward strand.
TTGCTACTCCAAATATGCTAGCACAAACCTGAAATACCTTTTTATAAAAGATTTTATTTATTTAAGAGAGAGAAAGAGCATGTGAGTGGGGGGGAGGGGCAGAGGGAGAGAAAGAATTTTAAGCAGACTCCACGCTGAGCATGGAGCCTGATATGTGGCTCTATCTCACAACCCTGAGATCATGACCTTAGCCAAAATCAAGAGTTGGATGTTTAATTGACTGAGCCATCCAGGCACCCCAAGCCTAAAATACTGTTAAATGTATTTCATAGTGAGAGTCCTTTTTTATTTCAGTGCATTTAAATTCAGGTCCACTAAGGACCGTCAAGGACTGACTCTCATAAAATAAGTCATCCATTATGGATGGGGAGTTTAGGTGTTCTTATTAGAAAAAAATGATAATATCAGCTCTCCCTATTTTATAGAATTTAAAAATTAAATAAAATGAGAGACATACAAACTAGATTTTAAACCAAAGACTAAGAAGGGCATTATCATAAATAAGGGGTCTATACATCAAGAAGATGTAACAATTATAAATACTTATGCCCTCAAATTGGGAGCACCCAAATATATACATCAATTAATAATAAACATATAGAAACTCATTGTTATTAACACAATAATAGTAGGGAATGTTAACACCACACTTACAGCAATGGATAGATCATCTAAGCAGAATATCAACAAGGAAAGAATGGCTTTGAATGATACACTGGGCCAGATAGACTTAACAAATACATTCAGAACATTGTATCCTAAAGCAGAGGAATACACATTCTTTTCGAGTGTCCATGGAACATGCTCCAGAATAGATCACATACTGGGTCACAAATCAGACCTCAACAAGTACAAAAAGATTGAGATCATGCCATGCATATTTTCAGAACACAACACTATGAACCTTGAAGTCCACCACAAGAAAAAATTAAGAAGGACCACAAATACATGCATGTTAAAGAACATCCTACTAAAGAATGAATGGGTTAACCAGAAAATTAAAGAAAAAATAAAAAAATACATGGAAGAAAATGAAAATGAAAACATGACAGTCCTAAATCCTTGTATTGCAGCAAAGGCAGTCCTAGGAGGGGAAGTATATTGCAATACAGCCCTACCTCAAGAAGCAAGAAAAGTCTCAAATACACAACCTAAACTTACACCTAAAGGAGCTAGAAAGGGAACAGCAAATAAAGTCTAAATACAGGAACATAATGGAAATAATAAAGATTAGAGCAGAGATAAATGATATAGAAACAACAACAACAACAAAATAATAGAACAGATAAATGAAACTAAGAGCTGTTTCTTTGAAAGAATTAATAAACTTAATAAAACTCTAGCCAGATTTATCAAAAAGAAAACAGAAATAACCCAAAATAAATAAAAGCATGAATGAAAGAGAGGGAACACAACCAACACCACAGAAATACAAATAATCAGAAGAGAACATTATAAAAAATTATATGCCAAGACTGGACAATCCGGAAGAAATGGACAAATTACTACTAGAAACATACAAAATACCAAAAATGAAACAGGAAGAAATAGAAAATTTGAACAGACACATAACCACAAAAGAAATCAAATCAGTAATCAAGAATGTCCAAACAAGCAAAAGTCCAGGACCGGATGGCTTCCAGGGGAATTCTACCAGACATTTATTTTTTTAAATTTAATTTTACTATGTTATGTTAGTCACCATACAATACATCATTAGTTTTTGATGTAGTGATCCACGATTCACTGTTTTCGTATAACACCCAATAATCCATGGCAGTACGTCCCCTCCTTAATACCCATCACTGGGCTAACCCATATCCCCAACCCCCTCCCCTCTAAACCCCTCAGTTTGTTTCTCAGAGTCCATAGTCTCTCATGGTTCATCTCCCCCTCTGATAATCCCCCCTTCATTTTTCCCTACCTTCTCCTAATGTCCTCCATGTTATTCCTTTTGTTCCACAAATAAGTGAAACCATATGATAATTGACTTTCTCTGCTTGATTTATTTCACTTAGCATAACCTCCTCCAGTCCCATCCATGTTGATGTAAAAGTTGGGTATTCATCCTTTCTGATGGCTGAGTAATATTCCATTGTATATATGGACCACATCTTCTTTATCCATTCATCTGTTGAAGGGCATCGCAGCTCTTTCCACAGTTTGGCTATTGCGGACATTGCTGCTATGAACATTGGGGTGCATATGGCCCTTCTTTTCACTACATCTGTGTCTTTGGGGTAAATACCCAGCAGTTCAATTGCTGGGTCATAGGGTAACTCTATTTTTAAATTTTTGAGGAACCTCCACTCTGTTTTCCAAAGTGGCTGTACCAACTTGCATTCCCACCAACAGTGTAAGAGGGTTCCCCTTTCTCCACAACCTCTCCAACATTTGTTGTTTCTTTCCCTGTCCATTTTGGCCATTCTAACTGGTGTAAGGTGGTATCTCAATGTGGTGTTGATTTGAATTTCCCTGATGGCTAATGATGATGAACATTTTTTCATGTGTCTGTTAGCCATTTGTATGTCTTCTTTGGAGAAGTGTCTGTTCATGTCTTCTGCCCATTTTTTGACTTGATTATTTGTTTTTTGGGTGTTGAGTTTAAGAAGTTCTTTGTAGAATTTGGATACCAGCCCTTTATCTGTAGTGTCATTTGCAAATATCTTCTCCCATTCTATGGGTTGCCTCTTTGTTTTGTTGACTGTTTCCTTTGCTGTGCAGAAGCTTTTTATCTTGATGAAGTCCCAAAAGTTCATTTTTGCTTTTGTTTCACTAGCCTTTGGAGATATATCTTAAAATAAGTTGCTGTGACTGATGTCAAAGAGGTTACTGCCTATGATCTCCTCTAGGATTTTTTTTTTTAAATTTTATTATGTTATGTTAGTCACCATACAATACATCATTAGTTTTTGATGTGGTGATCCACCGTCCATTGTTTTCGTATAACACCCAGTGCTCCATGCAGTACGTGCCCTCCTTAATACCCATCACCGGGCTAACCAATCCCCCCTCCCCCCTCCCCTCTAAAACCCTGTTTGTTTCTCAGAGTCCATAGTCTCTCATGGTTCATCTCTCCCTTCAACTCCCCCCTACCCCATTTTTCCCTTCCTTCTCCTAGTGTCCTCCATGCTATTCCTTATGCTCCACAAAAAAGTGAAACCATATGATAATTGACTTTCTCTGCTTGACTTATTTCACTTAGCATAATCTCCTCCAGTCCCATCCATGTTGATGTAAAACTTGGGTATTCATCCTTTCTGATGGCTGAGTAATATTCCATTGTATGTATGGACCACATCGTCTTTATCCATTCATCTGTTGAAGGGCATCTTGGCTCTTACCACAGTTTGGCTACTGCGGACATTGCTGCTATGAATATTGGGGTGCATATGGCCCTTCTTTTCACTACATCTGTGTCTTTGAGGTAAATACCCAGCAGTGCAATTGCTGGGTCACAGGGGAGCTCTATTTTTAAATTTTTGAGGAACCTCCACTCTGTTTTCCAAAGTGGCTGTACCAACTTGCATTCCCACCAACAGTGTAAGAGGGTTCCCCTTTCTCCACAAACTCTCTAACATTTGTTGTTTCTTTCCCTGTCCATTTTGGCCATTCTAACTGGTGTAAGGTGGTATCTCAGTGTGGTTTTGATTTGAAATTCCCTGATGGGTAATGATGATGAACATTTTTTCATGTGTCAGCCATTTGTATGTCTTCTTCAGAGAAGTGTGTTTTCATCTCTTCTGCCCACTTTTTGACTTGATTATTTGTTTTTTGGGTGTTGAGTTTGAGAAATTCTTTATAGATTTTGGATACCAGCCCTTTAGCTGTAGTGTCATTTGCAAATATCTTCTCCCATTCTGTGGGTTGCCTCTTTGTTTTCTTGACTGTTTCCTTTGCTGTGCAGAAGCTTTTTATCTTGATGAAGTCCCAAAAGTTCATTTTTGCTTTTGTTTCACTAGCTTTTGGAGATGTATCTTGAAAGAAGTTGCTGTGGCCGATGTCAAAGAGGTTACTGCCTATGTTCTCCGTAGGATTTTGATGGCTTCCTGTCTCACGTTGAGGTCTTTCATCCACTTTGAGTTTATCTTTGTGAATGGTGTTAGAGAATGGTCGAGTTTCATTCTTCTGCATGTGGCTGTCCAATTTTCCCAGCACCATTTTTTGAAGAGACTGTCTTTTTTCCATTGCATGTTTTCTCCTGCTTTGTCAAAGATTATTTGACGATAGAGTTGAGGGTCCATATCTGCGTTCTCTATTCTGTTCCATTGGTCTATATGTCTGTTTTTGTGCCAGTACCATGCTGTCTTGGTGATTACTGCTTTGTAATATAGCTTGAAAATGCCCCAGCTTTGTTTTTCTTTTTCAACATCTCCTTGGCGATTCAGGGTCTTTTCTGATTCCATACAAATTTTAGGATTGTTTGTTCCAGCACTTTGAAAAATGTCATTGGAATTTTGATCGGGATGGCATTGAAGGTATAAATTGCTCTGGGTAGCATAGACATTTTAACAATGTTTATTCTTCCGATCCATGAGCATGGAGTATTTTTCCATCTTTTTGTGTCTTCTTCAATTTCTTTCATGAGTGTTTTGTAGTTCCTAGAGTATAGATCCTTTACCTCTTTGATTAGGTTTATTCCGAGGTAACTTATGGTTTTTTGGTGCTATTGTAAATGGAATCGTTTCTTTAATTTCTCTTTCTACAGTTGCATTGTTAGTGTATAAGAAAGCAACTGATTTCTGTGCATTGATTTTGTATCCTGCCACATTACTGAATTTCTGGGTGAGTTCTAGTAATGTGGGGGTGGAGTCTTTTGGGTTTTCCACGTAAAGTATCATGTCATCTGCGAAAAGAGAGAGTTTGACTTCTTCTTTGCCAATCTGAATACATTTTATTTCTTTTTGTTGTCTGATTGCTGTTGCTAGGACTTCTACTACTATTTTGAACAGTAGTGGGGAGAGTAGGCATCCTTGACGTGTTCCTGATCTTAAGGGAAAGGCTCTCAGCTTTTCCCCATTGAGGATGATATTTACTGTGGGATTTTCATAGATGGATTTTATGAACTTGAGGAATGTTCCCTCTATCCCTATACTCTGAAGAGTTTTAATCAGGAAAGGATGTTGTATTTTGTCAAATGCTTTTTTTTGCATCAATTGAGAGGACCATATGGTTCTTCTCCCTCCTCTTATTAATGTGTTCTATCACATTAATTGATTTGAGAATGTTGAACCACCCTTGCATCCCAGGGATAAATCCCACTTGGTCATGGTGGATGATCCTTTTAATGTATTGTTGGATCCTATTAGCTAAGATTTTGTTGAGGATTTTGGAATCCATATTCATCAGGGATATCGGTCTGAAATTCTCCTTTTTGATGGGGTCTTTGCCTGGTTTGGGGATTAAGGTAATGCTGGCCTCATAGAATGAGTTTGGAGTTTTCCTTCTGTTTCTATTTTTTGAAACAGTTTCAGTAGTATAGGTATAATTTCTTCTTTGAATGTTTGGTAGCATTCCCCAAGGAATCTCTCAGGCCCTGGACTCTCGTTTTTTGGGAGGTTTTTGATCACTGCTTCAATCTAGTTACTGGTTATTGGCCTATTCAGGTTGTCAATTTCTTCCTGTTTCAGTCTTGGCAGCTTATAGGTTTCCAGGAAGGCCTCCATTTCATCCAGATTGCTCAGTTTATTGGCATATAGTTGTTGATAATAATTTCTAATAATTGTTTCTATTTCCTTGGTGTTAGTCGTGAACTGTCCCCTTTCATTCATAATTTTATTAATTTGGGTCCTTTCTCTTTTCTTTTTGATAAGTCTGGCCAGAGGTTTATCAATGTTATTAATTCTTACAAAGAACCAACTTCTAGTTTCGTTGATCTGATCTACTGTGTTTCTGGTTTCTAATTCATTGATTTCTGCTCTATTTTTAATTTTTTCTCTTCTAATGCGTGGCCTAGGTGTCGTTTGTTGCGTTTTGTCTAGTTCTTTAAGGTGTAGAGTTAATTGGTGAATTCGGGATTTTTCTATTTTATTGAGTGAGGCTTGAATGGCTATGTATTTCCCCCTTAGGACCACCTTTGCAGTATCCCATAGGTTTTGGACTGATGTGTTTTCATTCTCATTGATTTCCATGAATTGTTTAAGTTCTTCTTTGATTTCTTGGTTGACCCAAACATTCTTGAGCAGAGTGGTCTTTAGCTTCCAAGTGTTTGAATTTCTGCCAAAATTTTTCTTGTGATTGAGTTCCAGTTTTAGAGCACTGTGGTCTGAGAATATGCAGGGAATAATCTCAATCTTTTGGTATTGGTTGAGACCTGATTTGTGACCCAGTATGTGGTCTATTCTGGAGAAAGTTCCATGTGTGCTCGAGTAGAATGAGTATTCTGTTGTTTTAGGGTGGAATATTCTGTAAATATCTATAAGGTCCATCTGGTCCAGTGTATCATTTAAAGCTCTTGTTTCCTTGTTGATTTTCTGCTTAGATGATCTCTCCATTGCAGAGAGTGGAGTATTGAGGTCTCCTACAATTAACGTATTGTTATCAATATGACTCTTTCGTTTGGTTAACAGTTGGCTTATGTAGATGGCTGCTCCCATGTTGGGGGCATAGATATTTACAATTGTTAGATCTTCTTGTTGGCTAGACCCTTTAAGAATGATATAGTGTCCTTCTGTGTCTCTAATTACAGTCTTCAGTTTAAAATCTAATTTGTCTGATATAAGAATTGCTACTCCAGCTTTCTTTTGAGGTCCGCTGGCATGGAAGATGGATCTCCATCCCTTCACTTTCAGTCTGGATGTATCTTTAGGTTCCAAATGAGTCTCTTGTAGGCAGCATATGGGTGTTTCCTGTCTTTTTATCCAATCTGCAACCCTGTGCCGTTTTATGGGAGCATTTAGGCCATTCACGTTGAGAGTGATTATTGAAAGATATGAATTAATTGTCATCATGTTGCCTGTGAAGACGTTGTTTTTATAGATTGTCCCTGTAAATTTCTGTTGTATCTCACTCTTGGGGTCTTTCTCCTTTTATAGAACCCCCCTTTATATTTCTTGTAGGGCCAGCTTAGTGGTCACATATTCTTTCAGTTTCTGCCAGTTGTGGAAGCTCTGCATCTCTCTATCCATTCTAAATGAAAGCCTTGCTGGATAAAGTATTCTTGGCTGCATGTTCTTCTCGTTTAGTATCCTGAATATGTCTTGCTAGGCCTTTCTGGCTTGCCAGGTCTCTGTGGATAGGTCTGACATTATTCTGATGTTCCTCCCTCTGTACGTAAGGACTCTCTTCCCCCTAACTGCCCTTAAGATGGTTTCCTTGGTTCTAAGATTTGCAAGTTTTACTATTGCATGCCGGGGTGTTGGCCTGTTTTCCTTGATCTTGGGAGGGGTCCTCTCTGCCTCTAGGACATGAATGTTTGTTCCATTCCTCAGACTAGGGAAGTTCTCAGCTACAATTTGCTCAAATACATCTTCTAGTCTTCTCTCTCTCTCCACTCCCTCCTGGATTCCAATTATTCTGACATTGTAACGTTTCATGGTGTCAGTTATTTCTCTGATTCTATTTTCTTGGATTCTGAGTTGTTATTCCCTGCCCTCCTCTTTTCCCTTTTTATCCGTTCTTCTGCCTCACTTACCCTAGCTGTTAGGTTATCTAGATTGGATTGGATCTCATTGATAGCATTTTTAATTTCTGCCAATTCAGCTTTCATTTCTGCCCTTAGAGACTCTGTGTTGCCATTAATTGATTTCTCCATTCTAGCCATTGTCTTCACAATTGCTAGCCTGAATTCCATCTCTGACATCTTGGTTATATCTGCATCCATTTTTAAACCTGCAGCATAAATCATAATCTCTGAGTCTTTTCTATTTTGGGGGCTCCTCCTCCTAGTTATTCTGTAGATGGGTCTTTGAGGGAATGTATGGAGTCCAAATTATTGACCAGAATGCAAGAAAGATGCACCTGTCTTCTTGGGTCCTTAGGGTTGCTGACCTCTTGTTTTTCCAGCCTGTCTTCTGGGGGAGGGGCCTGCCGCACTGTTACTCAGGCAACCCTGTTTGGGCGGAGTTGCCCTGCCCCCCTGTGGCTGGGGATGGGCTCAGTGGGAATCAGTCTTTGGGGCTTTTGTTCTCTGGCACCTTTCTCTGGCGGCTTTCCGCGTCTCTTCCACGAGTCAGAGCAGAAGAGACCGTTTAGCACCCTCTGCCTCAGAGCAGAGAGACTGCAGTCTGTTCTTCAGTGAGCTCTCCAGGCCACACTGTCTATGTTTCTGTCCATGCTGCTATGAACTGCAGCGTCCTGGGTTGTGCGCCCCTCAGCAGCGCCCCCAGTCCTGCCTCCAGGACGTGGCACGTCTCTCCCCTTTGTGCTTCTAAAACTGCCAGCCACTCCCAGTTCACACGTGTGAACCCACTGCTCTGGGTTTCCGCCCCAGGGACTGCCCTAAAGTCTTTTCCCACTGCTACCGGTCTGCGAGTCTGTGCCCCATCCCTAGTGTGCAAGGCTGTTGCTCACTGGCGGTGTAGGATCCCCACGGCCAGGCACCCTCCTGCTGACATTTATCCTCCCATATCTGCCCGCAGAATCACAGCTCCCTGCTTTGTACCTCAAAACCAACGGCCTGCGATATTCTGTTTGTAGAGATCCAGATCTTACATCTCAGGTTATTTTCATGGGTGCTCAGAGTGGTCTGGTAGATATCCAGCTAAATTCCGGGGACCAGTTGAAATAGGGTCCCCTATTCCTCCACCATCTTTCCTTCTCCTCTCCTCTAGGATTTTGATGGGCTCTTGTCTCACATTGAGGTCTTTCATCCATTTTGAGTTTATCTTTTTGTATGATGCAAGAAAGTGGTCCAGTTTCATTCTTCTGCATGTGGCTGTCCAATTTTCCCAGCACCATTTTTTGAAGAGACTCTCTTTTTTCCATTGCATTTTTTTTCCTGCTTTGTCAAAGATTATTTGACCATAGAGTTGAGGGTCCATATCTGGGTTCTCTCTTCTGTTCCATTGGTGTATATGTCTGTTTTTGTGCCAGTACCATGCTGTCTCGGTGATCACTGCTTTGTAATATAGCTTGAAATCAGGCGTGATACCCCCAGCTTTGGTTTTCATTTTCAACATTTCCTTGGTGATTTGGGGTCTTTTCTGATTCCATACAAATTTTAGGATTGTTTGTTCCAGCACCTTGAAAAATGACATTGGAATTGTGATCAGGATGGCATTGAAGGTATAGATTGCTCTGGGTAGCATAGACATTTTAACAATGTTTATTCTTCTGATCCATGAGTATGGAATGATTTTCCATCTTTTTGTGTCTTCTTCAATTTCTTTCAGGAGTGTTCTGTAGTTCCAAGAGTATAGATCCTTTACCTCTTTGGTTAGGTTTATTCTGAGGTATCTTATGGTTTTTGGTGCTATTGTAAATGAAATCATTTCTCTAATTTCTCTTTTTGCAGTTGCATTGTTAGTGTATAAGAAAGCAATGGATTTCTGTGCATTGATTTTGTATCCTGCCACATTACTGAATTGCTGCATGAGTTCTAGTAATTTGGGGGTGGAGTCTTTGGTTTTCCACATAAAGTATCATGTTGTCTGTGAAAAGAGAGAGTTTGACTTCTTCTTTGCCAATTTGAATACTTTTTATTTCTTTTTGTTGTCTGATTGCTGTTGCTAGGACTTCTAGTACTGTGTTGAACAACAGTGGCAAGAGTGGGCTTCCTTTTCATCTTCCTGATCTTAAGGGAAAGGCTCTCAGCTTTTCCCCATTGAGGTTGATATTTGCTGTGGGTTTTTCATAGATGGATTTTATGAACTTGAGAACTGTTCCCTGTATCCTTATACTCTGTTTTAATCAGGAAAGGATGTTGTATTTTGTCAAATGCTTTTTCTGCATCAAATGAGAAGACCATATGATTCTTCTCTCTCCTATTAACGTGTTCTATCACATTGATTGATTTGAGAATGTTGAACCACCCTTGTGTCCTGGGGATAAATCCCACTTGGTCCTGGTGGATAATCCTTTTAATGTATTGTTAGATCTTATTAGCTAGGATTTTGTTGAGAATTTTGGAATCCATATTCTTCAGGGATATCAGTCTGAAATTCTCCTTTTTGATGGAGTCTTTGCCTGGTTTGGGGATTAAGGTAATGCTGGCCTCATAGAATGAGTCTGGAAGCTTTCCTTCTGTTTCTATATTTTGAAACAGCTTCAGTAGTATAGGTATAATTTCTTCTTTGAATGTTTGTTAGCATTCCCCAGGGAATCCCTCAGGCCCTGGACTCTTGTTTTCTGGGAGGTTTTTGATCACTGCTTCAATCTAGTTACTGGTTATTGGCCTATTCAGATTGTCAATTTCTTCCTGTTTCAGTCTTGGCAGTTTATTGGTTTCCAGGAAGGCATCTATTTCTTCCAGATTGCTCAGTTTATTGGCATATAGTTGTTGATAAAAATTTCTAATAATTGTTTCTCTTTCCTTGGTGTTAGTCATGTTCTCTTCCCCTTCATTCATAATTTTATTAATTTGGGTCCTTTCTCTTTTCTTTTGGATAAGTCTGGCCAGTGGTTTATCGATCTTATTAAGTCTTTCAAAGGACCAACTTCTAGTTTCATTGATGTGATCTACTGTGTTTCTGGTTCCTAAGTCATTGATCTCTATTCTTAATTATTTCTCTTCTAATGGGTGGCTTAAGCATCATTTGATGTTTTTCTCTAGTTCTTTAAAGTGTAAAGTTAATTGGTGAATTTTGGTTTTTTCTATTTTTTTGAGTGAGGCTTGGATGGCTATGTATTTCCCTCTTAGGACCACCTTTGCAGTATCCCATAGGTTTTGGACTGATGTGTTTTCATTCTCACTGGTTTCCATTAATTAAGTTTTTCTTTGATTTCTTGGTTGACCCAAACATTCTTGAGCAGAGTGGTCTTTAGCTTCCAAGTGCTTGAATTTTTTCCAAATTTTTTGTGACTGAGTTCCAGTTTTAGAGCATTATGATCTGAGAATATGCAGGGAATCATCTCAGTCTTTTGGTATTGTTTGAGACCTGATTTGTGACCCAGTATGTGGTCTATTCTGGAGAAAGTTCCATGTGTGCTCGAGAAGAATGTGTATTCTGTGGTTTTAGGGAGGAATGTTCTGTTTATATGTATGAGGTCCATCCGGTCCAGTGGGTCATTCAAAGCTCTTGATTCTTTGTTGATTTTCTGCTTAGATGATCTGTCTATTGCTGAGAGTCGAGTATTGAGGTCTCTTACAATTAACATATTCTTATCAATATGACTCTATTTTGACAAACAGCTGGCTTATGTAGATGGCTGCTCCCATGTTGGGGGAATAGATATTTCCAAATGTTAGATCCTGTTGGATAGACCCTTTAAGAATGATATGGTGTCCTTCTGTGTCTCTACCTACAGTCTTTAGTTTAAAATCTAATTTGTCTGATATAAGAATTGCTATCTCAGCTTTCTTTTGAGGTCCGTTGGCATGGAAGATTGATCTCCATCCCATCACTTTCAGTCTGGATGTAACTTTAGGTTTAAAATTAGTCTCTTGTAGACAGCATATGGATGGGTCCTGTCTTTTTATCTAATCTGCAACCCTGTGCCGTTTTATGGGAGCATTTAGGCCGTTCACATTGAGAATAATTATTGAAAGATATGAACCTATTGTCATCATGTTGCCTGTGAAGTCTTTTTTTCTAAGATTGTCTCTGTAAATTTCTGTTCTATATCACTCTTGGGGTCTTTCTCCTTTTATAGAGCCCCGCTTAATATTTCTTTCAGGGTCAGCTTAGTGGTAATGTATTCTTTCAGTTTCTTCCAGTCTTGGAAGCTCTGCATCTCTCTATCCATTCTAAATGACAGCTTTGCCATATAGAGTATTCTTGGCTGCATGTTCTTCTCATTTAGTACCCTGAGTATGTTTTGCCAGCCCTTTCTGGCTTGCCAAATCTCTGTGGATAGGTCTGACGTTATTCTGATGTTCCTCCCTCTGTACATAAGGAATCTCTTCCCCCTAACTGCCCTAAAATGGTTTTCTTTGTCCTAAGATTTGCGGGTTTTACTATTGCATGCCGGGGTGTTGGCCTGTTTTCCTTGATCTTGGGAGGGGTTCTCCCTGCCTCTAGGACACGAATGTTTGTTTCATTCCCCAGATTAGGGAACTTCTCAGCTACAGTTTGCTCAAATATATCTTCTAGTCTTCTCTCTCTCCATGCCCTTAGAATCCCAATAATTCTGACATTGGAACATTTCCTGGTGTCACTTATTTCTCTGATTCTGTTTTCATGGATTTTGAGTTGTTTCTCCCTGGCCTCATCTTTTTCTTTGTTTTCTATCAGTTCGTCTTCTAGATCACTAATTCATTCTTCTGCCTCGCTTACCCTAGCTGTTAGATAATCTAGATTAGATTGGATCTCATGGATAGCATTTTTAATTCTGCCTGTTCAGCTTTCATTTCTGCCCTTAGAGACACTATGTTGCCATTAATTGATTTCTCCATTCTAGCTATTGTCTTCACAATTGCTACCCTGAATTCCATTTCCGACACCTTGATTATATCTGTATCCATTTGTAAATCTGTGGCAGAAGTCACAGTCTCTGAGTCTTTTCCATTTTTGGGGTTCCTTGTTTTAGTCATTCCGTTGAGGGGTGGTTGAGGGAATGTACACCATCTAAATTATTGATCATAACCCAAGCAAGATGCACCTGTTTTATAGGGACCTTATGGTTGTCGGCCTCTTGTTCTCGCAGCCTGTCTTCTGGGGGAGAGGCTTACCATGCTGATACTCAGGCAACCCTGTTTGGGCAGAGTTGCCCCGCCCCCTGTGGGGGGGTGGTTGGGCTCAGTTAAAACTGGTTTTTGGGTGCTTTTGTTCTCTGGCGGCTTTCTCTGGTGGTTTTCTGCCTCTCTTCCAAGAGTCAGAGCAGAAGAGATCGTTTTCAACCCTCTGCCTCAGAGCAGAGACATCGCTGTCTGTTCTTCAGTGAGCTCTGCATGCCACATTATCTTTGTTTTTATCTGTGCTAGTATAAACTGCAGCATCCTCAGTTGTACACCCCAGGGGGCTCCCAGTCCTCGCCTCCAGGTTGGGGTATGGGGGCAAGTCTCTGCCCTTTGTGCTTCTAAAACCACAGCCTCCCCCAGTTTGCATGCATGGCCCTGCTGCTCCAGGTTTCAGTCCAGGGGCTGTCCTAAAGTCCTTTCCCCATTGCTACCGGCCTGTGAGTCTGTGCCCTGTCCCCAGTGTGGGAGGCTATCACTCACCAGCGGTGTAGGATCCCCATGGCTCTCTCCCCCTTCCATTTATCTTTGGACATGTGCCTGTGGCATCACTTCATACCTCAAAACCAACTGCCTGTGGTATTCTGTTTATAGAGATCCAGATGTATCTTCTTACGTCTCAGGCTGATTTTGTGGGTGTTCAGAGTAGTCTGGTAGATAGCCAGCTCAATTATAGGGACCAGTTGGAATAGGATCCCCTATTCCTCCACCATCTTTTCCTCCTCCCTGTTGCATTTCTATACATTAATGAAGCAGCAGAAAGAGAAATCAAGGAATCAATCCCATTTATAATTATACTAAAACCTATGAGATACCTAGGAATAAACCTAACCAAAGAGGTAAAATATTTGTACTCTGAAAACTGTAGAATAGTTATGAGAAAAATTGAGGAAGACACAAAGAAATGCAAATCATTTCATGCTCATGAATTGGAGGAACATTTTTAAAGTGTCTATAGTATCCAAAGCAACCTACATATTTAATGCAACCCCTATCAAAATACCATCAGCATTTTTCATAGAACTAGAACAAACCATCCTTAAGTTTGTATGGAACCACAGAAGACCCTAAATAGACAAAACAATCCTGAAAAAGAAAAGCAAAGCTGGAGGCATCATGATTCTGGACTTCAAGTTATATTACAAAGCTGAAGTGATCAAGACAGTATGTTACTGGCAGAAAAACAGACACATAGATCAATGGAACAGAATAGAACCCAGAAATGGACCCACAGCTATATGGCCAACTAATCTTTGACAAAGCAGCTAAGAATATCCAATGGAAAAAAGACAGTCTCAGGGTGTGGGTATATGGGTTAGCCTGGTGATGGGTATTAAGGAGGGCACATATTGCATGGAGCACTGGGTGTTATATGCAAACAATGAATCATGGAACACTACATCAAAAACTAATGATGTAATATATGGTGACTAACAATAAAATCAAATTAAAAAAATAAAGCTATGAAATAAAAAAAGACAGTCTCTTCAACAAATTGTTTGGGAAAACTGGACAGCAACATGCAGAAGAATGAAACTGGACCACTTTCTTACACTATGCACAAAAATAAATTCAAAATGGATGAGAGATCCAACTGTGAGAGAGGAAACCATTAAAATCATAGAGAACAAAGGCAACAACCTCTTTGACATTGGCTGTAGGAACGTCTTAGTAGGTAGGTCTCCTTAGGCAAGGGAAACAAGAGCAAAAACAGACTGTTGGAACTTCCTCAAATAAAAAGCTTCTGCACAATGATGGAAACCATCAACAAAACTAAAAGGCAGCCAGTGGAATAGGAGAAGATATATGCAAATGACATATCTGATGATAAAGGGTTAATATCCAAAATCTATAAAGAACTTATCAAACTCAACACCCCCAAACTGAATAATTCAGTTAAAAATGAGGAGAAGACATGAGTAGACATTTTTCCAAAGAGAACATATACACAGCTAAGAGACATATGAAAAGATGCTCAACATCACTCATTATCAGGGAAATATAAATCAAAACCATGATGAGATATCACCTCACACCTATTGAAATGGCTAAAGTTAATAACAAGGACACAACAGATGTTGGGGCGATGCAGAGAAAGGGGAACTCTCTTACACTGTGGGAATGCAAACTGGTGCAGCCACTCTTTTTTTTTTTTTTAAAGATTTTATTTATTTATTTGACACAGAGAGAGAGAGCGCACACAAGCAGGGGGAGCAGCAGGCAGAGGGAGAGGGAGAAGCAGACTCCTTGCTGAGCAGGGAGCCCAACGTGGGGCTCGATCTCAGGACCCCAGGATCATTACCTGAGCTGAAGGCAGATGCTTAACCAACTGAGCCACCTGGGAGACCCTGGTGCAGCGAGTCTTGAAAAGAGTATGAATGTTCCTCAAAAAGTTAATAATGGAAGTACCTTATGATCCAGCAATTGCCTTACTAGGTATTTACCCAAAGGATACAAAAATACAGATTTAAAGGGGTACACGCACCCCAGTGTTTATAGCAGCATTATCAACAATAGGCAAACTATGGAAAGAATCTATGTCCACTGACTGGTGAATGGATAAAGGAGAGGTGGTGTGTGTGTGTGTATATATATATTCATATATATATATATATAATATTACACTGCCATCAAAAAGAATGAAATCTTGACATTTTCAAGACATGGATGGAGCTAGAGTGTATTATGCTAAGCAAAATTAATCAGTCAGAGAAAGACAAATACCATATGATTTCACTAATATGTGGAATTTAAGAAACAAAACAGATGAACATATGGGAAGGGGAAAAAAGAGAAAGAGAGGGAGGGAAGCAAACCATAAGAGACTCAAAGATAGAGAACAAACTAGGGTTGATGGAGGGTAGGTGGGTGGGGGATGGGCTAAATGGGTGATGGGAATTAAAGAGGGCACTTGTTATGATGACCATCATGTAAGTGATGAATCACTTAATTCTATTCCTGAAACCAGTATTACACTATAGGTTAACTAACAAGAATTTAAATGATTTGGAAGAAAAATATTAAAGTGAGGACCATAAAAAGGCTTTATAAACTATAAGGTAATATGCAGATAAAATTATTCCATTAACTATTTCTCCTTCATCTTCTGCATAATGCTATTTCTTACCTGAAATATTGCATGAGTTCTCATAAATAAATTTTTTTGAGAGAAATTTGGGTAACTTTGGCATAATTTTGGACATTGTAGGGTGTTATAATCCAAGGGCAGGGAATTAATGCCATTGAGGATCTAGTTGCAAAAGCCCACTTTTTTATATCTGGAGGTAAGTTTGCCACAATGACACTGTCTGCCAGGGGTATTTGTGTGTGTTTGTTGTGTGTATGGGCCAATGAAGTGTTATTTGTAAAACTGTCTATGTTACTGGAGATCTCTGAAGGTAAAATGAAAACATTCATTTGACTTGAAAATGGAGTCCCAAGACCTGGGTTTATTGTGGCTACATCACTTTTGGTGTGACTTGGAAGAGAGCAAGCCATTTGAATTTTCTGGGCCTGTTTTCTTGTTCATAATTAACAACAATAAAGGATTAATAATTGTCACCATGTCACTTCACTGAGAATCAGAGTGAGCTAATGTATGTGAAAGCACTTGTGAACTGTAAATAGCTATTCATTGTTATTTCCAAGTATCAGGAGAAATCATCCAGGGACATGCTTAGAAGCTGCCTTTGGTATATTTCCTTTATTTCAGTAGGGACCAATCAATTCTCCAGCCAAGAAGGGAAAGTGACTTAAACATTTGACTTGGGGATCTAGCCCTTAACCTAGCTTCACCTCTGTTACTGGGACACCCTCACTTTCAAAAAATGCAAGAAGAACTAGACCGGGGAAAATTTTGAAGCAAGTAAATCATATTTTCAATGATTCCCCTTATCCCTTTCAGAACACCTCCTTTAGAGGTTGTACTGGGTAGCAGAAGTAACTATATTCTTAGAAATTGTATGTACTAATAGTTAATAGTGTAAACTTTGGAGACAGACAGATCTGGACTGAATTCAGTTTGGTTCCATCATTTATTATTTGTGATCTTGGATAAGTTATCCAACTTCTAAGCTCCTTAGATTCCTCGTCTGTAAAATGGGGCCAATAATTACATTTCCTCATGGGGTTGTTACAAGGCTTCAATGCAATAGTGTTTGGCACAAATGATGTTTCCAATAAATATAGCTTTATTTATATTCAAACTATGGTTTCGCTCACTCAGAGTTATTATATTTTAAAGTTACCAACCAGGAAGTAGACACTGTCCTAAAGAATGACTTCTGGTTTGGAGTGTGAAGAACTTTCCCACATCTTAAGCTTGCTGGTTTGGTGTTTCAGTGGTTTGTACAAGTGAACCAACCCTCAGGAAATATTAGGCACAAATTTGAATACAAAATAAAATCTTGATTTTTTTCAGTGATGTTTCTGCAGCCTTTCCAATTTACATGTTTTTGTAAATTTTTTTAGACTTTATTTATTTATGTGAGAGAGAGAGAGTGAGCGAGGGAGAGAGAGCATGAACAAGGAGGAGGGGGAGAGGGAAAGGGAAAAGTAAGCTCCCCACTGAGCAGGGAGCCCAATGTGGGGCTCGATTCCAGGACCTCGAGATTATGACCTGACCTGAAGGCAGCAGCTTAACTGACTGAGCCACCTAGGTGCCCCTGTAATTTTTTTTTTTTTACTGTTGCTTTCAGGTGATCAGAAGTGCTTTACTTGATATTGATTATATCCTAATAAATATGTGCATCCCAATTTAGTCCAGAAGGCTCCTCACTATTGAATAGTTGGTACATAGATTGGCTGGTCAAAGCTTTGACCTTGACTAAAACAAATTAACAAAAATGAAGATTTTTTTCCCCTGTTCTTAAAAGAACACAAAAGATAGTATTTGTCTTATGGGGCTGAGTTGAATCCCTGGAAGTATAATAGATATGGTTATGGAACAAAAGGGTTAGTTTGTTTATTTCATGATTTTTGATTTGGAACATACTTTTATGGATCAACCTCAAATTCACTTTGTCAGTTTGCAGGTTGCCTTTGGTTCCATGAAATTGTACATAACAATTCATTTCTCACCCATAGAGAACATTTGTGGGAAAGGAAAGAGGACAAATGTGTGGTTCCTGGTTGGTTGAACATTTTCCATGTAGAAGGAAAATACACTTAATAGGATGAGGAGTAAAGGTTTATCTGGTGTTCAGGAACATAAACTGATCACTTTTGTTACATCTCTTAACATAGAGTTTGAACTATTGTTTTTCAGTTTCTCACTGTTGCTCAAATGAAGTTTGTGAAAGCACTTTAAAAATAGGAATTCATTGTCAAATTCTGAGATTATTTTTTGTTATGAGCTTAGTGTTGGTGGAGAAATGCTTTTGTTAGAGAATGTTGAACTTTCTCATTTCCATAAAGATATTATTTGTGTCTTCCCACCTCTGAAATGGTTCTCATGCCCACTTGATTTCTAAATGAAGCGCTTTTTTTTCCTCTTTGGACTTTTCATTAATATTATTTGTTTATTCTTATTGTCAATAAAATTTCTACATGCACAACACAATCAGATGGTAACTATATTGAGGTCAAATTCAATTTGTAAATAGATTAAAGAATTACTGACTTCTTTTTAAAATTAAAAATTTTTTTTTCTTTGGGGTGCCTGCTTGGCTCAGTCGTTTAAGCATTTGCCTTCAGCTCAGGTCATGATCCCAGGGTCCAGGGTCCTGGGATTGAGCCCCGTGTTGGGCTCCCTGTTCAGCGTGGAGTCTGCTTCTTTCTCTGCTTGCTGCTCCTTCTGCTTGTGCTCTCTGTCAAATAAATAAAACCTTCAATTTTTTTTATTTGAGTATAGTTGACACACAATGTTGCATTAGTTTCAGGTGTACAACATAGTGATTTGCATTTTTTATGTTATGCTATGCTCACCACAAGTGTAGCTACCGTCTGTCATCAGATAATGCTATTACACTATCACTGACCATATTCCCTATGATGTGTCTTTTATTCCTGTGACTTACTCATTCCATAACTGAAAACCTGTGTCTCCTACTCTCCTTCACCCATTTTTCCCATCCCCTCTCATAACCCTTCCATCTGGTAACCATCATTTGGTTCTCTGTATTTACATGTCTGATTCTGCTTTTTGTTTTTGTATCTGATGACTATTCAATCTCCAGGCTGTCTTGAATACAATATCATTTAAACAAACAAACAAACAAGCAGTCATCAGGAGTAGTAAAAATTGTACCTGTAAGAGTCTGTATTTTTGTTCCTAAGATAAAGAGGACTCATCATTTTACTCATTTTGGTTTTATAATTATCAGTCCTTCTCTTCCTTCCTGTTTTAAGCAGGAAGTGCTGATAGCATTATATATAAATAAGCACTCCATGTTGCATAACTCTTGCTTCCTTTCAGACTTTTAAGAGTGTATCAGATAATTTTGTTGTACTTATTGGGTACTTAGAACAGCAAGTCAGAAGAACATTTTAAACAAAGAAGAAAGGGGTTATAAACCTAAAAATCTCTTCATCCTGCATTTTTCTTGGGGGCATGGTTTGTCTATCACACATGTGATATTAACTCAGAAGTTGTCAGTACAAAAGGATCAGCCCTGAGGAAAATTAGGAAATAAATGAAGTGAGCACTTCTTGACTTCTTTTTTTAAAAATATCTTTTCTCTTTTTAAATTTTAATTTTACATTAAAGTATAGTTGACATACTATACTCTATTAGTTTCAAGTGTACATCACAATGATTTAATAATCATACATTCTTAAATGCTCACCATAAATGTAGCTACTATCCGTCATCATGCAAGGTTATTACAATATGATTAACTATATTCCATACACTGTATTTTTCCTCCCTGTGAATTACTTATAACTGGAAGTTTGTACCTTTTAATCCTCTTTCTCTTTTCTCTTCTTTATCTCTTTAGCTTTCTAGGCATCCGGTGCTTCTCTTCTTATGCTGAGTTCCAAAGGTTTGAAGGAAAGTGGATCTGAGAAATTGCTAACATTTCAGTGTAAAGAAATTTAAATTGTTCTTTTTTTCTGAAGTGATTATTTTATTTTAGTTATATGAAATTACAAATATCACTAAACAAAAATAAAAAACCGATTACAGAAATCATCCATGATCTCACTTTTCCAAATTAACCCACTCTTAATATTTATGTGTTATAGCCTTTTATGCTTTTTTTCTTTATGTATATACATAGATATATTCATCAAAATAGGATTACATTATACATATTGTTTATCAACCTGTTTCTCTCAGTTATTGATTTCTTTACATTTTTTTATTTGAGTATAGTTGACACACAATGTTGCATTAGTTTCAGTTGTACAGCATGGTAATTCATCTTCTCTATACATTATGCTATGCTCCCCAGGTGTAGCTACCATGGGTCACCATACAGCACTATTACAGTATCATTGACTATATTCCCTATGATATGCCTTTTATTCCCATGACTTACTCATTCCATAACTGGAAACCTGTATCTCCCACTCCCTTTCACCCATTTTGCCCTAACCTCCTCTTCTCTGGCAACTATCAGTTTTGTTCTCTGTATTTACATGTCTGATTCTGCTTTTTGTTTGTTTGCCTATTCATTTATTTTGTTTTTTAGGTTCCATGTATGAGTGAAATCATATGGTATTTGTCTTTCTCTGTCTTACTTATTTCACTTAGCATAATACCCTCTAGGTCCATCCATCCATGTTGTTGCAAATGGCATAATCTCATCTTTTTTATGGCTATGTAACATTCCATCGTGTATATATATACTATATCTTCCTTATCTATTTATCAATGGACTCTTCAACCTGTTATTTTTATTTAGCAAATATTATTATTTTTCTATAACATCAAATACAATCTCTCTCTTTTTTCTCTATTTGGGTTTATTTGCATTAAATTTTTTGGTATTTTCTAGGTCACCTACAGAGCATTTTTCTTGCTGTAATCTATTGAAAGTCACCTCTCTCCATACAAAGGTTTCTAAAAAAATGAAAACATTAAAACAAAAAATTAAAAAATTTTTCATGTTGTATGTGCTTGAGGAGCCAATGGCGCTAAGCTACCATTTGTGGGATTATGACTGAACACTTCTAAGTTAGAATCCCACCCAGGAGGCATTATATGGAAGGGCTATACAGCTTGGTTTGGCCTCAGATAGCTAGACCCTCCATCTCTGATGCTGCTCAGTGTTTCCCACTGTGCACCAGGACAGGATCTGGTGCAGAAAGCTGCTCTCCCCTGAATGAATGTAGCTCAGGAAGTGAGGTCACCCCCTCATCAGTCACAAAGCACATGTTGGTGAGAAAATGTGCTAAAATTTTTTAAAGTTAAAATTATATGTTGGGGAGGATTGCTGGAAAGAAGACAGAGTAGGAGGACACTAACCTCACCTCATCCCATGGACACAACTAAATAACACTCACATAAGTATAAATAACCCAGAAAATGACCTGAAGATTGGCAGAACAAACTTCACAACTTAATGTAGTAAAGAGGTGACATTGAAGAAGGTAGGAAGGGTGCACATGGGATGTGGAGCTAAACAGACTTGCTGGATTGTCTGTGAGAGGGAGGGACCCACAAGGGCAGAGGTGGAAGAAAAATAGACTATCACACTGGGGAGCCCACATAGGGAAAAAGAATTCCCATAACATTTGGCTTTTAAAACCAGAGGGGCTGAATTTCATGATTCCTACAACCAGCAGGTCTTAAAAACCTGGAATTTTAAAAATCAGCCATCTTAGTTCTGGGAGAGCTGGGAGTGCAAGAGGAAACTGAGTCCCCACACTTAAAAAGACAGTACAGCAAAGAGCCCCCAGAGATACAGCACAGAAGCAGCAATTTGAAAAACACTTCAGTCATATGGGAGGGAGAGCTGTTTACTAATCTCAGATCATGTCCTGGAGGGACAAAGCTCTTTGAGAGACTTCCAGGAACAAAGGAGCTGGTAGGTGCTGTTTCCCTCACTCAACCTCCAGCATAAACACATGACCACCTACAGGAACTAGCATGGTGCCAACATTCACTATCTAAATTGCTAACACCACACATCCTGCCCCTTTTTCAGAGAATCTACCCCCTCCAGGCAGACCTGACTCAGTATTGGCAGTGCAGGTCTTCCCCCCCACAGAAGACTGGGGCACATTTTGTTAACACCACACCTCCTGCCTCCATGAGCTTTGTGGATCCACCCCCTCTAACCCAACCAGCCTTGGTTGCAACGGCAGGTCCCCTCTCGCAAAGGACTGGCACCCAATCCTTGTTAATACTGCAACTCTCAACACTGCAAACATTGAAGTTCTGCCCCCTTCAATAAACTTGTGGCCAGGACACATCCAAAGCAATGCCACAAGCCTGGCAGTATGCAAGCAGCCTTGACAGAGGCCAATACCGCTCCAAAGTGACTTCTGCCCCGGGGAGAGGGAAAGACAACCACACACACAAAGAAGACTGTGGCTCCAGCAGTGGGCTGGGGGTAGACAGATGGTTTGACTTCAGGCCCCACCCACCAAAAAAAGCTTCTCAGGGGACAACACAGGGAAAGGGCCCTGCAGTTTGGTGCTACTACATCTCTGAAAAATGCCTGGTCAAACTCAAATCAAGCCCAAGGCTACCCCAGACTGATCCACTAACAACACAGGAACCAAACACAGCCCACAACAGGCAAAGAGAGTCATTGCAGACATCTGGACTGAATGAAAAAGTGGCTCAGCCACAATAGCAGGGCACATGCAAAACACATAGTAGACACTCCTGAAACACCAGGTTCTTGTGAACAGGGGATACTGCACTGCAGGGCAGTATGGGATCTCTTCACAAGGCCACTACTTTCAAGAGTAGGACATGTAGCTGACTTTCCTAACACAAGAAAGAGACACAGAGAGTTAGACAAAATGGGTAGCCAGAGGAATATATCTCAAATGAAAGAACAGGACAAAATCACAGCAAATGATCTAAGCAGAATGGAGAAAAGTAATATGTCTGATAGAGAATTTAAAGTAATGATCACCAAGATACTCATTGGACTTGAAAAAAGAGTGCAGGACATCAGTGAGACCCTTAACAAAGAGACAAAAAGAACCAATCAGAGATGAAAACCACAATAAATGAAATTAAAAATACACTAGATGGAATAAATAGTAGACTAGAGGAAGCAGAAAAGCAGAAAAATGAGACAGCAACCTGAAAAACAGAGTAATCATAAGTAAACAAGCTGAGCACATGAAAGAAAAAAGTAATGCAAAGTAAGAATAGATTTAGGGAGCTCAGCACCACCATTAAGCATATTATAATTCACACTGTAGGGATCCCAGAAGGACAAGAGAGAGAAAGGGGGAGGGGAGAAAATTTATTTGAAGAAATAATAGCTGAAAACTTCCTGAATCTGGGAAAGGAAAAAGAAATCCAGATCCAGGAGACATAGAGATCTCCCACAAAATCAACCAAAGTAGGCCCACACCAAGACACGTAGTAATTAAAATGGAAAAAAGTAGTGATGAAGACAAAAATTTAAAAGCAGCAAGAGAAAAAAAAACACACTTACATACAAGGGAAACCTAATAAGACTATCAGCACATTTTTTTTTTTTTTAGCAGAAACCTTGCAGGCCACAAAGGAGTGGCATGATATACTCAAAGTGATGAAAGGGGAAAATCTACAGCCAGGAATACTCTATCTAGCAAGGCTATGATTCAAAATAGAAGGAGAGATAGAGTTTCCTAGACAAAAAGGTTAAAGGAATTCATGACCACTAAACCAACCCTACAAGAAATGCTAAAGAGGACTCTATGAGTGGAAAGGAAAGACCAAATATAAGAGTATGAATAATAGGAAGCACAAAAGCAGAAAAATAAGTATATCTGTAAAAATCAGCCCAGGAACTCACAAAATAAAAGAATGTAAAGTATGACACCATATACCTAAAATATGTGGGGGAAAGGAATAAAAAATGTGTTCAAACTTAAGCGACCATCAACTTAACATTCACTGCTATATGCACAAGATGTTATATACAAAACTAACAGCAACCAGAAATCAAATACCTGTAATAAATATGCAAAAAAAAACCCCAGAAAAGAATCCAAGTTTATCACTAAAGAAAGCCAACTAATCACAAGAGAAGGGGGCAAAGGAAGAAAGGAGCACAGAGGAACTAAACAAACATAAACCAAGTAACAAAATGGCAACAGATACATCTCTATCAATAATTACTTTGAATCTAAATGGACTAAATGCTCCAATCAAAATACATAGTTTGAAAGAACAGATAAAAAAGCAAGACCCATCTGTATGCTGTCTATAACAGACTCACTTTAGACCTAAAGACACAGGCAGATTGAAAGTGAAGGGATGGAGAAGTATTTATCATGCAAATGGATGTGAAAAACCACTAGTATAGCAATAATTATTGCTACAGACAAAATGTAAAACATTTATCAAGCAAGTGGGTGTGAAAAGAAAGCTAGGGCAGTGATACTTATATAAGACAAAATAGACTTTAAACAAATACTGTAACTAGAGACAAAGAAGGACACAAAAATCATAAAATGAACAACCCAACATGAAGATATAATAATTGAAAATATTTATGCCCCCAACATGGAAGCAACCAAATACATAAAACAGTTAATAACAAACATAAAGGAACAAATCCATAGTAATCCAATAATAGTAAGGGACATTAACACCCCACTTATATCAATGGACAGATCATCTAAACAGAAAATCAATGTGGAAATGCTGGCTTTGAATTAGACTAAATGGACTTAACAGATACATTCAGAACATTCTATCCTGAAACAGCAGAATACTTATCCTTTTCAAGTATATATGGAACATTCTCCAGAATAGATCACATATTAGGCCACAAAACTAGTCTAAACAAATTAAAAAAAGATCCAAGTCATACCAGGCATCTTTTCTGACCATGATGCTATGAAATTAAAAATCAACGAAGGAAAAAAATCTAGAAAGACCACAAATATATAGAGATTAAATAACATGCTACTAAACAATAAATGGGTCAGCCAAGAAGTGAGAAAGGAGATAAAAAAAAATATGTGTAGACATGGGGGGCCTGGCTAGCTCAGTCAGTAAAGCATGCAACTCTGGGTCTCGGGGTAGTGGGTTTGAGCCCCATGTTGGGTGTAGACATTACCTAAAAGTAAAATCTTTAAAAAAAAAAACATGGAAAAAATTATTTTCCAGTGAAAAAATATAAAAAAATACATAGAGACAAATGAAAATGAAAACACAATGGTCCAAAAATCTTTGGAATGCAGAAAAAGTGGTCCTGAGAGGGAAGTTTATAGCAATACAGGCCTACCTCAAGACAGGAAAAATCTCAAATAAATTAACCTAAACTTGCACCTAATTGAGCTAGAAAAAGAACAAACAAAACCCCAGACCAGTAGAAGGAAGAAATTAATAAAGATTAGAGCAGAAATAAATGATATAGAAATAAAAAAAAAACAAGAAAACAAACAAAAACAACAAATTAATGAAATCAGGGACTGGTTCCTTGAAAAGATTAACAAAATCAATAAACCTCTAGCCAGAGACATGAAAGGGGGGGAGGGGAGAGAGAATTCAAATAAGCAAATTCAAAAATGAAAGAGGAGAAATAACAACTGACACCACAGAAATAAAAAAGGATTGTAAGAGAATATTAAGACAAATTATATGCCATAATTTGGACAACCTAGAAGAAATGTATAGATTCCTAGAAACATATAACCTCCCAAAACCGAATCAGGAAGAAATAGAATATTTGAACAGAACAATTACCAGTAATGATATTGAATCACTAATGAACAAAATCCCAACAAACAAAAGTGCCAGACCAGATGGTTCCACAGGTTATTTCTAAAAAATATTTAAAGAAGAGTTAATACTTATTCTCCTCAAATTATCCCCAAAAAATAGAAGAGGAAGGAAAACTTCCAAGTCCATTCTATGAGGCCGGCATTACTCTGATACAAAAACAGATAAAGACACTACAAAAAAAGAACTACAGGCCAATATCTCTGATGAACACAGATGCAAAAATCGTCAACAAAATACTAGCAGGCTGAATCAAACAATATATTTAAAAAATTATTCACCATAATTAGTGGGATTTTTTTCCTGGGATGGAAGGGTGTTTTAATATTTGCAAATCAATCAATATGATAGATCATATCAAGAAGATAAAGGATAAAAAGTGATCATTTCAATAGATGCAGTAAAAGCATTTCACAATGTGCAACATCTATACAAGATAAAAGCCCACAACAAAGTATGGTTATAGGGAACTACCTCCACATAATAAAGGCCATATATGAAAAATCCACAGGTAACATCATCCTCAATAGGGAAAAACTGAGAGCTTTTCCCCTAAGGTCAGAAAAAATACAAGGATATCCACTCTCAGCAATTTTTAAATTTTTTGTGTGGAAGTAATTTTTAATGAGATTATAGTCCAAATAAAAATATCAAATTTAAATTTGAGTTTAAGAGAAATGAAATTGCTGGAATATTATAATCTAAAAGATTTCTCTAAGCTTAAAAGATAACAATACACATTAAAAACTTGGAGTTATTATTATTATTATTATTTTAGTTTCAGGTGTAGAATTTAGTGATTCATCACTTACAACATCCAGTGCTCATCTCAACAAGTGCCCTCGTTAATAGCCATCACCCATTTAACCCATCCCCTCACCCTCCATTCCTGTAACCCTCAGTTTGTTCTCCATAGTTAAGAGTCTGTTTTCTGGTTTGCCTCTCTTTTTTTACCCCTATGTTCATCTGCTTTGTTTCTTAAATTCCACCTATAAATTAAATCATATGGTATTTGTCTTTTTCTGACTTATTTCACTTAACATAATACACTCTAGCTCTATCCATGTTGCAAATGGCAAGATTCCATTCTTTTTGATGGCTGAGTAATATTCCATTGTAGATATACACCACCTCTTCTTTATCAATTCATCACTTGATGGGCTTTTGGGCTCTTTCAATAATGTGGACAATGCAGCTATGACATCAGGGTGCACATATCCCTTTTAATTAGTATTTTTGTATCCTTTGGGTGAATACCTAATAGTGCAATTGTTAGATCATAGGGTAGTTCTATTTTTAACTTTCTGAGGAACTTCCATACTGTTTTCCAGAATGGCTGCACCAGTTTGCATTCCCACCAACAGTGTAAGAGTTTTCCTCTTCTCCACATCCTTGTCAATATCTGTTGTTTCCTGTGTTGTTAATTTTAGCCATTCTGACAGGTGTCAGGTGATATCTCATTGAAGTTTTGATTTGTATTTCCCTGATGATCAGTGATGTCAAGCATGTTTTCATGGGTCTGTTAGCCATTTGTATATCTTCTTTGGAAAAAAAAGGCTATTCATGTCCCCTGCCCATTTTTTTAAACTGGACTATTTGGTTTTTGGATATTGAGTTTCATAAGTTCTCTATGTATTTTGGATACTCACCCTTTATCAGATACATTATTTATAAATAGCTTCTCCCATTCCAAAGGTTGCCTTTTAGTTTTGTTGATTGTTTCCCTTGCTGTGCAGGTTTTTATCTTTTTGAAGTACCAATAGTTTGTTTTTGCTTTTGTTTCCCTTACCTCAGGAGACATATCTAGTAAGACTTTGTTACGGTTGATTTCAAAGATGTTGCTGCCTGTATTCTCCTCTAGGACTTTAATGGTTTCCTGTTTCACAGTTATGCATTTCATGTATTTTGAATTTAGTTTTGTGTATAGTGTAAGAAAGTGGACCAGTTTCATTCTGTGAATGTTGCCATCCAGTTTATTCAACACCATTTCTTGAAGAGACTGTCTTTTTCTATTGGATATTCTTTCCTGCTTTGTTGAAGATTAATTGACCATATAGTTGTGGGTCCATTTCTGGGTTTCCTATTCTGTTCCATTGATCTATGTGTCTGTTTTTGTGCCAGTACCATACTGTCTTGATGATTACAGCTTTATAATAAACTTCAAGTCTGGAATTGTGATGCCTCCAGCTTTGCTTTTCTTTTTCAAGGTTTCTTTGGGATTTGGGGTCTTTTATGGTTCCATACAAATTTTAGTATTGTTTGTTCTAGCTCTGTGAAAAATACTGATGGTATTTTGATAGGGATTGCATTAAATGTGTAGGTTGCTTTAGGTAATATAGATATTTTAACAACATTTGTTTTTCCAATCCAAGAGCAAGGAATGTTTTTCCATTTGTTTGTGTCATCTTCAATTTCTTTCATCAGTGTTTGGTAGTTATCAGAACACAGATATTTTACCTTTTTAGTTATGTTTATTCTAGGTATCTTATAGTTTTTGGTGTAATTGTAAATTGGATCAATTCCTTGATTTCTTTTCCTGCTGCTTCATTATTGGTGCATAGAAATGCAACAGATTTCTGCATGTTGATTCTGTATCTTGTGGCTTTACTGAGTTTGTGTATCAGTTCTACAAATTTTTGGTGGGGTCTTTTGGGTTTTCTACATAAAGTATCATGTCATCTGCAAATAGTAAAGTTTGACTTCTTCGTTGCTGATTTGGATGCATTTTATTTCTTTTGTTGATTGATTGCTGAGGTTAGCACTTCCAGTACTATGTTAAATAACAGTGGTGAGAATGGACATCTCTATCTTGTTCCTGACTGTAGAGGAAAAGCTCACATTGAGGATGATATTGGTTGTGGGTTTTTCATATATGGCCTTTATGATGTTGAGGTATGTTCCCTCAATCCCTACTTTGTTAAGGGTTTTTATCATAATGGGTGTTGTACTTTGTCAAATGATTTTTCTGTATCTATTGAGAGGTCATTGGTTCTTTTAAAATAGATTTTTATTTATTGATTTGAGAGAGAGAGAGCTGAATGAGAGAAAGACAGAGAAAGAGAGAGAGATAGAGACACACAGAAAGAGAGCACAAGCAGGGGGAGGGACAGAGGGAAAGAGAGAAGCAGACTCCCCGTTGAGTAAGGAGCCTGATTCAGAGCTCAGTCCCTGGACCCTGGGATAATGACCTGAGCCAAAGGCAGAAGCTTAACTGACTGAGCTACCCAGGTACCCTGAGAGGTCATATGGATCTTATCCTTTATTTTATTAATGTGGTGTATCATGTTGATTGATTTGTGAATATTAAACTATACTTGCATCCCAGCAATAAATTCTATTTGATCATGGTGAATGATTCTTTTAAATATTGTTGAATTCGATTGGCTGTCTTTTGTTGACAATTTTGCATCCATGCTCATCAAGGATATTGGCCTATAACTCTCTTTTAGTGGAGTCTTTGTCTGGTTTTGGTATCAGGGTAATGATGGCCTCATAGAATGAGTTTGGAAGTTTTCCTCCCATTTTTATTTTTTGAAATAGTTTGAAAAAAAATGGGTATTATCTCATCTTTAAATGTTTGGTAGAAGTCACCTGTGAAGCCATCTGGCCCTGGACTTTTGTTTGTTAGGAGATTTTTGATTACTGATTCAATTTCCTTGCTGTTTATCAGTCTGTTCAAGTTTTATATTTCTTCCTGATTCAGTTTTGGTAGTTTATATGTTTCTAGGAATTTATCTAGTTTTTCAGATTGTCTGAGTTGTTAGAATATATTTTTTTTTATAATTTTCTCTTACAATTATATTTCTGTAGTGTTGGTTGGTTGTTAGTTCTCCTCTTGCATTTGTGATTTTATTCATTTTGGTCATTTCTCTTCTCTTTTTGAAACATCTGGCTAGGTGTTTATCAGTTTTATTAATTGTTGCAAAGAATAAGCTCCTGGTTTCCTTGATCTGTTCTTTTTTTTTTCTTTAGTTTCTATATCATCATTCCTGTTCTTATCTTTATTATTTCCCTTCTTCTACTGGCTTTAGGCTTCATTTCTTGTTCTTTTCCTAGGTCCTTTAGCTGTAATGTTGTGTATTTTCAGTTTTTTCTTGCTTCTTGAGGTAGGCCTATATTACTATATACTTCCCTCATAGGACCATGTTTACTACATCCCAAAGGTTTTGGACTGTCATGTTTTAATTTTCATTTGTTTCCATGTATATTTTTATTTCCTCTCTGATTTCCAGGTTGACCCACTCATTTTTTAGTAGGATGTTCTTTAACTTCCATGTATTTGTGGTCTTTCCAAATTTATATTGTGGGTGACTTCAAGTTTCATATCATTGTGGTCAGAAAAGATGCATTGTATGATCTCAATAGTTTTGTACTTGTTGAGGTCTGATTTGTGACCTAGTATGTGATCTATTCAGGAGAATATCCCATGTGCACTTTAATACTGCCTCTTTAGAATGAAATGTTCTGAATATATCTGTTAAATCCGTCTGTTCTAGTGTCATGCAAAGCCATTGTTTCCTTGTTATTTTCTGCCTAGATGATGTGTCCATTGATGTAAATGGAGTGTTAAGTTCCCCTACTATTATT
The DNA here is from genome assembly GCF_029215605.1 of Mirounga angustirostris. NCBI lineage: Eukaryota > Metazoa > Chordata > Mammalia > Carnivora > Phocidae > Mirounga > Mirounga angustirostris. Next base: position 62,755,715 of record NW_026991719.1, read on the forward strand.
GTATTATTATCAATGCATTCCTTTACGTTTTTTTTTCCTTTTTAAAATTTTTTATTGTTATGTTAATCACCATACATTACATCATTAGTTTTTGAGGTAGTGTTCCATGATTCATTGTTTGTGCATAACACTCAGTGCTTCATGCAGAACATGCCCTCTTTAATACCCATCACCAGGCTAACCCATCCTCCCATCCCCCTCCCCTCTAGAAGGGGAGTTTGTTTTTTCAGAGTCCAATTTGTTTTTCAGAGTCCATAGTCTCTCATGGTTCGTCTCCCCCTCCGATTCCCCCTCTTCATTCTTCCCCTCCTATTTTTTCTTTTTTTTTTTCTTAACATATATTGCATTATTTGTTTCAGAGGTATAGATCTGTAATTCAACAGTCTTGCACAATTCACAGTGCTCACCATAGCACATACCCTCCCCGATGTCTATCACCCAGCCACCCCATCCCTCCCACCCCCCCACACTCCAGCAACCCTCAGTTTGTTTCCTGAGATTAAGAATTCCTCGTATCAGTGAGGTCATATGATACATGTCTTTCTCTGATTGACTTATTTCGCTCAGCATAACACCCTCCAGGTCCATCCACGTTGTTGCAAATGGCAAGATCTCATGCCTTTTGATGGCTGCATAATATTCCATTGTATATATATACCACATCTTCTTTATCCATTCATCTGTCAATGGTCCTTTATGTTTTTTATTATTTTATATATTTGTGTGCTGCCAAGTTGGGGGCATAATTATTTACAATTGTTAAATCTTCTTGTTGGATAGTCCCCTTTATTATGATACAGTATCCTTCTTCATCTCTTGTTACAGTGTTTGGTTTAAAATACCACTTTCTGATATAAGTATTGATACTCCAGCTTTCCTTTGACATCCACTTGCATGATCAATGTTTCTCTATCCCCTCACTTTCAATCTGCAGGTGTCTTGAGGTCTAAAATGAGTCCCATGCAGCATATAGATGTGTCTTGTTTTTTTTTTTATCCATTCTGACACACTATGTGTTTGGATTGGAGCATTTAGCCCATTTACATTCAGAGTACATTATTGATAGATATGAATTTAGTCCCATTTTGTTACTTGATTTGTCAGTGTTTCTGGAGAGTTTCTCCATTACTTTCAAGACTTTGTCACTTTTGATCTTTCTTTCTCACTCAAAGAGTCCCCTTTAATATTTCTTGCAGAGGTGGTTTAATTCTCATGAACTCCTTTAGTTTTTATTTGTTTGGGAAACTCTTCTCCTTCTATTCTGAATCACAGCCCTGCTGGATGGAATATTCGCGTCTGCAGACTTTTCCCATTAGGCACGTTGAATATATCATGCCACTTTCTTCTGGCTTGCTACATTTCTGTGGTAAGATATGCTGCAGTCCTTATGGGTCTTCCCTTGTAATTTAGGGACATTATTTGTCTTGCTGCATTTAGGATTTTTCTTTATCAGTATATTTTGCACATTTAAATACAATATATCTTTAAAATTCAAATTCCTTGCTGGTTATTGGTCTGTTCAGATTGTGTATTTCTTCCTGTTTCAGTCTTGGTAGTTTATAAGTGTCTTGGAATGCATCCATTTCTTCCAGATTGCCTAGTTTATTGGCATATAGGTAATAAGTTCTAAGTTCTAATAATTGTCTCCATTTCCTTGGTATTGGTTATGATTTCTCCCCTTTTATTCATGATTTTATTAATTTGGGTCCTTCTTTTTTGGGGGGTAAGTCTGCCTAGAAGTTTATCAATCTTATTAATTCTTTCCAAGAACCAGCTTCTAGTTTTGTTGATCTGTTCTACTGTTCTTCTAGTTTCTATTTCATTGATTTCTGCTCCAATTTTTATTATTTCTCTTCTCCTGCTTAGTTTAAGTCTTATTTGATGTTTTTTCCTCCAGGTCCTTTAGGTGTAAGGTTAGTTTGTGAATTTGGGATTTTTCTAATTTTTTGAAAGAAGCTTGGATAACTATGTACTTCCCTCTAAGGACCACCTTTGCAGTATTCCATAGGTTCTGAACAGATGTGTTTTCATTCTCATTGGTTTACATGAACTGCTTAAATTCCTCTTTACTTTCCTGATTGACCCATTCATTCTTTAGCAGGATGCTCTTTAACTTCCAAATGTTTGCATTCCTTCCAAATTTTTCCTTGTGGTTGAGTTCCAGTTTCAATACATTGTGGTTTGAAAATATGCAGGGAATAAATTCAATCTTTTGGTATCAGTTGAGATCTGATTTGTTTTCCAGTATGTGATCTTTTCTGGAGAAAGTTCCATGTGCACTTGAGACGAATGAGTATTCTGTTGTTTTAGGATGGAATGTTCAGCATATATCTGTGAAGCCCATCTGGTCCAATGTGTCCTTCAAAGCTCTTGTTTCTTTGTTGATTTTCTGCTTAGATGATCTGTCCATTTCTGTGAGTGGAAGGCTGAAGTCTCCTACTATTAATGTATTTTTATCAATATGATAAAAATATGATTATTTTTTCTTTATTCTTTATTTTGGTTAATAGTTGGTTTATTTATTTATTTTGTTGGATAGACCCTTTAAGTATGATATAGTGTCCCTCTACATCTCTTACTCCAGTCTTTGGTTTACAATCTAATTGGTCTGATATGAGAATTGCTACCCCAGCTTTCTTTTGAGGTCCGTTGGCATGGTAAATTGTTCTCCATACCCTCACTTTTAATCTGGAGGTGTCTTTAGGTTCAAAATGAATCTCTTGTAGACAACATATGGATGGGTCCTGCTTTTTCATCCAATCTGAAACACTGTGCCTTTTCATGGGAGCTTTCAACCCATTCACACTGAGTGTAACTAATGAAAGATATGAATTTAGTGACATTGTACTGCCTCTAAAGTCACTGTTTCTATAGATTGTCTCTGTTAATTTCTGGTTTGTATTACTCTTGGGGTCTTTCTTCCTTTATAGAATCCCCTTTAAAATTTCTTTCAGGGCTGGCTTGATGGTCACATGTTCTTTCAGTTTCTGCCTGTCCTGGAAGCTCTTTATCTCTCCATCCATTCTGAATGACAGCCTTGTTGGATGAAATATTCCCGGCTGCATGTTCTTCTCATTTAGTACACTGACTATGTATTGCCAGCCCTTTCTCACTTGCCAGGTTTCTGTGGATAGGTCTGATGTTATCCTGATTTTCCTCCCTCCGTATGTAAGAAATCTCTTCTCCTTAGGTGCTCTCAGGATAGCTTCCTTGGCTCTAAGATTTGTAAATTTCACTATTATATGCTGGAGTGTTGGTCTATTTTTATTGATCTTGGAAGAGGTCCTCTCTGCCTCTTGGACATGAATGCTTGTTTCCTTCCCCAGATTAGGGAAGTTCTCAGCTATGATTTGCTCAAATATACCTCCTAGTCCTCTCTCTTTCTCCACCTCCTCAGGGATCCCAAGAATTCTGACACTGGAACGTGTCATGGCATCATTGATCTCTCGAGGTCTGTTCTCATGGGCTTCTATCTGCCCATCCCTATCTTCCTCAGCTTCCTTCCTATCTATCAGCTTATCTTCTAGATCAATGATTCATAGTTCTGCCTCATTTACCGTGGCTGTTAAAGAGTATCCATTTTAGACTGCATCTCATTCATAGCATTTTTAAGTTCTGCCTGATTAGATCTCATTTCTGCCCTTAGAGATTCTATATTGTTGCTAATGCTTTTCTCAAGCCTAGCTATTGACTTCATGACTGCTACCCTGAAGTCTATCTCTGATATCTTGCTTATATCCATATCCATTATATCTGTGGCAGAGGCCATTGTTTCTGGTACTTTTCTTTGTTGGGAGTTCCTCCTCCTAGTCATTCTGTTGAGGGATGGTTGAGGGAATGGACAGAGTCCAAAATATCAACTACTACTCAAGCAAAATGCACCCTAGAAAAAATGCAAAGTGGTTGGAATCTACCACAGATACACCACCAAAGCCAAGATGATCCAAAACAATAAAAAAGAAAGAAAAAATAAAAGAGAAAAAAAAGGAAAAAAAGAGGGGTGCAGGGAGAAGGATTATAATCTCTCAGGGTGGACACAGCAGGGTGATCTGTCTGTTCCTGCTTGATTTTTGGTCTGTGTGTTTGAAGACAGTATATCCCAAAATTGCAAAGAAATCAGAACTTATATATATATCAAGATAAAATTGAATAGAGTGAAAAACGGGCTGGTATGAGGCATAAATCTGTAAAACATACATGTGAAAAAAAGTTAGGAAGAGACTTAAAAATGTAGGTTGGGAAATAAGAATCTATTTGAAATGGGAGCAGGGTTTAAAAAAAAAGAATAAGAAAAGAAACTAAAAAATAAATGTAAAATGTTAGCCTGAAGTATAAGCAATTCATGAGGGATCACCTGGAGCTCCCTATATGATTTTCCCCTTGCACTGGAGTTTTACAGTCCTGTGGGAAATAAGCTTGCCTTTTACCTGTTCTTCCAGTCTGTCTTCTGGGAGAGAGGCTTGTAACCCGACTTCTCAGGCATCTTTGCCTGGGTGAAGTTGCCCCACCCCTTGTCAGGGGGATGGACTTAATGTGAGCTGGTTGGCTGTGGGGCTTTTGTTCTCTGGCATCTTTCCACTTCTCTTTAGAGGGTCAGAGTAAACATGGCTGTGCAGGAATATTTGACACAGAGCCACAATGTCACCGTCCCCCCCCACCCCAACAAATCTTCCAGGTCAATCCATTTCTGTACTGAACTCTACAGACTCCTGTAATTCATGCCCACCACACCTCTCCTGGGGGAGTCACGGGGACCCACAAGCAACTCTGTGCTTTGTGACTTTGCAATTGCTAGAGGCTGTGGGCTTGCACGTGCACCCTCTTCTGCAGCTCCTAGATCATGCTGGGTGCTGCCCCAGCGTCTCTTCATGGGCCACACTGCCCTGAGAGCTGTCCTTCTTGTGGGTACAAGAAGTTTTATATCTCCCCTAAGATGTTAGACAGCCTGCGCCTTCTATTCCTTTTCAGGGTGGTCAGGCAGAGGGCGGTTTCCCTATGGGCTTGACTCAAGGTTTATAGTGTCTGGAGCTGAAAGTCCCCTCTGGGCTCACTGACCATAATCAGTCTCTCTGATCCACTGCTTGGGCATTCTATTGGTTCATTCTCCCCTGTTCTTTCTAAGTCTCCTGGAATCCTGAGACCACAATGATCCACCTAGAATGCTGCCTTACTCTCCCCCTGTGCCCTTTTCAAAGGGGGTGCCTCTCACTAGAGTAGATTTCTCAGGGTCCCAATTTTTTTTGCTCCAGTGTTATATCACTTTCCGGCAGTTGGCTTATGGAGTCTCCCTCCCCCCTCTGCTTATATTCAGATATTTCCCCAAAAGATTCAAGGTTCCGCACCTCCTATCTCACAAAAAGTAGTCATTTTTCTGCTTCTGGAGATCCAGATAAATCTTCTTACATCTCACGTTGAATTCCTGTGTGTTCAGAATGGTTTGATAGATATCCAGCTAAATTCGAGGGACCAGATGTAACAAGGTCTCCTATTCTGCCACCATCTTGCCCTCTGATCTATTAATTGATTTTTATATTTGGGTGCTCCCACATTGGGGCCATAAATATTTACAATTGTTAGATCTTCTTATTGGATAGTCCCCTTTACTGTGATATAATGCCCTTTTTCATCTCTTTTTACAGTCTTTGTTTTAAAATCTAGTTTGTCTGATATAAATATGGCTACTCTGGTTTTCTTTTGATGTGCATTACCATGATACATGGTTTTCTATCCTCTCACTTTCAATCTGCATATGTTTTTTAGGTCTCAAATGTGTCTCTTATGGACAGCATATAGATGGGTTTTGTTTTCTTATCCATTCTGTCACCCTATGTCTTTTGATTGCAGCATTTAGTCCATTTACATCCAGAGTGATTTTTGATAGATGTGAGTTTAGTGCCATTTTATTATTTCTTAAGTTGTTGTTTCTGGGGAATTTTCTGTTCCTTCCTAGTGTTTGTCACTTTTGATATTTCTTTCCCAAAGCATTCCCTTTAATATTTTTTGAAGGGCTGGTTTAGTGGTCATGAAATCCTTTTTTGTTTGTTTGTTTGTGTGGGAAACACTTTATCTCTCCTATGATTCTGAATGACAGCCTTGTTGGAGAGAGTATTCCTGGTTGCATATTTTTGCCATATGGCATGTTGAATGTATCATGCCACCCCATCTGCCCTGTCAAGTTTATTTGGAGAGATCTGCTGCTCACTTTATTTGTCTTCCATTGTAAGTTAAGGATTTTCTTTTCCCTTGCTGCTTTAAGGATTTTTTTTCTTATGTCTGTATTTTGCAAATTTTACTCCATGTCTTGGTGTTGGCCTGCTTTTGGTGATTTTGATGGGAGTTCTCTGTGCCTTCTGGATTTGCATGTCTGTTTCAGTACCCAGATAAGGGAAGTTTTCAGCTATAATTTCCTAAAAAAAAAAACCCTTCTGGCCCCTTTTCCCTCTCTTCTTCTGGGACTCCTATGGTATGAATGTTATTATGTTTTATGGAGTTTCTGACTTCCCGAAGTCTACATTCATGATCCAATATTTTTCTTTCCTTCTTTTTAGCTTCATTATTTTCCATAATTTTTTGGTCTATATGACGGATTAATTCTTCTGACTCTTCCATCCTTGTGGTCATTACATCCAGTTGGTTTCACATCTCAGTTATAGCATTTTTCACTTTGGCCTGACTAGTTTCTAGGTCTTTTATCTCTGTGGCAAAGGACTCCCTGGTGTCTTCTGTGCTTTTCTCAAGCCCAGCTAGTATCCTTATGATTGTTGTTTTAAATTCTGGATCAGTCATATTACTTATATCTGTTTCAATTAGATCCCTGGACATGACTTTTTCTCCTTCTTTCTTTTGGGTTGAATTCCTCCATCTTGGCATTTTGTCTAGGTCTCTGTTTTCTTTGTGTGTTAAGAATGCCTGTTAGGTTTCTTGCTGCTAGGAGTAATGGCTTTATTCAGAAGAGGTCTTATACTGTCCAGGGCCTTGGTGCTTCAGGAAGTGTCTCTGGTGCATGCTGTGTGCACTCTGTTAATGTGATTTGGCTGCTCTTTCCCTCAGGTCAGTCCTCTGCAGAGTTTCTCCTTGCCTGAAGAGGTGAGTGTTTGGACCTTGGCCAGAGTGTGGCGAGTTTTAACTAGATGTGCTCTTTTCTGCTTGTTAAATGAGGCCTGATCTTATTTCCTCTAGACCTGAAGCTTGTAACACTCTTGGTCAGGATATGTGGTGCATACAGGGGGTTTGTGCCAGTCTTCTGAGTGAGAAGCCTGTTGCTCTTGTTCTCAGGTGCACTTGCCCTAGCAATGAAGCCCCTACCTAGTGCAGGGGTAGAGTTGGTATAAGCTTTTTAGGTCTCCACTGTTGGTGCTGTGCTGTTCACTGAAGTCAGCCTGTGTTGATGGGTGGGGGATAAAAATGATGTCAGCCCATTCTTTCATCCCCAGATATGGGATTTTGTACAACTGCTGTCTGGGAAGCCATCATAGAAGAGCAAACACTCTCCCCTCATGTGTCCCAAGCATCCCTCAGATACCTGCCTTTACCTAGTCTCTGTCCAGGTTGTCTGCCCACTGGACAGTGCAGTGTTCCTGGTTTTATCCCAGGCACACTGGCTGAGTTTCAAAACTCTAAGGTTAGGGACCCTGCAGGGTGCAGACCCATCCTGGTCCTCTGGGGGATGGTCTTGATGCATTGGGGCTGGTGCTGGTTTGTCCTAGAAGTGCAGTTGCACCAATGTGCAGGAGCTTGGAATTTAGAATACAGTACAGCAAAAACCCTGAGTCCAGTTTAGACACCTTCAGCAGGTGTCTCTGCCCCTGTGCATAAGGGGCAGGGGAGTGCAATTGTGTCCCCTGAGAGGCAATGTCACCTCCCCAGATGTACTCCAAGAAAGGGGAACTGTCTCTCCCAGTGCATCCCAAGGGATCCTCTGATTGCTCCGCCCACTCCCAGGCCTCAGCCTTCCTTCTACACAGGAGCACTGCAGTACCCACTGGGCTCAACACCAGCCATGGTGTGGACTTCTAAAACTCAGTATTTGAGCTCTACTGTTTGTAAGAACTCACGATAATTGACCCCTCTCATTTTCCTAGTGAATGGCTTTGGGGATGTGTTTTCCTTGTACAATCCCCCATGCTCTGCTCTCTCTCTCTCTTCTCTCTGTGATCAGGGCTCCCTTCCCTCCCCAGCACCCATGATCCTTTTCTGCCCCAAATCATGTCTCTGCACCTCCTACCATCCACAATGAAGCTTCTTCTCTCCCACTAGTTACATAGGTTTTTTTTTTTGTCAGTCTTCAGATTGATTTATTGGGTGTTCAGAATGATTTGATAATTATTTAGCTGTGTTTAAGGGACAACACAAGCATAGGGTCCTCCTACTATTCTGCCATCCTCACTCTCCCCTGCCTACACTGTATGTTAACTGACTGGAATTTAAATATAAACTTAAAAAAATAAAATAAAAATGAAAGTAAATTAAAAATAGAATTACCATATGTTGTAGTAATCATACTATTGGGTATTTACAAAAAGAAAATTAAAACACTAATTCAAGGGGAGGAGCAAGATGGTGGAGGAGCAAGAGACCTAAATTTCGTCTGGTCCCAGGAATTCAACTAGATAGTTATCAAACCATTGAGAACACCTACAAACTAAACATGAGATTGAAGAAAAGAATTGCAGCAATTCTATGAACAGAAAAGCAACCACTTTCTGAAAGATAAAATGACAAGACGGAAAAATTCACCTCAAAGAAAAGAACAAGAGGCAGTACCGACTGCCAGGCACCTAATCAATACAGACATTAGTAAGATGTCAGAACTAGAGTTCACAATGATGATTATAAAGATACTAGCTGGGCTTGAAATAAGCATAGAAGATACTAAAGAATCCTTTTCTGGAGAAATAAAAGAACTAAAATCTAATCAGGTCAAAATCAAAAAGGCTATTAATGAGGTGCAATATAAAATGGAGGCTCTAACTGCTAGGATAAATGAGGTAGAAGAGTGAATTAGTGATATAGAAGACCAAATGATGGAGAATAGAGAAGCTGAGAAAAAGAGAGATAAACAACTACTGGATCACGAGGGCAGAATTTGAAAAATAAGTGATACCATAAGATGAAATAGTATTAGAATAATTGGGATCCCAGAAAAACAAGAAAGAGAGAGAGGGGCAGAAGGTATATTGGAGCAAATTATAGCAGAGAACGTCCCTAATTTGGGGAAAGAAACAGGCATCAAAATCCAGTAGGCACAGATAACCCCCTTCAAAATCAATAAAATTAGGTCAACACACTGACATCTAATAGTAAAATTCACAAGCCTCAGAGACAAAGAGAAAATCCTGAAAGCACCTCGGGAAAAGAGATCTGTAACCTACAACAGTAGAAACATTAGATTGGCAGCAGACCTATCCACAGGGACCTGGCAGGCCAGAAAGACTGGCATGATATATTCAGAGCACTAAATGAGAAAAATATGCAGCCAAGAATACTATATCCAGCTAGGCTGTCATTGAAAATAGAAGGAGAGATAAAAAGCTTCCGGGACAAACAAAAGTAAAAGAATTTGTGAACACTAAACCAGCCCTACAAGAAATATTGAAAGGGGTCTGGTAAGCAAAGAAAGAACTTAAAAGTAACATAGACCAGAATGGAACACAGACAATATACAGTAACAGTCACCTTACAAGCAATACAATGGCACTAATTCATAGCTTTTAATAGTTACCCTGACTGTAAGTGAGCTAAATGCCCCAATCAAAAGACAGGGTATCAGATTGGATAAAAAAAACAAGACCCATCGATATGCTGTCTGCAAGAGACTCGTTTCAGACCCAAAGACACCTCCAGATTGAAAGTGAGGGTGTGGAAAATCACTTACCATGCTAATGGACACCAAAAGAAAGCTGGGGTGGCAATCCTTATATCAAACAAATTAGATTTTAAATCAATGACTATAATAAGAGATGAGGAAGGACACTACATCCTACTTAAAGGGTCTATCCAACAAGAAGATCTAACAATTGTAAATATCTATGCCTCTAACATGGGAGCAGCCAATTATATAAGGCAATTAAAACAAAATCAAAGAAACACATGACAATAATACAATAATACTAGGCGACTTTAATACTCCCCTCGCTGAAAAGGACAGATCATCTAAGCAAAAAATCAACAAGGAAATAAAGACTTTAAATGACACACTGGACCAAATGAACTTCACAGATATATTCAGAACATTCCATTTCAAAGCAACAGAATACACATTCTTCTCGAGTGCACATGGAACATTCTCCAGGATAGGTCACATCCTAGGTCACAAATCAGGTCTCAACCACTACCAAAAGATTGGGATCATTCCCTGCATTATTTTCAGACCACAATGCTTTGAAACTAGAACTCAATCACAAGAGGGAAGTTGGAAAGAACTCAAATACATGGAGGCTAAAGAGCATCCTATTAAAGAATGAATGGGTCAACCAGGAAATTAAAGAAGAATTAAAAAAATTCATGGAAACAAATGAAAATGGAAACACAACTGTTCAAAATCTTTGGGATGCAGCAAAGGCGGTCCTAAAAGGAAAGTATATAGCAATACAAGCCTTTCTCAAAAAACAAGAAAGGTCTCAAATATACAACCTAACACTACACTTAAAGGAGCTGGAGAAAGAAGACCAAATAAAGCCTAAACCCAGCAGGAGAAGAGGAATAATACAGATCAGAGCAGAAATCAATGAAATAGAAACCAAAAGAACAGTAGAACAGATCAACGAAACTAGGACGTGGTTCTTTGAAAGAATTAACAAGATTGATAAACCCCTGGCCAGACTTATCAAAAAGAAAAGAGAAAGGACCCAAATAAATAAAATCATGAATGAAAGAGGAGAGATCACAACCAACACCAAAGAAATACAAACAATTATAAGAACATATTATGAGCAACTATATGCCACTGAATTAGATAATCTGGAAGAAATGGACGCATTCCTAGAGATGTATAAACTACCAAAACTGAACCAGGAAGAAATAGAAAACCTGAACAGATCCATAACCACTAAGGAAATTGAAGCAGTCATCAAAAGTCTCCCAAAAAACAAGATCCCAGGGCCAGATGGCTTCCCAGAGGAATTCTACCAAACATTTCAAGAAGAATTAATACCTATTCTTCTGAAACTGTTCCAAAAAATAGAAATGGAAGGAAAACTTCCAAACTCATTTTATGAGACCAGAATTACCTTGTTTTCCAAACCAGACAAAGATCCCATCAAAAGGGAGAACTACAGACCAATATCCCTGATGAACTTGAATGCAAAAATTCTCAGCAAAATACTAGCCAATAGGATCCAACAGTACATTAAAAGGATTATTCACCACGATCAAGTGAGATTTATTCTTGGGCTGCAAGGTTGGTTCAACATTCACAAATCAATCAATGTGATACAATACATTAATGAAAGAAAGAACAAGAACCATATGATCCTCTCAATAGAAAAGTCATTTGACAGCGTACAGTACCCTTTCTTTATTAAAACTCTTCACAGTGTAGGGATAGAGGGTACATACCTCAATATCATAAAAGCCATCTATGAAAAACCCACAGCGAATATCATTCTCAATGGGGAAAAACTGTGAACTTCTCCCTAAGGTCAGGAACACAGCAGAGATGCCCACTGTCACCACTGCTATTCAGCATAGTACTAGAAGTCCTAGCCACAGCAATCAGACAACAAAAAGAAATAAAATGCATCCGAATTGGCAAAGAAGTGAAACTCTCACTTTTTGCAGATGATATGATACTTTATGTGGAAAACCCCAAAGACTCCACCCCAAAACTGCTAGAACTCATACAGGAATTCAGTAAAGTGGCAGAGTATAAAATCAATGCACATAAATCAGGTGCATTTCTATACACCAACAACAAGACAGAAGAAAGAGAAATTAAGGAGTAAATCCCATTTACAACTGCACCCAAAGCCATAAGATACCTAGGAATAAATCTAACCAAAGAGGCAAAGATCTGTACTCATAAACCTATAGAATACATACTCATGAAAGAAATTGAGGAAGACACAAAGAAATGGAAAAATGTCCCATGCTCATGGATTGGAAGAACAAATTTTGTGAAAAAGGCCAAGCTACTTAGAGCAATCTACACATTTAATGAAATCCCTATCAAAATACCATCAACTTTTTTCAAAGAAATGGAACACATAATCCTAAAATTTGTATGGAACCCCAAACAGCCAGAGCAATGTTGAACAAGAAAAGCAAAGCTGGTGGCATCACAATTCCAAACTTCAAGCTCTATTACAAAGCTGTCATCATCAAGACAGTATGGTACTGGCATAAAAACAGACACATAGATCAATGGAACAGAATAGAGAGCTCAGAAATGGACCTTCAACTCTATGGTCAACTAATCTTCAACAAAGCAGGAAAGAATGTCTAATGGAAAGAAGACAGTCTCTTCAACAAATGGTGTTGGGAAAATTGGACAGCCACATGCAGAAGAATGAAACTGGACCATTTCCTTACACCACACACAAAAGTAGACTCAAAATGGATGAAAGACCTAAATGTGAGATAGGAGTCCATCAAAATCCTTGAGGAGGACACAGGCAGCAACCTCTTTGACCTCAGTCACAGCAACTTCTTCTTAGACACATCGCGAAAGGCAAGGGAAGCAAGGGTAAAAATGAACTATTGGGACTTCAAGATACAACACTTTTGCACAGCAAAGGAAATAGTCAACAAAAGCAAAAGACAACTGGCGGAATGGGAGAAGATATTTGCAAATGACATATCAGATAAAAGGCTAGTTTCCAAAATCTATGACGAACTTATCAAACTCAACACCCAAAGAACAAATAATCCAATCAAGAAATGGGCAGAAGACATGAGCAGACATTTCTGCAAAGAAGACATCCAAATGGCCAACAGACACATGAAAAAGTGATCAACATCACTCAGCATCAGGGAAATACAAATCAAAACCTCAATGAGATACCATCTCACACCAGTCAGAATGGCTAAAATTAACAAGTCAGGAAATGACAGATGTTGGCAGGGATGCGGAGAAAGGGGAACCCTCCTACACTGTTGGTGGGAATGCAAGCTGGTGTAGCTACTCTGGAAAACAGTATGGACATTCCTCAAAAAGTTGAAAATAGAGCTAACATATGATCCAGCATTTGCACTACTGGATATTTACCCCCAAAATACAAATGTATGGATCCGAAGGTGCATGTGCACCCCTATGTTTATAGCAACAATGTCCACAATAGCCAAACAGTGGAAAGTGCCTAGATGTCCATCAACAGATGAATGGATAAGGAAGATGTGGTGTATACACACACACACACACACACACACACGATGGAATAGTATGCAGCCATCAAAAAACCCCGAAATCTTGCCATTTGCAATGGCGTGGATGGAACTAGAGGGTATTATGCTAAGCGAAATAAGTCAAACAGAAAGACAAGTATCATATGATCTCATTGATATGAGGAATTCGAGAAAAAAGACAGAGGATCATAGGGTAAAGGAGGGAAAAATGGAACAAGACAGAACCAGAGAGGGAGACAAACCATAAGAGACTCTTAATCTCAGGAAATAAACTGAGGGTTGCTGGAGTGGAGGGGGGTGGGAGGGATGGGGTGGCTGGGTGATGGACTTTGCGGAGGGTATGTACTATGGTGAGCACTGTGAATTGTGTAAGACTGATGAATCACAGACCTGTACCCCTGAAACAAATAATACATTATATGTTAATAAAAAACCAAACTCTAAAGCAAAATACAACTTGTTAATATTCTTATTTTTATTAAATTTTATCTGCTGTCTCTCAAAGGAAACACTAATTCAAAAACATATATTTACCCCTATGTTTATTGCAGTGTTATGTATAATAGCCATGATATGGAAGCCACCCACATGTCCATCAATAGATTAATGGAAAAAGAAGCCTCAGCCATAAAAAATGAATGTAATTTTGCCATTTGCAAGAACCTAGATGGATGTAGAGGGTATAACGTTAAGTGGAATGTCTGTCAGAAAGTCAAATATCATACAACCTCACTCATGTGGAATTTAAGTAACAAAGCAAACAAAGGAAGAAAGAGACAAACTGAAAAAGAGACTTTAAATGCAGAGAACAACCTGGTGGTTTCCTGGGTGGAGGTGGGTGGGAAGATGTGTGAAATAGATAAAGGGAATTCAGAGTATACTTATCTTGATGAACACGGAGCGATGTACAGAATTATTTAATCATTGTATTGTGTACCCGAAACTAATATAACACTGCATTTCAATTATACTTGTATAAAAAAGAGAAACCACATGGCAATTCCTATTCATGTTAAACTTTGAATAGCAGTGATTTTGTTGTGCATTTCAAGTAAATAATAGTTTTCACATAAATATGTACCTTATATATGCTAAAGGAATCTTTATTATTTATCTTAAATTCAAATTTAATTGGAAATCTTGTATTTTATCTGGCAACCCAAAACTTGTGTTTCTCTCAGTACATATCCTTTTGCAAAAGACCACAATATGGCAGCCTGTACTCCTTAGCTCCCTTGTTTTCATCCCCAGACTCAGCTACCACTTAAGACAGTAATAAGAAGCTCCAGTTGTCACATCTTCTGCATTTCATATAGTAGAATTAAATTACCTAATTTGCCCATAACTGCCCATGAACAATACTTAACAATAATTCTGAGGATCCTCAGATTTGTTTCACATTGTTTTTACTCTGATATTAGTGTCCTTTAAATCTGGGAGCTTTTTCACTAATGTCCCCTTTGGGAAACTTTAAATTTCTGAGATGCAGCCTCTTTCCTGGTAAACAAAGCCAAATGGGCCATTAATAAGGATTTTATTTTCAATTATAGGTGCAGTCCCAAGTCTAACTTTCTGAAGGCACGTGAACATTATGCAATTTGTTAAAAGCTATTATCTTTGGAAGTGGAACAGGAAGAAAATAATTCTCATTTGCATTTAGGTCTTCTAAAGTATCCTTGCCTTACTTTGGAAAGTTCTAGAATAATCTGTCACTTAAACGATGAAAAAACTCTATTTCTTAAATTTGAATTTGTGGGTTTTTTAAAATTTTGAATAGGTAAGAATTATTAAAAGTATGAGAAACAACAGGAGTGAGTTTCCTCCATTTTTTTCCTTTAGTAATCTAGGGTCCTCTGACTTAATTGTATTTTTTCCTATTGAAAAATACTCTCACAATATTCTAGCATGATTCACTCATTGTAAATAAGTGTAAGTCACAGTTCCCTAGGGTGGCTGGGGTCTGCATTCTAAGCCTGATCTTTTATTGTGGGATGAAAGCTGTCGTTGCTATTAAAGCACATGCCATTAATGAGCATGCAGAAAGGAGATATTGGGGTGATGGTGGTGGAGGGCTTCCCTGAGCTTCTAATATTATATTGGGCTGGTGCTACCTAGGCTACCTAAAGTACATTTGTCCTAGGACCACTTTTTTCTTTTTTTTTACTCCTCCATATATCTTTATTTTTCCTCAAATTGTATTTTGAAAACATTTCATCAAAAAGTTGCAAGAATAGCATAACAGACAGCTGTGTGTGTATACATGTGATTCTCATTATTTGAAGATTCTGTATTGGTAAAGTCACCTATTTGGTTTTTTTATTCAAGTAAATTAACACAGTATTATATTAGTTTCAAGTGTACAATATAAGGATTCAACAATTCTATACATTTCTCAGCGCTCATTAAGAGGAGTGTTCTCTTAATCCTCTTTATCTATTGCACCCATCCCGCCACTCACTTCCCCTTTGGCAGCCACCAGTTTGTTCTCTGTATTTGAGTCTGGTTTTTTTTGTTGTAGCTTTTTGTCTCTTTTCCTTCATTTGTTTTGTTTCCTAAATTCCATACTAGTGAAATCATATGGTATTTGTCTTTCTCTGGCTGACTTATTCCATTTAGTGTTATATGCTCTACATCCATCCAGGTTGCTGCAAATGGCAAGAGTTCATTCATTTTATGGCTGAGTAATATTCCATTATATTTATATATTGAATTATGTATATAGATAGATAGATGATAGATAGATATTATCTTCTTTATTCATTCATCTATTGATGGACACTTGGGTTGCTTCCATAACCTGGCTAATGTAAATAAAGCTGCAGTAAACATAGGGATGCATGTATCTTTTCAAATTAATGTTTTCATTTTCTTTGTATAAATACCTCATAATGGAATTACTGGGTCATATGATATTTCTATTTTTAATTTTTTTGAGGAAGCTCCATATTGTTTTCCACAATGGCTGAACCATCTTGCATTCCCACCAACAGTGCACATGGGTTCCTTTTTCTCCACATCCTTTCCAACATTTGTTATTTCTCGTCTTTTTGATTCTAGCCATTTGACAGGTGTAAGGTGATATCTCATTGTCGTTTTGATGTGAATTTCCTTGATGATTAGTGATGTTGAGCATCTTTTTATGTGTCTATCAGCCATCTGTGTTTTCTTTGTAAAAATGTCTACTCAATTTCTCTGCACATTGTTTTCTTTTTCAAGTTTTTTTTTCAAATTCCAGTTAGTTGGGACACCTGGATGGCTCAGTTAGTTAAGTGTCTGACTTCAGCTCAGGTTATTATCTCAGGGTCCTGGGATCAAGCCCTACTTTGGGGGTCCCCTCTTAGTAGGGAGTGTGTTTGTCCCTCTCCCTCTTCCCTTCCCTCCACTGTGCTCACTCTCTCTCTCTCAAATAAATAAAAAAATCCAGATTTTGTTTATTTATTTGAGAGAGAGAGAGATAGTGAGAGAGAGAGCACAATCGGGGGAGGGGAAGAAGGAGAAGTAGGCTCCCTGCTAAGCAGGGAGCCCCATGTGGGGCTTGATTCCAGGACCCTGAGATCATGACCTGAACTGAAGGCAGACACTTAACCAACTGAGCCGCCCAGGTGTCCCTAAATAAATAAAATCTTTAAAAAAAATTCCAGTCAGTTAACATACAGTGTAATAATAGTTTCAGGTGTAGAATTTAGTGATTCATCACTTACATACAACACCCAATGCTTAGCACAACAAATGCCCTCCTTAATACCCATCACACATTTAACCAATCCTCCTGATAAATCACTAAATTCTACTCTTGAAACCAGTATTATACTATATGTTAACTAACTAGAATTTAAATAAAAATTTGAAAAAAATAAGAAAGGCTATATTAAATGTCATTAATTGTCTATATTTAGTATTCTATTTTTTTAATTTCAAGATCAAACAAGGAGTGTACATTGCATTTAACTGTCAAATCCCTTTAGTCTTCTTTACCTTAGAAGAGTTTCATAGCATTTTTTTTTTTTGGAGGGAGTGTCTTCCATGACATATATGCTTTTGAGGATTCTAGGCCAGTTGTTTTGTAGAACACTTCCCATGATTTGAATCAGCTTATATATTTTTAACAAAAATTATACATGAGTGATGCTGTGTTTTTTTTCCCTGTGGAAGTTTCCTTAAATTTTTTTATATTGTGTTAAGAACACTTAATATGAGATCTACCTTTTTAGAAAAATTTTAAGTGTGCAATATACTTTTTGTTAACAATAGACACAAGTTTGTACAACAGATATCTACAGCTTATTTTTCTTGCTTACCTGAAACTTTATGCCTGTTGATTAACTCTCCATTTTCCCTATCCCCAGCCCCCAGAAACAAGCTTTCCACTCTGAGCCTATGAATTTGATTATTTTAAATGCCTCATAGAAGTAGACTCATGCAGTATTTGTCTTTCCATAACTGGCTAATTTCATTTAGCATAATGGTCTCAGAGTTCATTTATGTAGTTGCATATTGTAGAATTTCCTTCATTTTTAAGGCATAATTGTATTTTATTGTATATATGTATATACCACCTTTTCTTTATCTATCAATGGACATTTAGGTAGATTCCAGATATTAGCTACTGTGAATAGTGCTTCAATAAACAAAGGAACGCTAACAACATTTCAAGATTCTAATTTCAATTCTTTTGTATAAATAGCAAGACATAGGATTACTGTATCATATGGTAGTTCTATTTTTAGTTTTTGAAAAACTTCTGTACTGTTTTTCATAGTAGCTATACCATTTTGAATTCCCATGAACAGAGTGTGAGGGTTCTAGTCTTTCCACAGGGCTTCCTACATCCTTGCCAACACTTGTTGTCTCTTTTATTGTTTTGATAATAGCCATCCTGACAGTTGTGTGGTGATATCTCATTGTGGTTTGATTTGCATTTTGTCATAGACATTGTGTATTTTTTCATATAGCTGTTGGAAATTTGTATGTTTTCTTTGGGGAAATGTCTATTCAAATCCTTAGCCCACTTAGAAAAAAAGAATCAGGTTATTAGTTTTTTAGTATTGAGGTAAGAGTTTCACATATTATTTTGGAGATTAACCCCTTATCAGATATAAGGTTTGCAAATATTTTCTCCCATTATGTAGGTTGCCTTTTCATTCACTTGATTTGTTTTCATTTGCTATAAGAAGCTTTTAGTTTGATATGTCCCACTTCTCTCTTTCTTTCTTTTTTTGCTGGTGTTTTTGGTGTCATATTCATTAAATCATTGCCAAGCCCAAAGTCATGAAGTATTCATTATGTTTTCTTCCAGAAATTTTAAGTTTCAGATCTCAGAGCTAAGTATTTAAGCCATTTTGAGTTGATTTTTGTGTATGATGTAAGATAAAGCTTAATTTTATTCCTTTGAATATGGATACTCAGTTTTCCTGGGAACATTTGTTGAAGAAATTATCTTTTCCCCACTGTGTCTTCTTGGCACTCTTGTCAAAGATCAATTGATCAACTGTGTGGATCAATTTCTGGTTTTCTATTTTGTTCCATTGGTCCACATGTCTGTCTTTATGCCAGTACCATACCATATAATTACCATAACTTTGAAATATAGTTTGAAACCAGGAATTGTGATGTTTACATCTTTCTTTTCCTTTCTCAAGATTGGTTTGGCTATCCATGGTCTTTTATAGTTCCATATGAAGTTTAGAATAGTCTTTTCTCTTTCTGTAAAAAAATTCCTTTGATATTTTGATAGAGATTGCATTGAATCTGTAGACTGCCTTCCAAAGTATAAACATTTTAACAATATTAATTCTTGCAATCCATAATAAAGAATGTCTATTTTTGTGTATTTTAAAATTTATTTTATCAATATTTTCTGGTTTTCAGTACACAGTCTTTCACCCCCTTAGTTAAGTTTATTCCTAGATATTTTATTATTTTTGGTGGGAATGTTTTCCTTATTTCATTTTCAGATATTTGATTGTAGTGTATAGAAATGTAACTGATGGTCATATTTTCATTTTGTGTCTTGCAAGTGTACTGAATTTGTTTAGTGTTTCTATTTATGGCGTCTTTAGAATTTTCTATATATAAGAACAGGTCATCTGCAAACAGGGATACTTTTATTTTGCCCTTATGATTTGCATGTTTTTAATTTCTTTTTCTTGCCTAATTGCTTTGGCTGATTCCTGTCTACTTCTCTGGCTTGCCTAATTGCTCTTCTAGTACTATTTTGAATAGAAGTGGTGAGCATAGACACCCTTGCATTGTTCTTGATCTCAGAGGAAAAAATTTCAGTTATTCACTGCTGAGGATAATGTTAAATATGGGATTTACCTCTAAGAGCTTTATCATGTTAAGATCATTTTTTAAAATTTATTTTTTTATTATTATTTTATTTATTTTATTTTTTAAGGATCATTTCTTTTTAAAAAGGATGTCATTTATTTATATATTTGAGAGAGAGAGAGAATGGGGGAAGGCAGAGGGAGAGGGGGAGGGAGAGAGAGAATCTCAAGCAGATTCCGTGTTAAGTATGGAGCCTAACGTGGGGCTCAATCTCATGACCCTGAGACCATGACCTGAGCTGAAACCAAGAGTTGGATGCTTAACTGACTGAGCCACCCAGGTGTCCCAAGATGATTTCTTTACATTTCTAGTTTGTTGGAAGTTTTTATAATGGAAGAGTGTTTAATTTTGTCAAATGCTTTTTCTGTATCTTTTGAGACTATCATATAATTTTTATTCTTAATTCTGTTAATGTGGTGAATCATTAATTGATTTTTGTATGTTGAACTATCCTTCTATTCCAGGAAGAAATCTCACTTGGTAATGGTGTAGCATCATTTTTATGTGCTGTTGTATTTGGTTTACTACTATTTTATTGAGCATATTTGCATCTATAATTATCCAAGATATTAGCCTGTAGTTTTCTTGTGTTATTTTTGTTTGGCTTTGGTATCAGGGTGATGCTGGCTTCATAAAAGTGTTCTATTTTCTTCAATTTTTTGAAAGAAACTGAAAAGATTTGGCACTAATTCTTCTTAAATGTTTGGTAGAATTCACCAGTGAAGCCATTTGGTCCTGGGATTTTTTTGTTGTTATTTTTGGTTACAGATACAATCTCCTTACTAGTTAGATATCTGTTTAGACCCTTATTTCTTCCTAATTCAGTCCTGGTAGGTTGTGTGTTTCTAGGAGGTTATTAATTTTTTCGAGTTTGTCTAATTTATTAGAGTATAATTGTTCATAGTAACTTCTTATAATTCTTTGTATTTCTGTGGTATCATTTGTAATGTTTTCCAATTCATTTATTTTACTTAAGTATTCACTTTCTCCATCTTTTTTTGGTTAATCTAGTTAAAGATTTGCCAAATTTTTCTTTTCAAAAGCCAACCTAGTTTTATTGTTTTTTTTTAAAAACCATTATTTTTCTATATTTTGTATTTCATTTGTTTCCTATATGTTCTTTACTTCAGCAAATTTTGAGGTCATTTAATTTTATTTCTAGTTTCTTCAGGTTTAAAGCTAGGTTGTTTATTTGAGATCTCTTTTCTTTTTATTAATGAAGGTATTTATCTCTATGAGCTTCTCTCTTAGTACTGTCTTTGCTGCATCCCAATGTTGTGATATGCGTTTTGTTTTGTTTTGCTTTTCTGAAGATATTTCCTAATTTCCCTTTTGATTTATTCTTTCACCCAATGGTTGGCCAAGACTGTGTTGTTTAAATTGCACCAAAAACTATAAGATACCTAGGAATAAACCTAACCAGAGAGGTAAAGGATCTGTACTCTAGAAATTACAGAACCCTTCAGAAAAAAATTGAGGAAGACACAAAGAGATGGAAAAACATTCCATGCTCATGGATTGGAAGAATAAACATTGTGAAAATGTCTATGCTGCCCAGAGCAATCTACACATCCAACACAATCCCTATCAAAATACCACGATGTTTTTCACAGAGCTGGAAAAAACAATCCTAAACTTTGTATGGAACCAAAAAAGACCCTTAATAGCCAGGGGAATGTTGAAAAAGAAACCAAAGCTGGGAGCATCACAATGCCTGACTTCAAGCTATATTACAAAGCTATAATCATAAAGATAGTATGGGACTGGCACAAAAACAGACACATAAATCAATGGAAAAGAATAGAGAGCCCAGAAGTGGACCCTTAACTCTATGGTCAAATAATCTTCCACAAATCAGGAAAAAACATCCAATGGAAAAAAGACAGTCTCTTCAATAAATGGTGCTGGGAAAATTGGAAAGCCACATGTAGAAGAATGAAACTGGACCACTTTCTTACACCATACACAAAGATAAACTCAAAATGGATGAAAGATCTAAATGTGAGACAGTAATCCTTTAAAATCCTAAAGGAGAAAACAGGCAGTAACCTTTTCAACTTCGGCACAGCAAGTTCTTCCAAGACACATCTCTAAAGGCAAGGGGAACAGAAGCAAAAATAAACTATTGAGACTTCATCAAGATAAAAAAACTTCTGCACAGCAAAGGAAACAGTCAACAAAACAAAGAGGCAACCCACAGAATGGGAGAAGATATTTGCAAATGACATACCAGATAAAGGGCTGGTATCCAAGATGTATAAAGAACTCAAACTCAACTCCCCCGCCCCCCAAATAATCAAGTCAATAAATGGGCAGAAGACATGAACAGATACTCCTCCAAGGAAGACATACAGATGGCCCACAGACACATGAAAAAATGCTCAACATCACTCAGCATCAGGGAAATACAAATTAAAACCACAATGAGATACCACCTTACACCAAGTTAGAATGGCTAAAAATAACAAGACAGGGAAAGCAAATGGTAAGGACGCAGAGAAAGGAGAACCCTCCTACTCTCTTGGTGGGAATGCAAGCTGGTACAGCCACTTTGGAAGACAGTGCAGAGGTTCCTCAGGAAGTTAAAAATAGAGCTACCCTACAACCCAGCAATTGCATTACTGGGTACTTACTCCAAAGATAAAGATGTAATGAAAAGAAGGGACACCGACACCCCAATATTCATAGCAGCAATGTCTACAATAGCCAAACTGTGGAAGGAGCCAAGATGTCCTTCAACAGATGAGTGGATAAAGAAACGTGGTTCATATATACAATGGAATATTACTCAGCCATCAGTAAGGATGAATACCTACCATTTACTTTAGTGTGGATCTAACTGGAGGGCATTATGCTAAGTGAAATAAGTCTATGAGAGAAAGACAATTATCATATGGTTTCACTCATATGTGGAATATAAGAAATAGTGGAGAGGAACATAGGGGAAGGGAGGAAAAACTGAATGGGAAGAAATTAGAGAGGGAGCCAAACCATGAGAGAATCTTGACTCCAGGAAATAAATTGAGGGTTGTGGGAGGGAGGAGGGTGGTGTAATTGGATGATGGGTATTAAGGAGGGCACGTGATGTGATGAGCACTGGGTATTATATGCAACTAATGAATCATTGAACACTACACCAAAAACTAATGATGTAGTATATGTTGGTTAACTGAATTTAAATTTAAAAAAAGTTTGTGTTGTTTAATTTCCACATGTTCGTGAGATTTCTTCTTTTCCTTCTGCTATTGATTTCTAGTTTCAATCCACTATTGTCAGAAAAAATACTTAGTATGATTCAAATCTTAAATTTGTTAAGGCCTTTTTTTGATCCAACATGTGATCTGTCTTTGATAAATTTCTGTATGCGCTGGAGAAAATATGTGTATTCCGCTGCTATTAGGTGGAGTGTATATGTCTGTTAGTTCCATTTGGTGTATGGTGTTATTAATGTGCTCTGTGTTTTTATTTGATCTTTTGGCTGGATGTTGTGTCTATTCTTGAAAGTGAAGTATTTATGTTATCTACTATTAAGGTGTTGTCTACTTCTCCCTTCAGTTCTGTCAATGTTTGCTTTATATATTTAGTTGCTCCAATGTTGGGTGCATATAATTTATATGCATGATTTATAAATGTTATATCTTTCTGATGGATTGATATTTTTATCATTATATAATGCTTTCTTTGTCTATTATAACAATTTTTAAAAGATTTTATTTATTTATTTGAGAGAGAGAGAATGAGAGAGAGAGAACACATGAGAGGGGGGAGGGTCAGAGGGAGAATCAGACTCCCTGCTGAGCAGGGAGCCTGATGAGGGACTCGATCCTGGGACTCCAGGATCATGACCTGAGATGAAGGCTGTCGCCCAACCAACTGAGCCACCCAGGCACCCTATTATAACAATTTATAAACTAAAATCTATTTTGTAAAATATAAGTATAGCCACACCTGCTAACTTTTCTTTATCATTTTCATGAAATATCTTTATCCGTTCACTTTCAATCTATGTGTGTCACTAATAAAAATTTAGGTTCTTATACATAGCATATAGTTTGTTATACCCCTCCATTTAGTCATTTGATGTCATTTGATTAGGAGTTTAATCCACTTATATTTAAAGTAATTACTTATATGCAAGAATTTACTCTTGCTTTTTCTAAGTTGGTTTCTATCTTGTAGCTCTAATTTAAAGTTTTAATTTTAATTCCAGTTAGTTAACATACACTGTTATATTAGTTTCAGGCATAGAATGCAGTAATTTAACACTTCCATACATCACCCTGTGCTCTCTCAACAAGTTCACTCCTTAATCTCCATCACCTATTTAATACAACCCCCCCACCTCTCTCATGACTTGTTCTCTATAGTTAAGAGTCTGTTTCTTGGTTTGCTTCTCTTTTTCTTTTTTTCCCTATGCTCATTTATTTTGTTTCATAAATTCCACATGAGTGAAATCATTAGGCATTTCTCTTTCACTGACTGACTTATTTTACTTAGCATAAATACCTTCTAGCTCCATCCATGTCATTGCAAATGGCAAGATTTCATTCATTTTTATGGCTGAGTAATATTCCATTGTATATTTATATGCACCACATTTTTTCTTTTTTTTAAAATTTTTTAATTGTTATGTTAATCCCCACACATTACATCATTAGTTTTAGATGTAGTGTTCCATGATTCATTGTTCGTGCATAACACCCAGTGCTCCATTTTTTATATTTTAATTTTTAAATTAAGTTTTTAATTTTAATTACAGTATGGTTAACATACAGTGTTAGATTCAGGCGTGCAATATAGTGATTCAACAATTTTATACATCATTACTCAGTGCTCATCAGGATAAGTATACTCTTAATCCCCTCATGTATTTCACCCATTCACCCCCCTACCCACCTCCTCTCTGATATGCTTTATTTTAAATGAGTACCCTCAATTAAAGTAATTACTTTCAACAAGTACATTTTTATTTGAAGTATACTTCAAAATACATGAATCTAAAAATATATGTAAAACATTCCATCCAAGAAAAATAGAATACACATTTTCTTTAAGTACAAACAGATTTAAATGAAATAAAAAGAAAAATAACAAATAAAAAAATAAAGAAGACTGAAATTGGGGGATAAAAAGGTTGGTGGAGGAGTAGGGGACCCTATTTCAACTGGTCCCCTGAATTGAGTTGGATATCTACCAGACCACTCTGAATGCCCATGAAATCAGCCTGAGCTGTAAGAAGATAGATCTGGGTCTCTACAAACAGAATATCACAGGCAGTTGGTTTTGAGGTATGAAGCAGGGAGCCATGATTCCACAGGCACATATCTGAAGATAAACGGAAGGGGGAGGGAGCTATGGGGATCCTACATCACTGGTGAGTGATAGCTTCCCACCTGGGGACAAGGCACAGACTCGCAAACTGGTAGTGGCAGGGAAAGGACTTTAGGGCAGCTCCCAGACTGAAACCTGGAGAGGCAGGGCTATGCGTGCAATCTGGGGGAGGCTGGTGGTTTTAGAAGCACAAAGGGCAGAGACTTGCCCCCATGCACTGACCAGGAGGCGAGGACTGGCAGCCCCACTGAGGGACTCACAAACCAGGACGCTGCTGTTTATAGCAGCACAGACAGAAATGGAGATAGTGTGGCATGCAGAGCTCACTGAAGAACAGACGGTGATCTCTCTGCTCTGAGGCAGAGGGTTGAAAACAATCTCTCCTGCTCTGACTCTTGGAAGAGGGGTGGAAAGCCACCAGGGAAAGCCGCCAAAGAACAAAAGTCCCCAAAACCGCTTTTCACTGAGCCCATCGCCCCCAGAGGGGGCAGGTCAACTGCCTAAACAGGGTTGCCTGAGTAACAGCATGGCAAGCCCCTCCCCAAGAAGACAGGCTGGGAGAACAAGACCCCGACAACCCTACAGTCCCTATAAAACAGGTGCATCTTGCTTGTGGTCAATAATTTGGACTGTGTACATTCCTTCAACCACCCCTCAACAGAATGACTAGGAGGAGGAACTCGCAAATAGGAAAGACTCAGTGACTGTGACTTCTGCCACAGATTTACAAATGGATGCAGATATAACCAAGATGTCAGAAATGGAATTCAGGGTAGCAATTGTGAAGAAAATAGCTAGAATGGAGAAATCGAATAATGGCAACATAGAGTCTCTAAGGGCAGAAATGAAAGCTGAACTGGCAGAATTTAAAAATGCTATCAATGAGATCCTATCTAATCTAGATTATCTAACGGCTAGGGTAAGCAAGGCAGAAGAACAAATTAGTGATCTAGAAGACCAGTTGATAGAAAAGAGGGAAAAACAGGAGGCCGGGGAAAAACAACTCAAAATCCATGAAAATAGAATCAGAGAAATAAGTGACACCATGAAACGTTCCAATGTCAGAATCATTGGGTTCCCTGAGAGGGTAGAGAGAGAGAGAGGACTAGAAGATATATTTGAGCAAATCATAGCTGAGAACTTCCCTAATCTGGGAATGAAACAAACATTTGTGTCCTAGAGGCAGGGAGGAACCCTCCCAAAACCAAGGAAAACAAGCCAACACCCCAACATGTAATAGTAAAACTCACAAAACTTAGAACCAAGGAAACCATCTTAAGGGCAGTTAGGGGGAAGAGATTCCTTATGTACAGAGGGAGGAACATCAGAATAATGTCAGACCTATCCACAGAGACCTGACAAGCCAGAAAGGGCTGGCAAGACATATTCAGTGTACTCAATGAGAACAACATGCAGCCAAGAGTATTTAATCTGGCAAGGCTGTCATTTAGAATGGATGGAGAGATGAAGAGCTTCCAAGACTGTCAGAAACTGAAAGAATATGTAACTACTAAGCTGGCCCTGAAAGAAATATTAAGGGGGGGGTCTATAAAAGGAGAAAGACCCCAAGAGTGAGATACAACAGAAATTTACAATCTATAAAAACAAGGTCTTCACAGGCAACATAAATATAAATTCATATCTTTCAATAATCACTCTCATCGTGAACAGCCTAAATGCTCCCATTAAATGGCACAGGGTTGCAGATTGGATAAATAGACAGGACCCATCCATATGCTCCTTACAAGAGACTCATTTGGAACCTAAAGATACATCCAGACTGAAAGTGAAGGGATGGAGATCCATCGTCCATGCCAGCGGACCTCAAAAGAAAGCTGGAGTAGCAATTCTTATATCAGACAAGTTAGATTTTAAGCTAAATACTGTAGTTAGAGACACAGAAGGACACTATATCATTCTTAAAGGGTCTATCCAACAAGAAGACCTAACAACTGTAAATATCTACACCCCAACATGGGAGCAGCCATCTACATAAGCCAAATGTTAAGCAAAATAAAAAGTCATATTGATAACAATACATTAATTGTAGGAGACCTCAGTACTCCACTCTCAGCAATGGACAGATCTTCTAGGCAGAAAATCAACAAAGACACAAGAGCTTTGAATGACACACTGGACCAGATGGACCTCATAGATATATACAGAACATTCCACCTTAAAACAACAGAATACTCATCCTTCTCGAGCGCACATGGAACTTTCTCCAGAATAGACCACATACTTGGTCACAAATCAGGTCTCAACCGATACCAAAAGATTGAGATTATTCCCTGCATATTCTCAGACCATAATGCTTTAAAACTGGAACTCAATCAGAAGAAAAAATTTGGAATAAATTCAAGCACTTGGACGCTAAAGACCACTCTGCTCAAGAATGTTTGGGTCAACCAGGAAATCAAAGAAGAACGTAAACAATTCATGGAAACAAGTGAGAACAAAAACACATCGGTCCAAAACCTATGGGATACTGCAAAGGCGGCCCTAAGGGGGAAATACATAGCCATCCAAGCCTCACTCAAAAAAAAATAGAAAAATCCCGAATTCACCAACTAACTTTACACGTTAAAGAACTGGAGAAAAAGCAACAAACGATGCCTAAGCCATGCATTAGAAGAGAAATAATAAGATTAGAGCAGATTTCAAAAAATTTGAAACCAGAAACATAGTAGATGATCAACAAAACTAGAAGGTGGTTCTTTGAAAGAATTAATAAGATCGATAAACCACTGGCCAGATTTATCCAAAAGAAAAGAGAAAGGACCCAAATTAATAAAATTATGAATGGAAGGGGAGAGATCATGACTATCACCAACGAAATAGAAACAATTATTAGAAATTATTATCAACAACTATATGCCAATAAATTAAGCAACCTGGAAGACATGGATGCCTTCCTGGAAACCTATAGAGTACCAAGACTGAAACAGGAAGAAATTGACAACTTGAATAGGCCAATAACCAGCAACGAGATTGAAGCTGTGATCAAAAACCTCCCCCTAAAAAAGTCCAGGGCCAGCTGGATTCCCTGGGAAATTCTACCAAACATTCAAAGTGGAAATAATACCTATTGTCCTGAAGATGTTTCAAAAAATAGAAACAGAGGGAAAGCTTCCAGACTCATTCTATGAGGCCAGCATTATCTTAATCCCCAAACCAGGCTAAGACCCAACAAAAAAGGAGAATTTCAGATCAACATCCCAAAATATGGATTCCAATATTCTCAACAAAATCCTAACTAATGGGATCCATCAATATATTAAAAGGATTATCCACCACGACCAAGTGGGATTTATCCCCGGGATGCAAGGGTGGTTCAACATTAGCAAATCAATCAGTGTGATAGAACACATTATAAGAGGAGGGAGAAGAACCATATGGTCCTCTCAATTGATGCAGAAAAAGCATTTGACAAAATACAGCATCCTTTCCTGATTAAAACTCTTCAGAGCATAAGGATAGAGGGAACATTCCTCAAGTTCATAAAATCCATCTATGAAAAACCCACAGTGAATATCAACCTCAATGGGGAAAAGCTGAGAGCCTTTCCCTTAAAATCAGGAACACGACAAGCATGCCCACTCTCGCCACTACTGTTCAACATAGTACCAGAAGTCCTAGCAACAGCAATCAGACAACAAAAAGAAATAAATGGTATTCAAATTGACAAAGAAGAAGTCAAACTTTCTGTCTTCACAGATGACATGATACTTTATGTGGAAAATCCAAAAGACTCCACCCCCAAATTACTAGAACTCATATAGCAATTCAGTAATGTGGCAGATACAAAATCAATGCACAGAAATCAGTTGCTTTCTTATACACTAACAATGCCAGTGTAGAAAGAGAAATTAAGAGAAACAATTCCATTTACAATAGCATCAAAAACTATAAGATACCTCAGAATAAGCCTAACCAAAGAGGTAAAGGATCTATACTCTAGGAACTATAAAACACTCATGAAAGAAATTGAAGAAGACACAAAAAGATGGAAAATTATTCCATGCTCATAGGTCGGAAGAATAAACATTGTTAAAATGTCTATGCTACCCAGAGCAATCTATACCTTCAATGCCATCCCAATCAAAATTCCAATGACATTTTTCAAAGTGGTGGAACAATCTTAAAATTTGTATGGAATCAGAAAAGACCCCGAATCACCAAGGAAATGTTGAAAATGAAAACAAAGCTGGGGCATCACATTGCCTGATTTTAAGCTATATTACAAAGCCGTGATCACCAAGATAGCATGGTACTGGCACAAAAACAGACATATAGACCAATGGAACAAAATAGAAAGCCCAGATTTGGACCCTCAACTCTATGGTCAAATAATCTTTGATAAAGCAGGAAAAAACATGCAATGGAAAAAAGACAGTCTCGTCCATAAATGGTGCTGGGCAAATTGGACAGCTATATACAGAAGAATGAAACTCGGCCATTCCCTAACACCATACACAAAGATAAACTCAAAATGGATGAAAGACCTCAATGTGAGACAGGAATCCATGAAAATCCTAGAGGAGAAAATAGGCAGTAACCTCTTTGACATCAGCAACAGCAACTTCCTTTTAGATATATCTCCAAAGGCCGGTAAAACAAAAGCGAAAATGAACTTTTGGGACTTCATCAAGATAAAATCTTCTGCACAGCATAAGGAAACAGTCAACAAAACAAAGAGGCAACCCACAGAATGGGAGAAGATATTTGCAAATGACACTTCAGATAAAGGGCTGGTGTCCAAGATCTATAAAGAACTTCTCAAACTCAACATCCAAAACAAATAATCCCGTCAAAAAATGGGCAGAAGACATGAACAGACACTTCTCCAAAGAAGACATACAAATGGCTAACAGACATATGAAAAAATGTTCATCATTAGCCATCAGGGAAATTCAAATGAAAACCACATTGAGATACCACCTTACACCAGTTAGAATGGCAAAAATTGACAAGGCAAGAAACAACAAATGTTGGAGAAGTTGTGGAGAAAGGGGAACCCTGTTACGCTATTGGTGGGAATGCAAGTTGGTACAGCCACTTTGGAAAACAGTGTGGACGTTCTTCAAAAAATTAAAAATAGAGCTACCCTATGACCCAGCAGTTGCACTCCTGGGCATTTACCCCAAAGACACAGATGTAGTGAAAAGAAGGGCCATATGCACCCCAATGTTCATAGCAGCAATGTCTGCAATAGCCATACTGTGGAAAGAGCCAAGATGCCCTTCAATGGACGAATGGATAAAGAAGATGTGGTCCATATATACAATGGAATATTATTCAGCCAGCAGAAAGGATGAATACCCAACTTTTACGTTAACGTGGATGGGACTGGAGGAGATTATGGTAAGTGAAATAAGTCAAGCAGAGAAAGTCAATTATCATATGGTTTCACTTACTTGTGAAATATAAAGAATAGCATGGATGACATTAAGAGAAGGAAGGGAAAAATGTAGAGTGGAAAATCAGAGGGAGAGATGAACCATGAAGGACTATGGACTCTGGGAAACAAACTGAGGGTTTTAGAGGGAAGGGAGTGGGGGGATGGGTTAGCTCAGTAATGGGTATTAAGGAGAGCACGTATTGCATGGAGCACTCGGTGTTATACTCAAACAATGAATCATGGAACACTACATCAAAAACTAATAATGTACTGTATGGTGACTAACATATAAAATAAAATAAAATAATAAAATAAAATAATAAAATAAAATTAATAAAATAAAATAATAAAATAAAAAAAATAATAAAATAAAATAAAAAAGAAGACTGAAATCATTCCAAGTATATTTTCTAACCACAGTGGTACAAAACTAAACATCAACAATGAAATGAAACAAAGATGGAAAATCTACAATGTAAATATTAAAAATAATATGTAAATTTAAACAACACACTACTGCACATGCAATGGCCCAAATAAGAAATTCAACATAAAATCAAAATCTATCTCAAAGAAAAAGAAAGCATAATATTTTAAAACCTGTGGGATAACACCCAGTGTTCCATGCAATACATGCCCTCCTTAGTATCCATCACTGGTCTCCCTCATCCCACCACACCCCTCCCCTCTAAAGCTCTCGGTTTGTTTCCTGGAGTTCATAGTCTCTCATGGTTCATCTCCCCCTCTGATTTCCCCCTCTTCATTTTTCCCTTCCTTCTCCTAGTGTCCTCCATGCTATACCTTATGTTCCACAAATAAGTGAAACCATATGATAATTGTCTTTCTCTGTTTGACTTATTTCAGTTAGCATAATCTCCTCCAGTTCCATCCATGTTGATGCAAATGTTGAGTATTGATGTACTGTATGGTGACTAACAAAACATAATAATAAGAAAAAAACTGTGGGATGCAGCAAAAGCAGATGTTAGAGTGAAATTTATGCTATACATGCTTGTATTAAGAAAAAAAGTTCAAATGAACAAATTAACATTACACCACAAGGAACTAGACAAAGAAGAAACTTAGCTGAAATTTAGTAGAGGAGGAAATAACAAAAAAATATGAATAAACATATTTGAATATTCATATTCAAATAAAAATATGAATAACAAAAAATGAATAAAATAGAGGCCAAAATAAACAATAACATAGCATTGAAAGTAATTAACAGTTTTTCCAAAAAATGAAATTTGCAATGCTTTACCTACATTAACTAAGGAAAAAAAAAGAGACGACTCAAAAACCAAAATGAGAAATGGAAGAGAAATCAATACAACAGATAATCATAGAAATACATAGTATGATAACTGATTACTATAAACAATTACATACTAGCATATCAGATAACTTATGAAAAGAACAGATAATTCCTAAAAATGCACAAGTCACCAAGATTGAATCATGAATCTTGAATCCAAGAAGTAGAAAATTTTAATACACTCAAAATCATTCTATGAGGCCAGTATTACCCTGATACCAAAGCAGGACTAAAACAATTAAGAACAAAAAGCCTACTTTGTCAGATATAAGTAGTGGTACTCCAACGTTCTTTTGACATCCATTTGCATGATAAATGTTTCTGCAACCCCTTACTTTCAATCCCCAATTGTCTTTATGTCGTATAGATGATTCTTGTTTTTTATTTTTATCTATTCTGACACCTTATGTCTTTTGATTGGAGCATTTAGTCCATTTACATTCAAAGTAATTATTAATAGATATGTATATATTACCATTTTATTACTTTCTGTCAGTTTCTGGAGATTTTCTGTGGTCCTTTCTTGCCTTTGTCACTATTGATCTCTCCTTTTTACTCAAAAGTCCCCTTTAATATTTCTTGCAAGGCTGGTTTAATGGTCATGAACTCCTTTGGTTTTTGTTTGGGAAATTCTCTGTCTCTCCTTCTATTCTGAATAATAGCCTTGCTGGATGGAGTATTCTTTGCTGCAGATTTTCCCCATTCAACGCAATGAATATATCATGCCACTCCCTTCTGGCTTGCCAAGTCTCTTTGAGAAGTCTCTAGCTAGCCTTATGGGTCTTCCCTTGTAAGTAAGGACATCTTTTGTCTTGCTTCTTTTAAGATTTTTTCCTTATCAGTATATTTTAGAATTTAATTAAAATATGTCTTGGCATTGACCTGCTTTTGTTGATTTTGATGAGAATTCTCTTTGCCTCCTGAATCTGATGTCTGTTTCCTTCCCCAGATTAGGGTTTTTGCTATTATTTCTTGAAATAAACGTTCTGCCCCCATTTCTCTCTCTTCTTTTTTTGGGACTCCAAAATATGAATGTTATTACATTTGGTGGAGTCACTGAGTTCCCTGTCTTTACTCACATTGCTTAATTCTTCTGTCTCTCTTTTGTTCAGCTTAATTATTTCCCATTATTTTGTTTTCTAGATCACTAGTTCATTCCTCTGCTTTTTCCAGCCTGCTGTTCATTGCATCAAACCTGTTTCCAATCTCATTTATTGCACTCTTTATCTCATTGATTCTTTAAATCTTTTATCTCTGTTGTAAGGGTCTCCCTGATGACTTCTTTTCTCAAGCAGGGTGAGTATCCTTATGATTGTTGCCTTAAATTCTCCATCAGGAATGTTACTTATAACTGTTTAACTTAGATATTTGGTTATGGCATTATCTTGTTCTTACATTTGGGACAAATCCCTCCATCTTTGCATTTTTTTCCTAAGCTTCTGCCTTCTTCTCTGTGTTAGAAAAGCCGGTTATTTCTCCTGCTCCTGAAAGTAATGGCATTATGAAGAAGATGTCATATAATGACAAGGGTCTGGCACTTCATAGAGTGTCTCTGATGTGTACTGTGTGTGCTTCACTATTGTGTTTTGGCTGCTCTAGCCTTCAGTACAGTCATGTGCAGAGCCTCTCCTTGACTGCTGTGGGCAGTGTTTGATCCCTGGCCTAAATATGGTGAGTTTTAACTATGTGTGCTCTGATCTGCTTGTGAAATGAGACCTAACACCAGCTCTATCAGAACTGAGACCCTGGAGAACTCTCTAGTCAGGAGATGTGTTGTGGGTAGGGTTTTCTGCTGGTCTTCCGGGGGAGGGCCCTGCCACACTGGAACTGAGGCAAGCTTGACCCACATCTTCTTTATCCATTCATCAGTCAGTGGACACTTGGGCTCTTTCCATACTTAGGCTATTGATAATGCTGTTATAAACACTGGGGTACATGCATCCCTTTAAATTAGTATTTTTTTAATTCTTTGTGTAAATACATAGTAGTACAATTTCTGGATTGTAGGATAATCTATTTTTAAATTTTTGAGGAAACTCCATACTGTTTTCCAGAGTGGCTGCCCCAATTTGCATTCTCACCAATGTGCATTATGGTTCAAACTTCTCCGCATCCTTGCCAACACCTGTTGTTTCTTGTGCTGTTGATTTAGGCCATTCTGATGTGTGTGAGATGATATCTCATTGTGGTTTTGATTTGTATTTCC
The DNA here is from genome assembly GCF_029215605.1 of Mirounga angustirostris. NCBI lineage: Eukaryota > Metazoa > Chordata > Mammalia > Carnivora > Phocidae > Mirounga > Mirounga angustirostris. The sequence continues at coordinate 62,789,642 of NW_026991719.1, forward strand.
CTGATGATGAGTGATGTTGAGCATCTTTTCATTTGCTTGTTAGCCATCTGTATGCCTTTTTTGGAAAAATATTTATGATTTCTGCCCAGTTTTCATTGGATTATTCATATTTTGCTTGTGATTCTTACAAGTTCTTATTTATTTTGGATACTAACCCTTTGTCAGATATGTCATTTACAAATATCTTCTCCCATACTATTGGATGTCTTTGAGTTTTGTTCATTGTTTCCTTCATTGTGCAGAAGCTTTTTATTTTGATGAAGTCCCAATAATTTATTTTTGCTTTTGTTTCCCCTGCCTCAGGAGACATATTTAGAAAGAAGTTGCTATGGCTGATGTCCAAGAGGTTACTGGCTGTGTTCTCCTCTAGCATTTTTATGGTTTCATGTCTCACATTTAGGTCCTCAATCCATTTTGAATTTATTTTTGTGTATGGTGTAAGAAAGTGGTGCAATTTCATATTTTGCATGTTCCTGTGCTGTTTTCCCAAATCCATTTGTTAGAGACTGTCTTTTTCCATTGAATATTCTTTCCTACAAAGATGAATTGACTATATAGTTGTGGGTTCATTTCTGGGTTTTCTATTCTGTTCCATTGATCTATGTATCTGTTTTTGTACCAGTACCACACTGTTTTGATTACTATAGCTTTGTAATATACTTGAAGCCCAGAATTGTGATGCCTGCAGTTTTGCTTTACTTTTTCAAGATTGCTTTGGCTATTTGGGTTCTTATGTGGTTCCATGCAAATCTTAGGATTGTTTTTCTAGCTCTGTGAAAAATTCTGGTTCTATTTTTATAGGGATTGCATTTAATGTGTAGATTACTTTTGGCAGTATAGACATTTTAACAATATTTTTTCTTGTGATTAAGGAGCATGGAATGTCTTTCCATTTCTTTGTGTCCTCTTCAATTTCTTTCACCAATCTTTTATGTTTTCAGAGTACAGGTCTTTCATCTCTTTGGTTAGGTTTATTCCTAGGTATCTTATTGTTTTTGGTTTAATTGTAAATGGGATTTTTTTCTTAATTTCTCTTTCTGCTGCTTTGTTATTGGTGCATAGAAATGTGGCAGTTTTCTGTCCATTGATTTTGTATCCTGCGACTTTACTGAATTCTTGTATCAGTTCTAGCAGTTCTTTGGTGGAGTCTTCCAGGTTTTCTATGTAGAGTATCATGTCATCTGCAAATGGGAATTTTTTTTAACTTCTTCCTTGCCGATTTGGACACATTTTGTTTCTTTTTGTTGTCTGATTGCTGTGGCTAGGGCTTCCAATACTATGTTGAATAAAAGTGGTGAGAGTGGACATCTCTGTCTTGTTCCTGACCATAGAGGAAAAGTTCTCAAATTTTCCTCATTGAGGGTGATATTAGCTGTGGTTTTTTCATATATGGCCTTTATTGTGTTGAGATATGTTTCTTCTCAGCCTACTTTGTTGAGAGTTTTTATCATTAATGGATGTTGTACTTTGTCAAATGTTTTTTCTACATCTATTGAAATGATCATATGGTTCTTATACTTCCTTTTATTAATGTGGTGTATCACGTTGTTTGACTTGCAAATATCAACCCTTGCAATCATAAAATAATCTCACTTGATCATGGTGAATGATTTTTAAAATATATTGTTAGATTCAGTTTGCTAGTTTATATTGAGGATTTTTGAATGCATGTTCATCAGGGATATTGACCTGTAGTTCTCTTTTTAGGTGATGTCTTTACCTCGTTTTGGTGTCAGGGCAATGCTGGCCTCATAGAATGAGTTTGAAAGATTTCCTTCCTCTTCTATTTTTTGGAATAGGTTGAGAAGAATAGGTATTAACTCTTTAAATATTTGGTAGAAATCACCTATGAAACCATCAGACCATACAGTTTTGCTTTTTAGGTGTTTATTGATTACTGATTCAATTTCTCTGCTGGTTGTTTAATATGTTCAAGTTTTCTATTTCTTCTTGTTTCAGTTTTGGTAGTTTGTATGTTTCCAGGAATTTATCCATTTCTTCCCAGTTATCTAATTTGTTTGCATATAGTTTTTCATAATATTGTCTTATAATTTTTTGTATTTCTGTGGGTTGGTTGTTGTTTCTCCTCTCTCATTTGTGATTTTATTTATGTGAGTCTTTTTTCTTTTTGATTAGCCTGTCTAGAGGTTTATTATTTTTATTGATTTTTTTTTCAAAGAACCACTTCCTGGTTTCATTGATCTGTTCTATTGTTCTTTTAGATTCTATATTACTTATTTTTGCCCTAATCCTTATTATTTCCTTCTTTTTGCTGGATCTACTTTTTTTTTTCAAGGTTCTTTATGTGTAAGGTTAGGCTGTTTATTTGAGATTTTTCTTGCTTCTTAAGGTTGGTCTGTATTGCTATATACTTCCTCCTAGGACCACATTTGCTGCACCCCAAATGTTTTGGACCATCATGTTTTCATTGTCCTTGGTTTCCATGTTTATTTCTTCTTCGATTTCTTGGTTGACCCATTCATTGTTTCATAGCATGTTGTTTAACCTCCATGCATTTGTGGCCTTTCCAAATATTTTTTTATGTTTGACTTCATGTTTCATGTTGTGGTCAGAAAAGATACATAATATGATCTCAATCTTTTTGTACTTGTTGAGGCCTGATATCTGATCCAAAAGTGATCTATTCTAGAGGATATTCCATATGCACTTGAAAAGAATGTGTATTTTGCTGTCTTAGGTTGGAATATTCTGAATATATCTCTTAAGTCCATCTGATGCAGTGTGTCATCCAAAGCCATTGTTTCCTTGTTCATTTTCTGTTTAGATGATCTGTCCATTGATGTAAGTGGGATGTTAAAGTCTGCTATTATTTTTGCATTATTCGGAATCAGTTCCTTTACATTTGCTATTAACTGTTGTATATATTTGGGTGTTTCAATGTTGTGACAGAAATATTTACAATTGTTACATCTTTTTGTTGGATTGTTCCACTCATTTTGCTCTAGTGCTCTTCTTTATCTCCTCCTACACTCTTTGTTTTAAAGTTTAGTTTGTCTGATGTAAGTATTGCTACTCTGGTTTTATTTTGGTATTCATTTATGTGATGAATGTTTCTCCAATCCCTCACATTCAATCTGCAAGTGTCTTTAGGTCTAAAATGAGTCTCTTGTAGGCAGAATATAGATGGTCTTGCTTTCTCATCCATTCTGACACCCTATGTCTTTTGACTGGATCATTTAGTCCATTTATATTCCAAGTAATTATTGACAAATATGTATTTATTTCCATGTTATTACTTGTTTTGTCTTTGTTTCTGGAGATTTTCTTTGATCCTTTCTTTTCTCTGTCACTTTTGGTCTTTCCTTTCCACTGAAAGACTCTCCTTTAATATTTCTTGCAGGGCTGGTTTAATGGTCACAAACCCCTTTAGTTTTTGTTTGTCTGGGACACTCTATCTCTCCTATTCTGAATGATAGCTTTACTGGATACAGTATTCTTGGCTTCAGTTTTATCCCATTCAGTACTTTGAATATATCATGCCACTCCCTTCTGGCTTGTCAAGTTTCTTTTGAGATATCTCAAGCTAGCCTTATGGGTTTTCCCTTGTAAGCTAAGGTCTTCTTTTGTCTTGCTTTTAAGATTTTTTTCTTTATCACTATATTTTGAAAATTTAATTACAATATGTCTTGGTGTTGACCTGTTTTTGTTGATTTTGGTGGGAGTTCTCTGTGCCTCCTGGATCTGGATGTCTTTTTTCTTCCCCAGGTTAGGGATGCTTTCTGCTATTATTTCTTGAAATAAACTTTCTGTCCCCTTTTCTCTCTCTTCTTCTTCTTGGACTCCTATAATGCTAATGTTACTATGTTTGGTGGAGTCACTGATTTCCCTAAGTCTGTTCTCATGCTGCTTAATTCTTCTTTTGTTCAACTTCACTATTTTCCATATTTTGTCTTCTATGTCACTAATTCATTCCTCTGCTTCTTCCACCTTGCTGTTCATTGCATCAAGCCTGTTTCCAATCTTGTTTATTGCACTCTTCATCTCTGATTTATTCTTTTTTAACTCTTTTATCTCTGTGGTAAGGGTCTACCTAATAGTGTCTTCTATTGTTGGCTCAAGCCCAATTAGTGTCATTATGATTTTTGCTTTAAATTCTCCATCAGGCATGTTACTTAGATCTGTTTTGCTTAGCTCTCTGGCTGTGGCCTTATCTTGTTCTTTCATTTGGAATAAATTCCTCCATCTTGGCATTTTGTCTAAGTCTCTGCCTTCTTCTCTGTGTTAGGAAAGCCAGTTATGCTTTCTGCTCATGAAAGTAATAGCTTTATGAAGAAGAGGTCATGTAGTGTCCAGGGCCTGACACTTCAGTGAATATCTCTGGTGTGGGCTGTGTGTGCTCTGCTGTTGGGTTCTGGCTGCTCTATCCTTCACCAGTCATCTGCAGTGGATCTCCTTCCCTGCTGTGGGCAGTGTTTTGTCCTTGACCAGGGTGTGGCAAGTTTTAACTAGTTGTGCTCTTGTCTGCTTGTCAAATGAGACCTGATACTATTTCCACAAGAATGGGCCTGTGGAACACTCTGGTCAGGAGAAGTGGTATGGGCAGCAGTTTGTGTTGGTGTCCTGGGTAAGTGGTTTTCCATACTGGGTCTGAGGCAAGCTTGACCAAGAGGATCTGTCCCAACAGTATGCAGGGCTGTGGGGCATGGTGTATGCAAGTTAGGTAGCCATTGCCAGTGCTACAAAGTTTACCAGAGTTACTCAATATTTATGCTAAGGGAAGGGGGAGAGAAATGTCACCAGCCACCTCCTTTGTTCTCAGAGAGCCTCTCTGTGAATGCTGCCTCTTGGGGACTAGCTCTAAGTAGAGGGAATAATCTCCCTGCTGTAGCCCCAGGCATTCTTCAAATTGATGTTTCCACACTGTCTGCCCCCAAGTTGTTTGCTTGCCTTCTCTCCAGGAGCAGGGTAGTACCCTTTGGGCTTTATTTCAGCCAAGTCTGCTGACCTTTAAAACTCCAGGCTTTAAGCCCCACTGGTAGCAAGAACTCATAAAATTCAGCCCTCTATGTTTTTCAAGCCAACAGCTTTGGGGAAATGCTCTCCTTGTGCATTCCCTTATGTGCTCCTCTCTTGCATGCTTTTCTGTGACCAGGGCTCTGCCCTTCTATAGCACCCGTGATCCGTTTCTCTCCTAAATCACATCTCCACACTTCTGATCTTCTTTGATGTGGTCTCTTCTCCCCCTTTAGTTGTAGAGTTTGTTCTGTCAGTCTTTAAGTTGATTTCTGGTGTATTTAGGATGATTTGATAATTATCTAGTTATGTTTGTGGACAAGAAGCCTAGGGTACTCCTACTCTTCCACCATTTTCCTTCTCCTGTCTTGTATCTTTGTTGTCTGTCTTTTCCTGTATTGTCATCTTCCTCTGGGTTTTATTATTTTTTTGCATTAATATACTTTGATTTATTTCTTTTTCTTTTGTGTAGCTACTATAGATATATCTGACTGTTATAGTGGTGTATTTTAAGCTGAAATCAACTTAAGTTCAATTGCAAACAAAACTCTATTCTTTAATACCCACCCTCTTTGTTATTGTTGTCACCAACTTAAGTGTATTCATACTGTTTATCTTGTAACATTTTAGTTATATCTATTTTTAATACTTTTAGTTTTAGCTTCTGTGCTAGAACTTAAAGGAATTTTCCCACAGCCATTATAGTAATAGAGTAATCTGTATTTGTCTATATGATGTTGTGTTGGTAAGGTTTTTTTAAATTGTTATTTATAATTTATTGTCTGTTAGTTCCACAGAAATTGCATTGAGTAGGGAAGGATAATCTTCATATCTCACAATCATTCAATAATCATTTAAACACTATGAAATTTGTCTCCAAATATCTTTGTCCCTCCTTGCCCCCATATACACTATTTATCCTCCAATCTATTCTCAGTTATGAAGGGTTGGTCTCTGGCTAATGGTAGAATTTTGGAAACATCCAGTATAAATTTAGAAAATGAAAATCAATTTCAAATTGATATTACAAGTTTTGCAGAGCTGCAAAGTGATGTTTCATGGATCACTGGAAAACCTGAGAAAATCAGCACTGATTTGTTGTTCATTGTAAAAATTATTGTAATATTGTCATATAACCTAAATTTTATTAAATATAATATAATATGAACTTATTTTTATAACTGCTAGTTTGTTTTTTCTTTTTAAAAAAGATTTTATTTATTTCACAGAGAGAGTGATAGTGAGAGCAGGAACACAAGCAGGGGGAGTGGGAGAGGGAGAAGCTGGCTTCCCGCTGAGCAGGGAGCCCGATGTGGGACTTGATTCCAGGACCCTGGGATCATGACCTGAGCTGAAGACAGATGCTTAATGACTGAGCCACGCAGGTGCCGTTTTTTCTTTTATTTTAAAAATATTTTTATTCGAGTATAGTTGACACATAATGTTACATTAGTTTCAGGTGTATAATATGGTGATTCAGCTTCTCTATACATTATGCTATGCTCTCAAGTGTAACTACCATCTGTCACCATACAACACAATTACAATATCATTGACTATATTCCCTATGCTGTGTCTTTATTTCCATGACTTATTCATTCTGTTGCTACAAGCATGTACCTCTCACTCCCCTTCACCCATTTTGCCCATTCCCCCCACCACACCACCCTCCCCTCTGGCAACCATGAGTTTGTTCTTTGCATTTATGCATCTGATTCTGCTTTTTGTTTGTTTATTCATTTGTTTTGGTTTTTAGATTCCACATATGAATGAAATCATATGGTACTGTGTTGCTGTTTAATGTCCCTTTAGTTCAACTTCAAGAACTCCCTTTAGCATTTATTATAGGGCAAGACTAGTGATCTTGGTCAACTTTTGTCTGGGAAAGTTGTTTCTCTACTTCATTTTAGAAGATAGAACTTTAAGACTTTCTAGAGAGATGTTAATTTTGTGGGGAGCCCTGGAGAAGTTGGGGCACTGGTACATGGGTCAACTGTTTCTCTACTCATGAGGAAACAGATCTTGAATTTTTTATCTATTTTCTCTGTGCTGAATAGGGGGAGGACCCAGATTGCCTACCAGCCCAAGCTGCCATCTTTGTCTAACCCTGAGTGGCTGGATGGTGCTCTATCTGCCAGAACTCCAATACTGGCAAATCACAAGTCACTCCTCTGGAAAGCTCCCTTGAAAAGTTGGGGTATTGGATACATAAACCAATTTCTTCCCTTCCTTGGGTGAATCTGGGACTAGGAGGTCTCTTGCTGATCATATGGCACTGTGTTGGGAGCAGAGATTCCAGTGAGAGGGTGTCCTAACTCTTCCTAGTGGCTTCAGTGAGTCTGATTTTACAATCTCCCAGGGTGCAAGAGCCATTCCATTGGTTTCTGGATTTCTCACAGAGGGAATTTGCCTATGAATTGTTGCTGAATTGGTGTGTTTATGGGAGAAAAGTGGGTTCAGAGCTTCCTATTCTACCATCTTGTTGATGTCACTTCTGATGTGTCTTTCTCAATGAGTTTTCAAATTATTGACACTGTTTTCTAACTTTGTTTTGGATTACTATTTTTTTTAAATTGCTGTATTGAGATATATTTCACATATCATAAAATTCAGCCTTTAAAGTACAGTTACTTTTTTTTGGTATATTCACAAAGTTGTTCATCACCACCACCAATTTTATAAATTTTATCACCCCTAAAGATACTGTATAGCTATTATGAGTTACTCATTTAAACCCCTGGAAGCCATTAACCTAATTTCTGTCTCTATAGATTTGCCTATTCTGATCATTGTATGTAAGTGGATACATATAATTTGTGGCTTTTTCTGTTTGGCTACTTTCAGTTTAACCTGGTAAGGAACTGACCAACTGTTTTCCAAAGTGGCTGCATCATTTTATATTTCCACCAGCAATGTATGAGGGTTTCAATTTCTCCATATCATCACCAACACTTGTTATTGTCTGTCTCTTTTATTATGGCTATTTAGTGGGTGTGAAGTGTTATCATACTGTGGTTTTGATTTCCATTTCCCTGATGACTAATGATGCTGAGCATTGTTTTTTCAGTGTTAATTGGCAATCTGTACATCTTCTTTGGAGAAATGTCTGTTAAGATTGGTTTTGACTATTTTTGAGTTGGGTTTTATTAGTTATCAAGTTGTTAGACTTCCTTATATAGTCTAGATACAAATCCTGGATAGGATATATGTATTGCAAAGATTTTATCCCATTCTGTGGACTGTATTTTTGCTTTTTTGAAGATGTGATATGCTGCACAGAATTTTAAATTTTGATCTAATTCACTTTATCTTTTTCTTTTGTTGCTTGTATTTTTTTCATATTTAAAAAAAAAAAACATTGACAGGGGCACCTGGGTGGTACTGTCGGTTAAGTGTCCAACTCCTGGTTTTGGCTCACGTTGTGATTTCAGGGTCATGAGATAGAGCCCCGTGTCAGGCTCCATACTCAGCATGGAGTCTACTTGAGATTCTCTCTCCCTCTCTTTCTGCACCTCCCATTCGTGCTCTTTCTATCTAAAATAAATAAATAAATCGTTAAAAAAACCACTGATGAAACCAAGCTTATGAATTTTTTTCTTATGTTTTCTGCTAAAACTGTTTATAATTTTAGCTCTTATATTTAATGCTTTGATTATTTTTGAATTAATTTTTATATATAGTATGAGGTAAGAATACTTTATTCTTTCTTTGAATTTTTAAAAAAAGTTTTTATTTAAATTCCAGTTAATTAACATACATTGTAATGCTAGTTTCAGGTATAAAATAGAGAGATTCAACACTTCCATACATCACCCTGTGCTCATTACAACAAGTGTACTCCTTATTCCCCATCACCTATTTAACCCATTCCACCATCCCCCTCCCCTCTGGTAACCATCAGTTTGTTCTCTATAGTTAAGAATCTGCCTGTTGGTTTGCCTCTCTCTCTCTTTTTTCCCTTTGCTAATTTGTTTCTTAAATTCCACATATGAGGGAAATCATATGGTATTTGTTTTTCTCTGATTGGCTTATTTCATTTAGCATAATACCCTCTAGTTCCATCCATGTCACTGCAAATAGCAAGATTTCATTAGTTTTTATGGCTGAGTAATATTCCATGATATATATATATCCCACATCTTCCTTATCTATTCATCAGTTGATGGACACTTGCACTGTTTCCATAATTAGGCTGTTGTAGATAATGCTGCTATAAACATTGGGGTGCACGTATCTCTTTGCATTAGTATTTTTTATTCTTTGGGTACACATCTGGTAGTGCAAATGCTGGATTATAGGGTACTTCTATTATTAACTTTTTGGAGAACCTCCATACTGTTTTCCAGAGTGACTGCATGATTTTGCATTCCCACCAAAAGAGCAAGAGGGTTCCCCTTTCTCCATATCCTTGCCAACATCTGTCATTTCTAGTGTTGATTTTAGCCATTCTGACAGTTGTGAGGTTATATCTCATTGTAGTTTTGATTTGTATTTCCCTGATGATCAGTGATGTTGAACCTGTCTGTACTCTGTAAACTATAAAACACCAATGAAAGAAATTGAAGAGGACACAAATAAATGAAAAGACATTCCATGCTCATGGATTGGAAGAACAAATATTGTTAAAATGTCTATGCTACCCAAAGCAATCTACACGTTTAATGCAATCCCTATCAAAATACCAACAACATTTCTCACAGAGCTAGAATGAACAAACAATTCTAGAATTTGTGTGGAAACACAAAAGACCCCAAATAGCCAAAGCAACCTTGGAAAAGAAAAAGCAAAGCTGGAGGCATCACAATTCCAGACTTGAAGTTATATTGCAAACCTGTAGTGATCAAGACAGTATGTTACTGGCACAAAAAGTGACATATAGATCAATGGAACAAAATAAAAAACCCAGGAATGGACCATAACTCTATGGTCAACTAATCTTCAACAAAGCAGGAAAGAATATCCAATGGAAGAAAAGACAGTATCTTTAAGAAGTGGTGTTTGGAAAACTGGACAGCAACAGGCAAAAAATGAAACTGGACCACTTTTTTTACACTACAGAGAAAAATAAATTCAAAATGGATAAAAGATCTAAATGTAAGATATGAAACCATAAAAATCCTAGAGGAGAACACAACCAGTAACCTCTGACATCAGCCATAGCAACTTCTTTCTAGAGAGATATCTCCCGAGGCAGCAGAAATAAAAGCAAAAATAAACTATTGGGACTTCATTGAAATAAAAAACTTCTGCTTAGGGAAGAAACCATTCAACAACACTAAAAGGCAACCAATGGAATGGGAGAAGATATTTGCAAATGACATACCTGATAAAGGATTAGTATCCAAAATATGTAAAGAACTTGTACAACTAAACACCCAATATGAATAATCCAATTAAAAAATGGGCAGAAAACATGCATAGACAGTGTTCCAAAGAAGACATCCAGATGGTCAAGAGATACATGAAAAGACAACTTCATTCTTTTGCATATGAATATTCAGTTGTTTCAACACATTTGTTGGAAAGACTATTCTTTCCCAATTGCATTTTTTTGGTATGCTTGTCAATAACCAATTGAACATAAATATATGGGCTTATTTCTGGACTCTCAATTTTATTCTTTTGGTTTATATGTCTATCCTTATTCCAGTACCACAGTCATGATTACTGTAGCTTTGTAGTAAGTTTTGATATTGACACATGTGAGTTCTTTGACTCTGTACTTTTCCAAGATTGTTTTGGTTTTTCCAGGTCCCTGCATTTCCATCTGAATTTTAGGATCAAATTGTCAATTTCTGCAAAAAAACCATCTGGTGCCTTTGATAGAGATTTTATTGAATCTGTAGGTCTTTTTAGGAAGTTCCATTTTGCCATCTTAATAATATTAAATCTTCTGATCTATGAACACAGAATGTGTTTCTACTCATTTAGGTCTCTAATTTCCTTCAGTGATTTTTTTGAAGTTTTTAGGGTATATGTTTTACACTTCTTTTGTTAAATTTATTCATAAGTATTTGGATTTTTTGATGCTACTTTATATGGAATTGTCTTAATTTTGTTTTGGATAGTTTATTGATCATGTATAGAATTACAGTAAATTTTTGTATACTGATGTATCCTGCTACTTAGCTGACTTCATTTATTATTTCTAATAACTTGGGGAAGATTCCTTAAGATTATGTATATGATTATATTATTTGCAAATGTAGATATTTTGACTTCTTCTTTTCCATTCTGGTGGCTTTTTTTTTTCTTTCATTTTCTTACTTATTTGCTCATGGCTAGAACTTCCAGTAAAATGATGAATAAAAGTTAGGAGAATAAACATGCTTGTCTTATTCCTGATTTTAGGGGTAAAGCTTTCAGGCTTTTACCAGCAAGTATGATGTTAGTTGTGGGGTTTTTCTATATATATATATTTCCCTAAACAGGTTGAGGAAATTTTCTTCTATTTCTAGTTTGTTAAGTGTTTCTATCATGAAATCATGGTAGATTTAGTGAAATGCCTTTTCTACATCTATTGAGAGGATCATATGGTTTGGCCTTTATTCAGTTAATATGGTGTGTTACATTAATTGGTTTTTAAGTGTTGAACCAAATTCACATTCCCAGGATAAATCCCACTTGTTAATGTTATATAATTCTTTTTATGTATGACTAGACTTTGTTTGTTAGTATTTTGCTGAGGAACTTTACATCTATATTCATAAGGGATATTAGTGAGCAGTTTTCTTGTGATATCTTCATTTGGCTTTGGTATTAGGGTAATATTGAATTCATATAATGAGTTGAAAAGTGTTCCTTCTTTTTCTAGTTTTGAGAGTGTGTGAAGAATTCTTTAAACATTTGGTAAAATTCACCAGTGGAACTATCTGGTCCTGGGTTAATTCTTTGTGAGAAGTTGTGAAAATTACTAATTTTTATCTCATTATTATAGGCTCATTCATATTTTCTATTTCTTCTTGAGTCAGTTTTAGTTGTTTGTATCTTTTCAGGTATTCATTTTATCCATATTATCTAATTTGTTGGATTATAGTTGTTTACACTATTCCTCTATCATCATCTTTATTTCTGTAGGATCAGTAGTAATGTTCCCTCTTTTATTCTTAATTTTAATAAGTTGAGTCTTCTCTCTTTTTTCTTGATCAGTATGGCTTAAGGTTTGTCAGTTTTTTTGATCTTTTAAAAGGACCACCTTTGGTTCCATTGATTTTCTCTATTGTTTTCTGTTCTCTCTTTCATTTATTTCTGATATAATGTTTATGTTTTATTCCTTTCTGCTTGTTTTGGGTTTAGTTTTCTCTTCTTCTAGTGTCTTCAGGTGTTAGGTTAGATTACTGATTTACTCCTCTGTTTTTTGTATAGGCATTTATTTTTATTTTTATTTATTTTTATATTTACCTACAAATCTTATTTTATTTATTATTTAAATTCAATTAGCCAACATATAGCACATCATTAATTTCAGATGTAGTGTTCAATAATTTATCAGTTGCATATAACACCCAGTGTTCATCATATCATGTGCTATTAGAACTACTGTCATCTTATTTATATATACACTTACCTTTACTGGTGCTCTGTATTTCTTTATGTGGATTGGAATTACTGTTCAGTGTCTTTTCACTTTAGCCTGAAAGACTACATTTCATATTTATAGAGGGGAAGAACTGCTAATGATGATTCTCTCAGGTTTGATTGCATTGAAAGCCCTTATTTTTTTTTTAACTTGAGTGTACTTGACACACAATGTTACATTAGTTTCAGGTGTACAACTTGAACCATGTTCACAAGTGTAGCTACCGTCTGTCCTGGCACATTACTGTTGCAATATCATTGACTATACTCCTTATGCTGTGCTTTTATTCCTCTGACCTATTCACTACATAACTGGAAGCCTGTATCTCACACTCCTCTTCACCCATTTTGCCCAGTCCCCAGGTATGACAATTTGTTCTTTGTATTTGCAGGTATGATTCTGTTTTTTATTTGTTTATTCATGTGTTTTGTTTTTTTTTTTAGATTCCACTTAAGAATGTAATCATGTGGTATTTGTCTTTCTCACTCTGAATTATTTCACTTACCATAATACCCTCTAGATCCATCTATGTTGTCACAAATGGTACAATCTCATCCTTTTTATGGCTGCATAACATAGCATTGCATATATTTATATACCACATCTTCCTTATCCATTCATCTATTGAGGGGACACATAGGTTGCTTCCACATCTTGGCTATTATAAATAAAGCTGCAATAAACATAGGGGTGCAGATATCTTTTTGAATTACTGTTTATATTTTCTTTGGGTAAATACCCAATAGTGGAATTATTGGATCATATGGTATTCCTATTTTTAATTTTTTGAGGAACTTCCATACTGTTTTCCACAGTGGTTGCACTAATTTACAATCCCACCAATAGTCCACAAAGGTTCCCTTTCCACCACATGCTCACCAACACTTGTTATTTCTTGTCTTTTTGATTCCAGTCATTTTGACTGGTATGAGCTACCATCTAATTATGGTTTTGATTTGCATTTTTCTGATGATTAGTGATGTTGAGCATCTTTTCATGTCTCTGTTGGCCATCTGCATGTCTTCTACTCAGGTCCTTTCCTATTTTTTATTTGGATTGTTCATATTTTTTGGTGTTGAGTTATATAAGGTTTTATATATTTTGTATATTAACTCCTTATTGGACACATCATTTACAAATATCTTCTCCCATTCAGTAAGCTGTCTTTTTGTTTTGGTGATTGTTTTCTATGCTGTGCAATAGATTTTGGTGTAGTCCCAGTAGTTTATTTTTGCTTTTGTTTCCCTTGCCTGCGGAGACATATCTAGAAATATGTTGCTACAGCTGATGTCAAAGAAATTACTGCCAGTTTTCTTCTAGGAGTTTTATGGTTTCAAGTCTCACATTTAGGTCTTTAATCCATTTTGACTTTAATTTTATGTATGGTCTAAAGAAAGTGGTACAGTTTTGCTCTTGTACATGTAGCTGTCCAGTTCTCCCAGCATTATTTATTAAAGAGACTGTCTTTTCCTTATTGTATATTCTTGCCTCCTTTGTCATAGATTAATTGATCACATAATCCTGGGTTCATTTCTGGGTTGTCTATTCTGTTCTATTGATCTATGTGCCTATTTTTGTGCCAGTACCATACTGTTTTAATCACTACAGCTTTGTAATTTATCTTCAAATCTGGGATTGTGATACTTCCAGTTTTGTTCTTTTTTTTTTTTTCAAGATTTCTTTGGCTATTAGGGGTCTTTGGGGATTCCATACAAATTTAAAAATTGTTTGTTCTAGTTCTGTGAAAAATGTTGTTGGTGTTTTGATAAGGATTGCATTAAACATGTAGGTTGCTTTGGATAGTATTGTCCTGTTAACCATATTTTTTTCTTCCAACCCATGAGCATGGAATGTCTTTCCATTTCTTTGTGTCATCTTCAATTTCTTTCACCAGCGTTTTATATTTTTCAGTATATATATCCTTCGTCTCTTTGGTTAGGCTTTTTCTTAGGTATCTTATTACTTTTGTTGCAATTGTAGATGGTATTGCTTTCTTAATTTCTCTTTTTGCAGTTTCATTATTCATTGTATATAAATGCAAGATTTCTGTACATTGATTTTGTATCCTGTGACTTTACTGAATTTGTTTACTAGTTCTATCATTTTTTTGGTGGAGTCTTTTGTGTTTTCTACATATAGTATCATGTCATCTGTAGAGAATGAAAGTTTTACTTCTTCCTTACCAATTTGGATGCCTTTTTTCCCTTTTTGTTGTCTGATTGTTGTGCTGCTTCTAGTACTATGTTAAATAAAAGCAGTGAGAGTAGACATCTTTGTCTTATTCCTGATCTTAGAGGAAAAGCTCTCAGTATTTCCTCATTAAGGATGATGTTAGCTGTGGGTTTTTCATATATAGCATTTATTATGTTGAGGTATGTTCTTCTAAACCTACTTTGATGAGGGTTTTTATCATGAATGGATGTTGTACTTTGTCAAATGCTTTTTCTGCATCTATTGAAATGATCATATGGTTCTTACTCTTTTCCTTACTGATGTGATGTATCACATTGTTTGATTTGCAAATATTGAACTACTCTTTCAACCCAGGAATAAATCCCACTTGATTATGGTGAATGGTTATTTAAAGTATAGTTGAATTCCGTTTGCTAGTATTTTGTTGAGGACTTGTCCATCTATGGTCATCAGGGTTATTGGTCTGTAGTTCTCTTTTTTTGTGGTGCCTTTTTTTTTTTTTCAAGGTAATGCTAGCCTCATAGAATGAGTTTGGAAGGTTTTTTTTCCTTTCTAGTTTTTGGAATAGTTTGAGAAGAATAAGTATTACCTCTTCTTTAAATATTTGGTAGAATTTGCATGTGAAGCCATCTGGTCCTGAACTTTTGTTTGTTGGGAGTTTTTGGATTACTGATTCAATTCCTTCTCTGGTTATCTGTCGATTCAAATTTTGTATTTCTTCCCATTTCAGTTTTGGTAGTGTATATATTCCTAGAAATATATAAATTTCTTCCATACATATCCAATTCTTCCAGGTTTTGCAATTTGTTGGTATACAGTTTTACATAATATTCTCTTATAACAGTTTGTATTTCTGTGGTGTCGTTTTTTCTCCTCTCTCATTTGTGACTTTATTTATTTGAGTCCTTTCTCTTTTTTTCTTGATAATTCTGTTTAGAGGTTGATCAATTTTATTGATTTTTTTCCAAGGAAGCAGCTCCTGTTTTTTTGATCTGTTCTATTGCTTTTAAGTCCATATCATTTATTTCTGCTCTAATCTTTATTTCCTTCCTTCTTTTGGCTTTAGGTTTTGTTTGCTGTTCTTTTTCTAGCTCCTTTAAGTGTAAAGTTAGGTTGTTTATTTGAGATTTTTCTTTCTTCTTGAAGTAGTTGGCCTATATTGCTATCAACTTCCCTCTTTTATCCAGCAAGACTTTTGCTACATCCCAAAGGTTGTGGACCATTGTGTTTTCACACATTTCATTTTTATTTGTTTCCATGTGCTTTTTTATTTCTTTTTTTATTTCCTGGTTGACTCATTCATTGTTTGGTAGTATGTTATTTAACCTCCATGTATTTTGGCCTTTCCATATTTTTTCCTGACTTCTTGCTTCATATCATTGTGGTCAGAAATGATGCATGGGGGGTGACTGAGTGGCTCAGTCAGTTAAGCCTCTGACTCTTGGTTTTGGTTCAGGTCATGATCTCATGGATTGTGAGATCAAACTCTGTATTGGTCTCCACAGTCAGCAGAGAGTGTGCTTGAAGATTCTCTCCCTCTGCCTCTCCTCTCACTCTTGGTCTTTCTCTCTCTCTCAAATAAATAAATCTTAAAAAAAAAGAAAAGAAATGATGCATGGTATGAGTTCGATATTTCTGAATTATAGAGGCTTGTTTTGTGGGCTAATATGTGGTGTGTTCTGGAGAATGTTCCACGTGCACTTGAGAAGAAGGTGTATTCTGCTGTTTTAGGATGGAATGTGTGATTATATCTCTTAAGTTCATCTGGTGTAGTGTGTCATGCAAAGCCATTGTTTCCCTGTTGATTTTCTGTTTAGATAATTTGTCCATTGTTGTAAGTGGGGTGTTAAAGTCCCCTATTACTCTATTATCAATTAGATCTTTATGTTTGTTATTAATTGTTTTGTATATTTCAGTGCTCTCATGTTGAGTCCTAAATATTTATAGTTGTTATGTCTTCTTGTTGGATTGTCCCCTTTGTTACTACATAGTTTCCTTCTTTGTCTCTTGTTACAATCTTTGTTTTAAAATCTATTTTTTTGGATGTGAGTATTGCTACTTCAGCTTTCTTTTGACATTCATTTGCATGATAGATATTTTCCCCTTCCCTCACTTTCAATCTGCAGGTGTCTTTAGGTCTAAAATGATTCTCTTGTAGGCAGCATATAGAAGGCTTTAGTTTTTTTATCCACCTAATCACCCTCTGTCTTTTGACTGCAGCGACATTTACATTCAAAGTAATTATTGGTAGTATTTACTGTCATTTTATTATTTGTTTTGTGGTTGTTTCTGAAGATTTTTTCTCATCCATTCTTGTCTTTCTCTTTTATGGTTTGCTGATTTTCTTTAGTGATATATTTCGATTTCTCTCTTTAATCTTTGCATGTTTATTAGTGGCTTTTGATATATGGTTACTATTAGATTTGTATATAACCTTCTCTACAAATAGCAGTATATATTAATTTGATGGTTGTTTAAGTTTGAACCTATTCTTTTCTCCTCTCCTCCCTATGTTTTATGTATATGTTATTATGTTTTATATCCTTTTTCATGAATTCTTTGACTTTTTACAGAAATATTCATTTTTACTGCTTTTGCTTTTCCTGCCTTTATTCTGTTGCTTTTGATCTCTCCTTTCCACTCAAGGAATCCTCTCTAATATTTCTTGTAGCATCCCCTTGAATATTTCCTATAGAGTTTTGTTTGTCTGAGAAACTCTTTATCTTTCCTTCCATCCTGAATGATAGTCTTGCTGGATAAAAGATTCTTGGCTGAAGATCTTTCCCATTCAACATGTTGAATATATCATGCCACTCCCTTCTGGCTTGCCATGTTTCTGTTGAGAAATCTCCAGCTGGCCTTATGGGTCTTTCCTTGTAAGTTAAGGACTTCTTTCATCTTGCTGCTTTTAATTTTTTTCTTTATCACTATATTTTGACAATTTAATTACAGTTTCTCTTGATGTGGATCTACTTTTGTTGATTTTGATGGGACTTCTCTGTTTCTCCTGGATCTGAATGTATGTTTCCTTCCCCAGATTAGGGAAGTTTTCAGCTATTCTCTCTTCTCATAAATTTTCTGCCCTTTTTTCTCTCTTCTTCTGGGACTCCTATAACGTGAATGTTATTATGTTTGATGGAGTCACTGAGTTCCCCAAGTCTATTATCGAGTTCTTTAATTGTTCTTTCTCTATTTTAGCTTTATTCCTTTCCAATACTTGGTCTTCTAGGTCATTAATTCATTCCTCTCCTTCTTCCAGCCAGCCACTCATTGTATCAGGTGTGTTTTTAATCTCATTTATTGCACTCTTCATTTCTGATTGATGCTTTTTTAACTCTTTTATCTCTATGGTAAAGGTCTTACTGATGTTTTCCATTCTTTCCTCAAGCCCAGTGAGTACACTTATGATTGTTGGTTTAAATTCTCCATCAGCCATGTTGTTCATATTTGTTTTGCTTAGATCTCTGACTGTGATCTTATCTTGTTCTTTTATTTGGGATAAATTCCTCTGGTTTCTCATTTTGTCTAAGTCTCTGCTTTCTCTGTGTTAGAAAAGCTAGTTATGTCTCCTGCTCCTGAAAGTATTGGCCTTATGAGAAAGAGGTCATGTAGTGCCCAGGGCCTGGTGCTACAGGAAGTTCCTCCAGTGTGTTCTATGTGCTTTGATGTGCTGTTCTGGCTGCTCTGTCCTTCAGGCCAGTCATCTGCAGAGGTTCTCTTTGCCTGCTGTGGGCATTGTTTGGTTTCTGGCCCCACTGTGGTGCATTCTAACTAAGTGTGTTTTTCTGCCTGTGAAATGAGACCTGTCACCACCTTCATTGAAACTGAAGCCTTGCAAAACTCTCTGGTTGAGAGATGTGGTGTGGTAGGGGTTTGTGCTGGTCTTCCAGGGGAAGGGCCCACTGTGCTGGAATTGAAGCAAGCTTGACTGAGAAGGGCAGTCCCGCCAGAATGCAGGGGTGTGGGGCTTGGTGTAAGCAATTTAGGCAGCCAGTGTCCTTGCTCAGCTGCTTCCTGCAGGCATCTCTCTTTGTGCTGAGGGGCCAGGGAGGGAAACGGCACTGGCCAGCTCTTTTGATCCTGAAGAGGTATCTCCACCTATAATGCCTTTATGGAACATACTCCAAGAAGAGCAAATAATCTCCACACTATCTGCTCCAAGCATTCTTCAGATTGCTGTTTCCACACTGTATGCCCAGGTTGTTTGCCTTCCTTCTCTCCAAGAGCAACACAGTGCCCTCCAGGCTCTATCTCAGCCAAGCCTGCTGCCCTTTAAAATCTCAGGCTTTAAGCCCCACTTGTCTCGAGAACTCATTAAATTCAGCCCCTCTCATTTTCGAAACCAGTGGCTATGGGGATACACTCTCCTTGTGCATTTCCCTGTGTGCTCCTCTTTCTCTCTCCCCCTTCTCAGCGACCACTGCTCCCTTCCCTCCAAAGCAGTTAGGATACAGTTTCTTTCCTAAACCATGACTTCACACTTCCTACCTTCTGTAACATGGCATCTTCTCTCCCTTTAATTGTGGAGTTTGTTCTGTCAGTCCTCCGGTTCTGAAGGGTATTTAGGATGATTGGATAGTTACCTAGTTTTATTCTTAGGATGAGGTGAGCCTAGGATCCTTCTATTCTGCTGCCATATTCCTGTCTTCTTTATTTTTAATTTTTTTGAGGAAGCTACATACTTTTCCACAGTGGCTACACCAGCTTGCATTACCCCCAACAGTGTGCAAGGATTCTTTTTTCTCCACATCCTTGCAAACACTTATTTCTTGTGTTTTTTATTATAGCCATTCTGACAGGTGTAAAGTGATATTCATTGTGGTTTTGAGTTGCATTTCACTGATGATTAGTGATGTTGAGCATCTTTTCCTATGTCTATAGGCCATTTGAATGTCTTCTTTGGAAAAATGTCTATTCAGTTTCTCTGCTCATTTTTAAATAGGATTATGTGTTGTTCTGGTGTTGAGTTGTATATGTTCTTTCTATATCTTGGATATTAACTTCTTTTTTTTTAAGATTTTATTTATTTATTTGACAGAGAGAGACACAGCGAGAGAGGGAACACAAGCAGTGGGAGTGGGAGAGGGAGAAGCAGGCTTCCCGCGGAGCAGGGAGCCCGATGTGGGGCTCGATCCCAGGACCCTGGGATCATGACCTGAGCTGAAGGCAGACACTTAATGACTGAGCCACCCAGGTGCCCTGGATATTAACTTCTTATTGGATACATAAGTTGCAAATATCTTCTCCCATTCATTAGGTTGACTTTTTGTTTTGTTGATGGTTTTCTTTGCTGTGCAAAACTTTATTTTGATGTAGTCTAATAGTTTATTTTGGCTTTTGTTTCCCTTGCCTCAGGAAAAATATCTAGAAAAATATTTGTACAGCTTATGTCAAAGAAATTACTGCCTGTATCTTTTTCTAGGAGTTTTGTTTTTAGTTCCCATATTTAGGTCTTTAATCTGTTTTGAGTTTACTTTTGTGTATGGTGTAAGAATGTGGTCCAGTTTTATTCTTTTGCACATACCTGTCCAGTTTTCCCAACACTACTTGTTGAAAAAAACTTTCTTCTGTATTGCATATTCTTGCCAACTTTGTCATTGATCAATAGATTAATCAATTGTCATTGATCAATAATATAATTGTGGGTTTGTTTCTGGGCTCTCTATTCTGTTCCATTGATCTACATGTCTATCTTTGTGTGAGTACCATATTGTTTCGATTTCTACAGCCTTTAGTATATCTTAAAATCTGGGATTGTGATGCTTCCACCTTTGCTCTTTTTGCAAGATCGCCTTGCCTAGTCAGGGTCTTTTGCAGTTTCTTTTTTTAAAAAAGATTTTATTTATTTATTTGTCAGAGAGAAAGAGAGAGCACAAGCAGGGGGAGTGGGAGGCAGAGGGAGAAACAGGCTCCCTACTGAGCAAGGAGCCTGACGTGGGACTCAATCCCAGGACCCTGGGATTATGACCTGAGCTGAAGACAAATGCTTAGCTGACTGAGCCAGCCAGGTGTCCCTCTTTTGCAGTTTCATACAAATTTTAGCATTATTTATTCTAGTTTTGTGAAAAATGTTAGTATTTTCATAGAAGTTGTACTAAATCTATAGATTGCTTTGTGTAGTATAGACGTTTTAACAGTATTTGTTCTTCCAATCCATGTGTGTGGAATACCTTTCCATTTCTTTCTGTAAACTTCAATTTATTTCATCAGTGTTTTATAGTTTTCAGAGTACGTCTTTCACCTTCTTGGTTATGTTTATTCCTAGGTATTTTATTCTTTTGGTGCAATTATACATGGGATAGTTTTCTTAATATCTTTTCCTGCTACTTTATTATGAATGTATAGAAATGCAACAGATTTCAATATATATGTTTTGTATCCTGAGACTTTAATGAATTCGTTTATCACTTCTAGTATTTTTCTTTTTTTGTTGGAGTCTTTAGGGTTTTTTTATAGCCATCTGTAAATAGTGGAAGTTTTACTTCTTCCTTACCAATTTGAATGTCTTTTATTTCTTTTTCTTGTTTGATTGCTGTGGCTAGGACTTCTAGCCCTACATTGAATAAAACACCCTTGTCTGTTCCTAAACTAAGAGTAAAAGCTCTTAGTTTTTCAGCATTAAGTATGATGTTAGCTTTGAGTTTTTCTTTTCTTTTTTTTAATTTAATTTTATTATGTTATGTTAGTCACCATACAATACATCATTAGTTTTTGATGAGTTCCATGATTCATTGTTTGCATATAACACCCAGTGTTCCATTCAATACGTGCCTTCCTTAATACCCATCACCCGGCTAACCCATCCCCCACTCCCTCCCCTATAGAACCCTCAGTTTGTTTCTCAGAGTCCATAGTCGCTCATGGTTCGTCTCCCCTTCCGATTCCCCCCCTTCATTTTTCCCTTCCTACTATCTTCTTCTTCATCATCTTCTTTTTTAACATATAATGTATTATTTGTTTCAGAGGTACAGGTCTGTGATTCATCAGTCTTACACAATTCACAGCACTCACCATACCACATACCCTCCCCAATGTCTATCACCTAACCACCCCATCCCTCCCATCCCCACCACTCCAGCAACTCTCAGTTTGTTTCCTGAGATTAAGAATTCCTCATTTCAGTGAGATCATATGATACTTGTCTTTCTCTGACTGACTTAATTCGCTTAGCATAGTACCCTCTTGTTCCATCCATGTTGTTGCAAATGGAAAGATTTTTTTTTTCTGATGGCTGCATAATATTCCATTGTATATATATACCACTTCCTCTTTATCCATTCATCTGTTGATGGACACCTAGGCTCTTTCCATAGTTTTGTTATTGTGGACATTGCTGCTATAAACACTGGGGTGCATGTATGCTTTCGGATCACTACATTTGTATCTTTGGGGTAAATACCCAGTAGTGCAATTCCTGGGTCATAGGGGAGCTCTATTTTCAACTTTTTGAGGAACGTCCATACTGTTTTCCAGAGTGGCTGCACCAGCTTGCATTCCCACCAACAGCATAGGAGGGTTCCCCTTTCTCTGCATCCTCACCAACATCTGTCGTTTCCCGACTTGTTAATTTTAGCCATTCTGACTGGTGTGAGGTGTTATCTCATTGAGGTTTTGATTGGGATTTTGCTGATGCCGAGTGATGTTGAGCACTTTTTCATGTGTCTGTTGGCCATTTGGGTGTCTTCTTTGCAGAAATGTCTGCTCATGTCTTTGGTCCATTTCTTGATTGGATTATTTGTTCTTTGGGTTTTGAGTTTGATAAGTTCTTTATAGATTTTGGATACTAGCCCTTTATCTGATATGTCATTTGCAAATATCTTCTCCCATTCTGTCAGTTGTCTTTTGGTTTTGTTGACTGTTTCTTTTGCTGTGCAAAAGCTTTTTATCTTGATGAAGTCCCAATAGTTCATTTTTGCCCTTGCTTCCCTTGCCTTTGGCGATGTTTCTAGGAAGAAATTGCTGTGGCTGAGGTTGAAGAGGTTACTGCCTGTGTTCTCCTTTAGGATTTTGATGGACTCCTGTCTCACATTTAGGTCTTTCAACCATTTTGAGTCTATTTCTGTGTGTGGTGTAAGGAAATGGCCCAGTTTCATTCTTCTGCATGTGGCTGTCCAATTTTCCCAACACCATTTGTTGAAGAGACTGTCTTTTTTCCATTGGGCATTCTTTCCTGCTTTGTCTAAGATTAGTGGACTGTAGATTTGAGGGTCCATTTCTGGGCTCTCTATTCTGTTACATTGATCTATGTGTCTGTTTCTGTGCCTGTACCATACTGTATTTTTTTTTAATTTTTTTAAATTTTAAATTTTATTATGTTATGTTAGTCACCATACAATACATTAGTTTTTGATGTGGTGATCCATGATCCATTGTTTTTGTATAACACTCAGTGTTCCATGCAGCACATGCCTTCCTTAATACCCATCACCGGGCTAACCAATCTCCCCTCCCCCATCCCCTCTAAAACCCTGTTTGTTTCTCAGAATCCATAGTCTCTCATGGTTCGTCTCTCCCTCAAAAATCCCCCCCTTCATTTTTCTCTTCCTTCTAATAATGTCCTCCATGCTATTCCTTATGTTCCACAAATAAGTGAAACCATATGGTAATTGACTTTCTCTGCTTGACTTATTTCACTTAGCATAATCTCCTCCAGTCCCATCCATGTTGATTTAAAGTTGAGTATTCATCATTTCTGATGGCTGAGTAATATTCCATTGTATATATGAACCACATCTTCTTTATCCATTCATCTGTTGAAGGACATCGCAGCTCTTTCCACAGTTTGGCTATTGCGGACATTGCTGCTATGAATATTGGGGAGCATATGGCCCTTCTTTTCACTACATCTGTGTCTTTGGGGTAAATATCCAGGAGTGCAATTGCTGGGTCATATGGCAGCTCTATTTTTAAATTTTTGAGGAATCTCCACACTGTTTTCTAAAGTGGCTGTACCAACTTGCATTCCCACCAACAATGTAAGAGGGTTCCGTTTTCTCCACAACTTCTCCAACATTTCTTGTTTCTTTCCCTGTCCATTTTTGCCATTCTAACTGGTGTAAGGTGGTATCTCAATGTGGTTTTGATTTGAATTTCTCTGATGGCTAATGATGATGAACATTTTTTCATGTGTCTGTTAGCCATTTGTATGTCTTCTTCAGAGAAGTGTCTTTTCATATTTTCTGCCCATTTCTTGATTGATTATTGTTTTTTTGGGTGTTGAGTTTGAGAAGTACTTTATAGATCTTGGATACCAGCCCTTTATCTGTGGTGTCATTTGCAAATATCTTCTCCTATTCTGTGGGTTGCCTCTTTGTTTTGTTGACTGTTTCCTTTGCTGTGCAGAAGCTTTTTATCTTGATGAAGCCCCAAAAGTTCATTTCTGCTTTTGTTTCACTGGTCTTTGGAGATGTATCTTGAAAGAATTTGCTGTGGGTGATGTCAAAGAGGTTACTGCCTATGTTCTCCTCTAAGATTTTGATGGATTCCTGTCTCACATTGAGGTCTTTCATCCATTTTGAGTTTATCTTTGTGTATGGTGTTAGAGAATGGTCGAGTTTCATTCTTCTGCATGTGGCTGTCCAATTTTCCCAGCACCATTTATTGAAGAGACTGTCTTTTTTCCATTATATGTTTTTTCCTGTTTTGTGGAAGATTATTTGACCATAGAGTTGAGAGTCCATATCTGGGTTCTCTATTTTGTTCCATTGGTTTATATGTCTGTTTTTGTGCCAGTACCATGCTGTCTTGGTGATCAAAGCTTTGAAATATAGCTTGAAATAGGGCAACTGAAAGCCCCCAGCTTGGTTTTTCTTTTTCAACATTTCCTTGGTGATTCAGGGTCTTTTCTGATTCCATACAAATTTTAGGATTGTTTGTTCCAGCACTTTGAATAATGTCATTGGAATTTTGATCGGGAAGGTGTTGAAGGTATAGATTGCTCTGGGTAGCATAGACATTTTAACAATGTTTATTCTTCCGATCCATGAGCATGGAAAGTTTTTCCATCTTTTTTGTCTTCTTCCATTTCGTTCAGGAGTGTTCTGTAGTTCCTAGAGTATAGATCCTTTACCTCTTTGGTTAGGTTTGTTCCGAGGTATCTTATGGTTTTTGGTGCTATTGTAAATGGAATCGTTTCTTTAATTTCTCTTTCTACAGTTGCATTGTTAGTGTGTAAGAAAGCAACTGATTTCTGTGCATTGATTTTGTATCCTGCCACATTACTGAATTGCTAGATGAGTTCTAGGTATTTGGTGGTGGAGTCTTTTGGGTTTTCCACATAAATTATCATGTCATTTGTGAAAAGAGAGTGTTTGACTTCTTCTTTCCAATTTGAATACCTTTCATTACTTTTTGTTGTCTGATTGCTGTTGTTAGGACTTCTAGTACTATGTTGAACAATAGTGGTGAGAGTGGGCATCCTTAATGTCTTCCTGATCTTAAGGGAAAGGCTATCATCTTTTCCCCATTGAGGATGATATTCGTTGTGGGTTTTTCCTAGATGGATTTTATGAACTTAAGGAATGGTCTCTCTATGCCTATACTCTGAAGAGTTTTAATCAGGAAAGGATGCTGTATTTTGTCAGATGCCTTTTCTGCATCAATTGAGAGGACCATATGGTTCTTCTCCCTCCTCTTATTAATGTGTTCTATCACACTGATTGATTTACGAAAGTTGAACTACCCTTGCATCCCAGGGATAAAACCCCCTTGGTCGTGGTGGATGATCCTTTTAATGTATTGCTAGATCTTATTAGCTGGGATTTTTTTGAGGATTTTGGAATCCATAGTCATCAGGGATATCAGTCTGAAATTCTCCTTTTTGATGGGGTCTTTGCCTGGTTTGGGGATTAAGGTAATGCTGGCCTCATAGAATAAGTTTGGAAGTTTTCCTTCTGTTTCTATTTTTTGAAACAGCTTCAGTAGAATAGGTATTACTTCTCTGAATGTTTGGTAGAATTCCCCAGGGAATACATCAGGCCCTGGACCTTTGTGTTTTGGGAGGTTTCTGATCACTGCTTCAATCTCGTTACTGGTTATTGGCCTATTCAGGTTGTCAATTTCTTCCTGTTTCAGTCTTGGCCGCTTATAGGTTTCCAGGAAGGCATCCATTCCATCCAGATTGCTCATTTTATTGGCATATAGTTGTTGATAATAATTTCTAATAATTGTTTCTATTTCCTTGGTGTTGGTCGTGATCTCTCCCCTTTCATTCATAATTTTATTAATTTGCATCCTTTCTCTTTTCTTTTGGATAAGTCTGGCTGGTGGTTTATCAATCTTATTAGTTGTTTCAAAGAACCAACTTCTAGTTTCATTGATCTGATCTACTGTGTTTCTGGTTTCTAATTCATTGATCTCTGCTCTAATTTTAATTATTTCTCTTCTAATGCGTGGTTAGGTGTCGTTTGTTGCTTTTTCTCTAGTTCTTTAAGGTGTAGAGTTAGTTGGTGAATTTGGGATTTTTCTATTTTATTGAGTGAGGCTTGGATGGCTATGTATTTCCCCTTTAGGACCGCCTTTGCAGTATCCCATAGGTTCTGGACTGATGTGTTTTCATTCTCATTGATTCCCATGAATTGTTTAAGTTCTTCTTTGATTTCATGGTTGACCCAAACATTTTTAAGCAGTGTGGTCTTTAGCTTCCAAGTGTTTGAATTTCTGCCCAATTTTTTCTTGTGATTGAGTTCCAGGTTTAAAGTACTGTGGTCTGAGAAGATGCAGGGAATAATCTCAGTCTTTTGTTATCAGTTGAGACCTGATTTGTGACCCAGTATGTGGTCTATTCTGGAGAAAGTTTCATGTGCGCTCGAAAAGAATGAGTATTCTGTTGTTTTAAGGTGGAATGTTCTGCATATATCTACGAGGTCCATCTGGTCCAGTGTGTCATTCAAAGCTCTTGTTTCTTTGTTGATTTTCTGCTTAGATGATCTGTCTATTGCTAGAGTAGAGTACTGAGGTCTCCTACAATTAATGTATTGTTATCAATATGACTATTTTGGTTAACAGTTGGCTTATGTAGATGGATGCTCCCATGTTGGGGGCATAGATATTTACAGTTGTTACGTCTTCTTGTTGGATAGACCCTTTAAGAATGATATAGTGTCCTTCTGTGTCTCTAATTACAGACTTTAGTTTAAAATCTAATTTTTCTTTTTTTTTTTTAACGATTTTATTTATTTATTTGAGAGAGAGAATGAGAGACGGAGAGCATGAGAAGGAGGAGTGTCAGAGGGAGAAGCAGACTCCCTGCCGAGCAGAGAGCCTGATGCTGGACTCAATCCCGGGACTCCAGGATCATGACCTGAGCCGAAGGCAGTCGCTTAACCAACTGAGCCACCCAGGTGCCCCTAAAATCTAATTTTTCTGATATAAGAATTGCTACCCCAGCTTTCTTTTGAGGTCCGCTGGAATGGAAGATGGATCTCCATCCCTTCACTTTCAGTCTGGATGTATCTTTAGGTTCCAAATGAGTCTCTTGTAGACAGCATATGGGTGGGTCCTGTCTTTTTATCCAATCTGCAAACCTGTGCCATTTAATGGTAGCATATAGGCCATTGACGTTGAGAGTGATTATTGAAAGACATGAATCAATTGTCATCATGTTGTCTGTGAAGACATTGTTTTTATGGATTTTCCCCGTAAATTTCTGTTGTAGATCACTCTTGGGGTCTTTCTCCTTTTATAGAACTGCCTTCATTTTTCTTGGAGGGCTGGCTTAGTGGTCACATATTCTTTCAGTTTCTGCCAGTTGTGGAAGTTCTGTATCCTCCATCCATTCTAAATGACAG
This sequence comes from Mirounga angustirostris, assembly GCF_029215605.1. Classification (NCBI taxonomy): domain Eukaryota; kingdom Metazoa; phylum Chordata; class Mammalia; order Carnivora; family Phocidae; genus Mirounga; species Mirounga angustirostris. The sequence continues at coordinate 62,817,176 of NW_026991719.1, forward strand.
CCTTGCCGGATACAGTATTCTTGGTTGCATGTTCTTCTTGTTAGTACCCTGAATTTGTCTTGCCAGCCCTTTCTGGCTTGCCAGGTCTCTGTGGATAGGTCTGACATTATTCTGATGTTCCTCCCTCTGTACATAAGGAATCTCTTCCCCTCTAACTGCCCTGAAGATGGTTTCCTTGGTTCTAAGATTTGCAAGTTTTACTATTACATGACAGGGTGTTGGCCTATTTTCCTTGATCTTGGGAAGGGTCCTCTCTGCCTCTAGGACACAAATGTTTGTTTTGTTCCCCAAATTTGGTAAGTTCTCAGCTACGATTTGCTCAAATACATCTTCTAGTCCTCTCTCTCTCTCTACTCTCTCTGGGATTCCAAGTATTCTGATATTGGAACGCTTCATGGTGTCACTTGTTTGTGTGATTCTATTTTCATGGATTCTGAGTTGTTTTTCCCTGGTCTCCTGTTTTCCCTTTTTATCTATTAAACTGTCTTCCAGGTCACTTATTCGCTCTTCTGCCTCACTTACCCTAGCTGTTAGATTATCTTGATTGGATTGGATCTCATTGATAGCATTTTTAATTTCTGCCAATTCAGCTTTCATTTCTGCCCTTAGAGACTCTATGTTGCCATTAATAGATTTTCCAACCTAGCTATTGTCTTCACAATTGCTAGCCTGAATTCCATCTCTGACATCTTGGTTATATCTGCATCCATTTGTAAACCTGCAGCACAAGTCATAATCTCTGAGTCTTTTCTATTTTGGGGGCTCCTCCTCCTAGTCATTCTGTTGATGGGTGTTTGAGGGAATGTATAGAGTCCAAATTCTTGACCACAACCCAAGCAAGATGCACCTGTTTTCTAGGGACCTTAGGGTTGCTGGCCTCTTGTTTCCCCAGCCTGTCTTCTGGGGGAGGGGCCTGCCCCGCTGTTGTGCAGGCAACCCTGTTTGGGCCGAGTTGCCCTGACCCCCGTGGCGGAGGCTGGGCTTAGTGGGAACCAGTTTTGGGGGCTTTTGTTCTCTGGTCGCTTTCCCTGGCAGCTTTCTGCATCTCTTCCAAGAGTAATAGCAGAAGAGACTGTTTCCAACCCTCTGCCACAGAGCAGAGAGATCACACTCTGTTCTTCAGTGAGCTCTTGAAGCCACATTGTCTCCTTTTCTGTTTGTGCTGCTATAAACTGCAGTGTCCTGGATTGTGTGCCTCTCTGCAGTGCTCCCTGTCCTGCCTCCTGGTCAAGGCACATCTCTGCCCTTTGTGCTTCTAAAACCACCAGCCACTCACAGTTAGCACACGCAGCCCCGCCGCTCTGGGTTTCCCTCCCGGTAGCTGCCCTTATGTCCTTTCCCTGCCACTACCGGTCTGCGAGTCTGTGTCTGTCCCCAGCGCAGGAGGCTATCGCTCACCAGCGTTGTAGGATCCCGACGGCCAGGCTCCTTCCTGCTGCCATTTATCTTCCGAAATCTGCCCGCAGAATCACAGCTCCTGGCTTCATAACTTGAAAACAACCGCCCGCAATATTCTGTTTGTAGAGATCCAGATCTATTTTCTTACATATCAGACTGATTTCATGGGTGCTGAGAGTGGTCTGGTAGATATCCAGCTCAATTCCGGGGACCAGTTGGAATAGGGTCCCCTACTTATCTGCCATCTTTTCTCTCTCTCCGGTACCATACTGCCTTGATGATGATAGCATTGTAATAGAGCTTGAAGTCCGGAATTGTGATGCCACCAGCTTTGCTTTTCTTTTTCAACATTCCTCTGGCTATTTGGGGTCTTTTCTGGTTCCATATGAATTTTAGGATTATTTGTTCCATTTCTTTGAAAAAAGTGGATGGTATTTTGATAGGGATTGCATTAAATGTGTAGATTGCTCTAGGTAGCATTGACATCTTCACAATATTGGTTCTTCCAATCCATGAGCATGGAACTATTTTCCATTTCTTTGTGTCTTCCTCAATTTCTTTCATGAGTATTTTATAGTTTTCTGAGTACAGATTCTATGCCTTTTGGCTAGATTTATTCCTAGGTATCTTAAGGTTTTGGGTTCAATTGTAAATGGGATCGACTCCTTAATTTCTCTTTCTTCTGTCTTGTTGTTGTTGTATAGGGATGCCACTGATTTCTGTGCATTGATTTTCTATCCTGCCACTTTACTGAATTCCTTTATGAGTTCTAGCAGTTTTGGGGTGGAGTCTTTTGGGTTTTCCACATAAAGTATCATATCATCTGCAAACTGTGAGAGTTTGACTTCTTTGCCAGTTTGGATGGCTTTATTTCTTTTTGTTGTCTGATTGCTGTGGCTAGGACTTCTAATACTATGTTGAAGAGCAGTGGTGATAGTGGACATCGCTGCCGTGTTCCTGACCTTAGGGGGAAAGCTCTCAGTTTTTCCCCATTGAGAATGATATTTGCTGTGGTTTTTCTTAGATGGCTTTTTGATATTGAGGTATGTACCCTCTATCCCTATACTCTGAAGAGTTTTGATCAAGAAAGGATGCTGTACTTTGTCAAATGCTTTTTCTGCATCTGTTGAGAGGATCATATGGTTCTTGCTCTTTCTTTTATTAATGTATTGTAGCACATTGATTGATTTGCAGATGTTGAACCAACCTTGCAGCCCAGGGATAAATCCGACTTGATTGTGGTGAATAATCCTTTTAATGTACTGTTGGATCCTATTGGCTAGTATTTTGGTGAGAATTTTTGCATCCATGTTCATCAAGGATATTGGTCTGTAAATCTCCTTTTTGATCGGGTCTTTGGTTTTGGGACCAAGGTAACAGTGGCCTCATAAAACGAGTTTGGAAGTTTTCCTTCCATTTCTATTTTTCGGAACAGTTTCAGAAGAATAGGTATTAATTCTTCTTTCAATGTTTGGTAGAATTTCCCTGGGAAGCCATCTGGCCTTGGGCTCTTGTTTGCTGGGAGGTTTTTGATGACTGCTTCAATTTCCTTAGTGGTTATAGGTCTGTTCAGGTTTTCTATTTCTTCCTGGTTCAGTTTTGGTAGTTTATACATCTCTAGGAATGCCTCCATTTCTTCCAGATTGTTTAATTTGCTGGCATAGAGTTGCTCATAATATGTTCTTTTAAAAAAAAAAGATTTTATTTATTTATTTGAGAGAGAGAATGAGATAGAGAGAGCATGAGAGGGGGGAGGGTCAGAGCTCAGAGAAACAGACTCCCCACTGAGCAGGGGGCCTGATGCGGGACTTGATCCCGGGACTCCAGGATCATGACCTGAGCTGAAGGCAGTCACTTAACCAACTGAGCCACCCAGGCGCCCCTCATAATATGTTCTTATAATTGTTTCTATTTCTTTGGTGTTGGTTGTGATCTCTCCTCTTTCATTCATGATTTTATTTATATGGGTCCTTTCTCTTTTCTTTTTGTTAAGTCTGGCCAGGGGTTTATCAATCTTGTTAATTCTTCCAAAGAACCAGGTCCTAGTTTTGTTGATCTGTTCCACTGTTCTTTTGGTTTCTATTTCACTGATTTCTGCTCTGATCTTTATTATTTCTCTTCTCCTGCTGGGTTTAGGCTTTATTTGGTCTTCTTTCTCTAGCTCCTTTAGGTGTAGGGTTAGGTTGTGTATTTGAGACCTTTCTTGTTCCTTGAGAAAGGCTTGTATTGCTGTATACTTTCCTCTTAGGACCGCCTTTGCTGCATCCTAAAGATTTTGAACAGTTGTGTTTTCATTTTCATTGGTTTCCATGAATTTTTTTAATTCTTCTTTAATTTCCTGGTTAACCCATTCATTCTTTTTTTTTTTTTAATTCTTAAGTTAATCCCCATACATTACATCATTAGTTTTAGATGAAGTGTTCCATGATTCATTGTTTGTGCACAACACCCAGTGCTCCATGCAGAATGTGCCCTTCTCAGTACCCACCACCAGGCTAACCCATCCTCCCATCCCCCTCCCCTCTAGAACCCTCAGTTTGTTTTTCAGAGTCCATCGTCTCTCATGGTTCGTCTACCCCTCCGATTTCCCCCGCTTCATTCTTCCCCTCCCGCTACCTTCTTCTTCTTCTTCTTCTTCTTTTTTTTTTTAAATATATATTGCATTATTTGTTTCAGAGGTACAGATCTGAGATTCAACAGTCTTGCACAATTCACAGCGCTTACCAGAGCACATACCCTCCCCAGTGTCTATCACCCAGTCACCCCATCCCTCCCACCCCACCCCCCACTCCAACAAAACTCAGTTTGTTTCCTGCGATTAAGAATTCCTCATATCAGTGAGATCATATGATACATGTCTTTCTCTTTTTGACTTATTTCACTCAACATAATACCCTTCAGTTCCATCCACGTCATTGCAAATGGCAAGATCTCATTCCTTTTGATGGCTGCATAATATTCCATTGTATGTATATACCACATCTTCTTTATCCATTCATCTGTTAATGGACATCTTGGCTCTTTCCACAGTTTGGCTATTGTGGACATTGCTGCTATAAACATCGGGGTGCACGTACCCCTTCGGATCCCTACTTTTGTATCTTTGGGGTAAATACCCAGTAGTGCAATTGCTGGATCATAGGGTAGCTCTATTTTCAACTTTTTGAGGAACCTCCATACTGTTTTCCAGAGTGGCTGCACCAGGTTGCATTCCCACCAACAGTGTAGGAGGGTTCCCCTTTCTCTGCATCCCCGCCAACATCTGTCATTTCCTGACTTGTTCATTTTAGCCATTCTGACTGGTGTGACGTGGTATCTCATTGAGGTTTTCATTTGGATTTCCCTGATGCTGAGTGATATTGAGCACTTTTTCATGGGTCTGTTGGCCATTTGGATGTCTTCTTTGGAAAAATGTCTGTTCATGTCTTCTGCCCATTTCTTGATTGGACCATTTGTTCTTTGGGTGTTGAGTTTGATGCGTTCTTTATAGATTTTGGATACTAGTCCTTTATCTGATATGTCATTTGCAAATATCTTCTCCTATTCTGTCGGTTGTCTTTTGGTTTTGTTGACTGTTTCCTTTGCTTTGCAAAAGCTTTTTATCTTGATGAAGTCCCAATAGTTCATTTTTGCCCTTGTTTCCCTTGCCTTTGGCGATGTTTCTAGGAAGAAGTTGCTTCAGCTGAGGTTGAAGAGGTTGCTGCCTGTGTTCTCCTTTAGGATTTTGATAGACTCCTGTCTCACATTGAGGTCTTTCAACCATTTGGAGTCTATTTTTGTGTGTGGTGTAAGGAAATGGTCTAGTTTCATTCTTCTGTATGTGGCTATCCAATTTTCCCAACACCATCTGTTGAAGAGACTGTCTTTGTTCCATTGGACATTCTTTCCTGCTTTGTCGAAGATGAGTTGACCATAGAGTTGAGGGTCCATTTCTGGGCTCTCTATTCTGTTCCATTCGTCTATGTGTCTGTTTTTGTGCCAGTACCATGCTGTCTTGATGATGACAGCTTTGTAATAGAGCTTGAAGTCCAGAATTGTGATGCCGCTGGCTTTGCTTTTCTTTTTCAATAATCCTCTGGCTATGCGGGGTCTTTTCTGGTTCCATACAAATTTTAGGATTATTTGTTCCATTTCTTTGAAAAAAGTGGATGGTATTTTGATGGGGATTGCATTGAATGTGTAGATTGCTCTAGGTAGCATTGACATCTTCACAATATTTGTTCTTCCAATCCATGAGCATGGAACGTTTTTCCATTTCTTTGTGTCTTCCTCAATTTCTTTCATGAGTATTTTATAGTTTTCTGAGTACAGATCCTTTGTCTCTTTGGTTAGATTTATTCCTAGGTATCTTAAGGTTTTGGGTGCAATTGTAAATGGGATCGGCTCCTTAATTTCTCTTTCTTCTGTCTTGTTGTTGGTGTATAGGAATGCCACTGACTTCTGTGCATTGATTTTATATCCTGCCACTTTACTGAATTCCTGTATGAGTTCTATCATTTTTGGGGTGGAGTCTTTTGGGTTTTCCACATAAAGTATCATATCATCTGCAAAGAGTGAGATTTTGACTTCTTCTTTGCCAATTTGGATGCCTTTTATTTCTTTTTGTTGTCTGATTGCTGTGGCTAGGACTTCCAATACTATGTTGAATAGCAGTGGTGATAGTGGACATCCCTGGGGCGTTCCTGACCTTAGGGTAAACGCTCTCAGTTTTTCCCCTTTGAGAATAATATTTGCTGTAGGTTTTTCATAGAAGGCTTTTATGATATTGAGGTATGTACCCTCTATCCCTATACTCTGAAGAGTTTTGATCAAGAAAGGATGCTGTACTTAGTCAAAAGCTGTTTCTGCATCTATTGAGAGGATCATATGATTCTTGTTCTTTCTTTTGTTAATGTATTGTATCACATTGATTGATTTGCGGATGTTGAACCAACCTTGCAGCCCAGGGATAAATCCCACTTGGTCATGGTGAATAATCCTTTTAATGTACTGTTGGATCCTATTGGCTAGTATTTTGGTGAGAATTTTTGCATCCATGTTCATCAGGGATATTAGTCTGTAATTCTTTTTTATGGGGTCTTTGTCTGGTTTTGGGATCAAGGTAATGCTGGCCTCATAAAATGAGTTTGGAAGTTTTCCTTCCGTTTCTATTTTTTGGAACAGTTTCAGAAGAATAGGTATTAATTCTTCTTGAAATGTTTGGTAGAATTCCCCTGGGACGCCATCTGGCTCTGGGCTTTTGTTTTGGGAGATTTTTGATGACTACTTCAATTTCCTTAGTGGTTATAGGTCTGTTCAGGTTTTCTATTTCATCCTGGTTCAGTTTTGGTAGTTGATACATCTCTAGGAATGCATCCATCTCTTCCAGGTTATCTAATTTGCTGGCATAGAGTTGCTCATAATATGTTCTTATATTTGTTTGTATTTCTTTGGTGTTGGTTGTGATCTCTCCTCTTTCATTCATGATTTTGTTGATTTGGGTCTTTTCTCTTCTCTTTTTGATAAGTCTGGCCAGGGGTTTATCAATCTTGTTAATTCTTTCAAAGAACCAGCTCCTAGTTTCGTTGATCTGTTCTACTGTTCTTTTGGTTTCTGTTTCATTGATTTCTACTCTGATCTTTATTATTTCTCTTCTCCTGCTGGGTTTAGGCTTTATTTGCTGTTTTTCTCCAGCTCCTTTAGGTGTGGGGTTAGGTTGTGTATTTGAGACCTTTCTTGTTTCTTGAGAAAGGCTTGTATTGCTATATACTTTCCTCTTAGGACTGCCTTTGCTGCATCCCAAAGATTTTGAACAGTTGTGTTTTCATTTTCATTGGTTTCCATGAATGTTTTTAATTCTTCTTTAATTTCCTGGTTGACCCATTCATTCTTCAGTAGGATGCTCTTTAGCCTCCATGTATTTGAGTTCTTTCCGACTTTCCTCTTGTGATTGAGTTCTAGTTTCAAAGCATTGTGGTCTGAAAATAGGCAGGGAATGATCCCAATCTTTTCGTACCGGTTGAGACCTGATTTATGATCTAGGATGTGATCTATTCTGGAGAATGTTCCATGGGCACTAGAGAAGAATGTGTATTCCGTTGCTTTGGGGTGGAATGTTCTGAATATATCTGTGAAGTCCATTTGGTCCAGTGTGTCATTTAAAGTCTTTATTTCCTTGTTGATCTTTTGCTTAGATGATCTGTCCATTTCAGTGAGGGGGATGTTAAAGTCCCCCACTATTATTGTATTGTTGTCAATGTGTTTCTTTGCTTTTGTTATTAATTGCCTTATATAATTGGCTGCTCCCATGTTAGGGGCATAGATATTTACAATTGTTAGATCTTCTTGTTGGATAGACTCTTTAAGTAGGATATAGTGTCCTTCCTCATCTCTTATTACAGTCTTTGGCTTAAAATCTAATTTGTCTGATATAAGGATTGCCACCCCAGCTTTCTTTTGGTGTCCATTAGCATGGTAAATGGTTTTCCACCCCCTCACTTTCAATCTGGGGGTGTCTTTGGTTCTAAAATGAGTCTCTTGCAGACAGCATATCAGTGGATCTTGTTTTTTAATCCAGTCTGTTAGCCTGTGTCTTTTGATTGGGGCATTTAGCCCATTTACATTCAGGGTAACTATTGAATGATAGGAAATTAGTGCCATTGTATTGCCTGTAGGTGATTGTTACCGTATATTGTCTGTGTTCCTTTCTGGTCTATGTTGCTTTTACGCTCTCTCTTTGCTTAGAGGACCCCTTTCAAAATTTCTTGAAGGGCTGGTTTTGTGTTTGCAAATTCCTTTAGTTTTTGTTTGTCCTGGAAGCTTTATCTCTCCTTCAATTTTCAATGACAGCCTAGCTGGATATAATATTCTTGGCTGCATATTTTTCTCATTTAGTGCTCTGAATATATTATGCCAGTCCTTTCTGGCCTGCCAGGTCTCTGTGGATAGGTCTGTTGCTAATCTAACGTTTCTACCCTTGTAGGTTACATATCTCTTCTCCCCAGCTGCTTTCAGGATTTTCTCTTTGTCTATGAGACTCGTAAGTTTTACTATTAGATGTCGGGGAGTTGACCTATTTTTATTGATTTTGAGAGGGGTTCTCTGTGCTTCCTGGATTTTCATGCCTGTTTCTTTCCCCAAATTAGGGAATTTCTCTGCTATAATTTGCTCCATTATACCTTCTGGCCCTCTCTCTCTTTCTTCTTCTTCTGGGATCCCAATTATTCTAATGTTGTTTTGTCTTATGGTATCGCTTATCTCTCGAATTCTGCCCTCATGATCCAGTAGTTGTTTATCTCTCTTTTTCTCAGCTTCTTTATTTTCCATCATTTCATCTTCTATATTACTGATTCTCTCTTCTGCCTCATTTATTCTAGCAGTTAGCGCCCCCATTTTTGATTGCACCTCATTAATAGCCTTTTTGATTTCTACTTGGTTGGATTTTAGCTCTTTTACTTCTCCAGAAAGGGTTTCTCTAATAACTTCCATATTTTTTTCAAGCCCAGCTAGTATCTTTAAAGTGATGATTCTGAACTCTAGATCTGACATCGTAGTAATGTCCGTATTGAGTAGGTCCCTGGCAGTCGGTACTACCTCTTGTTCTTTTTGTTGAGGTGATTTTTTCCGTCTTGTCATTTTGTGCAGAGGAGAATAGATTAATGAGAGAACAAAATGCTAGCAGAGTAACCACGTCCCCAGAAAATATACTCTAAACAAATCAAAAAAGACCTGAAGCAGTGGGATAAGAAAGGGAAAGAGAGAAAAAAGAAAAAGAAAAAAAAGAAAAAGATAAAGATAAAAACAAAAACAAACAAAACAACAACAACAAAAGAAAAACCAGAATGTGATCAAATATGATCTATATGGTATATAGATCAGTGCCACACACTAGATTTGGGGTGTATTTTGGTCTTTTAGAAGAAAGTGCCTCCCAAAATTTTAAAGTAAGAAAAACTTATATATGTACAAAAATAAGGGTTGATATGATGAAGGGATGGAATATGACTGTAACGATGAAAATTATAAAAAATTTTATAAAAGGAATCGATAAGAAGTTGTTTGAAAAAAAGAAAGAAGAGGATTTAAAAAAAGAAAAAAGAAAAAGAAAAAAAAAGGGAGAGGATGTGATCAGGCAGGGGAATAGAAAACACCATATACTAGAGATTTAGGGTATATTTTTATCTGTTAGAAGAAACTATGTCAAAATTTTAAAGAGAGAACAACTTATATATATAACCCAAAAATATGGGTAACTACTATGAAGGGATAGAATATGAGTCTAAAAATGAAAAATAAAATTTTTTTTTTTTAAAAAAAGGGATTGATAAGATGTTGGTTGAAAAAGGGAAAAAGAAAAATTCCAAAAGAAATAAAAAGAGAAAAAGACAATTAAAAAAATTAACTTTAAAAGACTAAAGAATCATGGTAAAAAAAGCCATGATTTCTATGTGCAGTAGTCCCCTAGCGCTGGAGTTCTGCCGTTCTCATTGATCGGTAAACTTGGTCTTGGCTGGCTGTTCTCGCTGATCTTCTGGGGAGGGGCCTGTTGCCGTGGTTTCCAAATGTCTCTGCCGGAGGCGGAATTGCCCCGCCCTTGCCCCCTCCTGGCTAAGTAATCTGCTCGGGTTTGCTCTCTGGGGCTTTTGTTCCCTGCGAGCTTTCCGTACAGTTTTCGAGGCGGAGAGTGAAAATGGTGGCCTCCCAATCTCCGCCCCGGAGGAGCCGAGAACTCGGGGCCCCGCTCCTCAGTGAGTCCCAAGAGAAAAGCCGTCAGTCACTCCCGTCTCCCAGGTCGCCGGCCGCACTCCGTGCTCACCCAGCCTGTGACTGTGCATTTCTATCTCTGGCACCCGACCCCATATGGAGTCTCCAAACCCAGCAGATCCCTGCGGTGCACTCCCGCGCAGCTCCTCCCAGGGAAGAAGGTGAGTCTCCCCGGATCTGCCGCTTGTTGGGTCCCTGCTGGAGGAGCAGGGGCCCGACTGTGCCGCGGATCACGGTTTATGGCAACCCCGAGCTGAGAGCCCGCGCCTGGTCTCCGCCTCTGCAGCCGGCTTCCCTGCTCCGTTACCTGGGAGCTCTGCCGCACTCAGGCACCCCCGGTCTTTCTGTGACCCCGACGGTCCTGAGACCACAGTGTCCCGGAGGGTTCCACCCCCCGCTTAGCCACCAGAGTGACGTCCCTCGGCGGAGCAGACTTTTAAAAGTTCCGATTTTGTGCTCCGCGGCTCTATCACTTGCCAGAAGCGGCTGACGGAAGCCCCTCCCTCACCGTCTATCCTCCCGAATATCGCCTCAGATTCACTTCTCTGCACGTCCTACCTTCCAGAAAGTGGTCGCTTTTCTGATGAGAGAGTTGTTGCTCTTCTTTTCTTCGATCTCCTGTTGAGTTTGTAGGTGTTCAGAATGGTTTGATCCCTATCCAGCTGAATTCCTGAGAGGAGACGAAATCCAGGTCTCCTACTCCTCTGCCATCTTGCTCCACCCCCCTAACCCATTCATTCTTCAGTAGGATGCTCTTTAGCCTCCATGTATTTGAGTTCTTTCCAACTTTCCTCCTGTGATTGAGTTCTAGTTTCAAAGCATTGTGGTCAGAAAATATTTCCTAGCTCTTTTTTGGTCTCTTAATGAAACATGTTAGTTGTAGGATGCATCATACACCATGTAGTTTCAGTGAGTTAAGCCTACGGCTATTCCCATATGGATTCTATGCATACCTCAGAAAAACTTTTATCTTAAAAAAAAATGTTACCTGAATGATGGTTTATACACAGTGTAATTTCAATGAGTTTTGCATAGTTATTCCCATATAATTGTACACATAGGTTTTCTTTGGGCTGTTTCCATAATTTGGCTATTGTGGATAATGCTGCTATAAACATTAGGGTACATGTCTCCGTTTGACTTAGTATTTTTGTATTATTTGGTTAAATACTTAGTAGTGCCATTTCTGGGTCATAGGATAGTTCTATTTTTAACTTTTTGAGGAAACTCCATACTGTTTTCCGGAGTGGCTCAACCTGTTTGCATTCCCACCAACAGTGCAAGAGGGGTTTTCTCCACATCCTTGCAAACAACTGTTTCTTGTGTTGTTGATTTTAGCTATTCTGATAGTTGTGATAAGGATGTCCACCCTCACCACTGTTATTTAACACAATATTGGAAGTCCTAGCCACAGCAATTAGGAACAAAAGAAATAAAGGGAATCCAAATCAGCAAGGAAGAAGTCAAACTTTCACTATTTGCAGATGACATAATACTCTATGGAGAAAACCTGAAAGGCTCTGCCAAAAATTTGCTAGAATTGATACATGATTTCATTAACGTTGCAGAATACAAAATCATTGTACAGCAATCTGTTGCATTTCTATATAAAGTAGAAAGAGAAATCAAGGAATCAATCCCCTTTACAATTGCACAAAAATCCATTAGATTCTTAGGAATAAACCTAACCAAAAAGGTTAAAGACCTGTTTTCTGAAAAATATAAAACACCAGTGAAAGAAGTTGAAGATGACACAAAGAAATGGACATTTCTAGCTCATGGCTCAGAAGAACAAACATCATTAAAATGTGTATACCACCCAAAGCAACCTGCACATTTAATACAATCCTTATCAGAATACTACCAGCATTTTTCACAAAGCTAGAGGAGACAATACTAGTATGGAACCACAATAAAATCCTGAATAGCCAAAGCAGCTTTAAAAAAGGAAAGCAAAGCTGGAGACATCACAATTCCAGACTACACATTATATTACAAACTGTAGTGATCAATACAGTATGGTACTGGCACAAAAATAGACACATAGATAAAAAGAACAAAATAGAAAACCCAGAAATGAACACACAACTATATGGTCAATTAATCTTTAATGAAGCAGGAAAGAATATCCAATGGAATAAAGATAGTCTCTTCAACAAATGGTGTTGGGAAAACGGGACAGCAACATGCAAAAGAATGAAACTAGACCACTTTTTTACACCATACACAAAAATAAATTCAAAATGGACTAAAGACCTAATTGTGAGACAGGAAACCATTAAAATCCTGGAGAACACAGGCAGCAATCTCTTTGACATCAGCCATAGGAACCTCTTACTAAATATGTCTCCTCAGGCAAGGGAAACAAAAGCAAAAATAAACTTTTTGGACTTCATCAAAATAAAAAGCTTCTAGCTCTTTTAGATGTAAGGTTACCTTGTCTATTTGAGATTTTTCCTTTTTGTTGAGTTAGGATTGAATTGCTATAAGCTTTCTTGTTAAAACTGCTTTTGCTGCATCACAAAGATTTTGAACCATTAAGTTTTTCTTTTCATTCACCTTCATTTGGTTTTTGATTTCTTCTTTGATTTCTTACTTGATGCTTTTATTGTTTAGTACCATATTATTTAGCCTTCATGTATGTGTCTTTTCCAGTTTTTTTTTTCTTGTGATTGATTTCTAGTTTCATACCATTGTGGTTCGAAAAGATGCTTGATATGATATTTATCTTCCTTAATTTATTGAGACTTACTTTGTGGCCTCACAGGTGGTCTATCCTGGGGAATACTCCATTTGCACTTGAAAAGAATGTGTATTCTGCGTTTTGGAGTTGGAATGTTCTATATGTATCAATTAGGCCTATATGGTCTAGTGTGTCATTCAAAGCCACTGTTTTCTTGTTGATCTTATGTTTGGAAGCATTTTATGTAATGGAAGTAACAACCAGTTTAAAAAAAAAGAAAATTCACAATATTTTAACTATATTAACTAAGAAAAAAAAGAGACAACTCAAAAGCCAAAATGAGAAATGGTGATGTGATGAGCACTGTGTGTTATACACAACTGATGAATTGTTGAACAATACATCTGAAATGAATGATGTACTATGCTTTGGATAATTGAATTTAAATAATAAAAAAAGAAAATGGAAGAGAAAAAAATTTAATAGAGAACCACAGAAATACATAGTGTGAAAACAGATTCCTATGAACAATTATATACTAACTTTAGTGTATGTTTGCTATTATAAAATTTTTTCTTTCTTCTTATAATTATCACCTTTTTCCACTTAAAGAAGTCCCTTTAATATTTCTTATAAAGCTGGTTTAATGGTAATTAGCTCCTTTAATTTCAAGGTTGTCTTTTGTGATCCACCTCTTTTCAAACAGAATAAAAAGGAAGTGATTTTTTTCTTGGACATTTATTTGTCTTTACTTTTTAATCTTCCTGCCTTTTAGTATTTTATATCATACCCAGTGTCTTTATCTTTATTTTATTTGCAATCTCCTTGAAGTAGAGACCATGTCTTTTCATCTGTCTATGCCCATTACCTAACACATTTCCTTGCACATAATGGACATTTTATACGTTTGTTAATTTATACTGCATTGAAATCCTCTTTTCCCCTTCTCAGTACCCTTGGAATTTATATAATCAGTTAAGGGATTCTTTCTGCTAGGTACAACTTGTGCCATAATGAGGATCTTTAGTGCTTTCACTGAAATTAGATATTGACAGAATTTTGTGTACTCTTTAGATTGCCCCGAGAGAGATATTTTTAGGAAGGTGGAACCTTTTGAGCCATCCTTCAATCAAATCACCTGGGTTGTCACCAGAGCTACGAAAAAGCTTTTGAAATACTATCAAATCAGAATTTCATGCACTGTTATATTTAGGGAGCTTGAGAAAGCTGCTTGCTTAACAAAGAGAAGAGAAACTTTTGGAGATCCTTAAGTCATATTCCTTATATGATTATTGCTCTGCCTACTCATAGGGCTGGCCTTGTTCCCAGGGGCCTTAAAAGAAGCAACAATGGAAGGGCGCCTGGGTGGCTCAGTCGTTAAGCATCTGCCTTCAGCTCAGGTCATGATCCCAGGGTCCTGGGATCGAGCCCCGCATTGGGCTCCCTGCTCAGTGGGAAGCCTGCTTCTCCCTCTCCCACTCCCCCTGCTTGTGTTCCTGCTCTCACTGTGTCTTCCTCTGTCAAATAAATAAATAAAATCTTTAAAAAAAAAAAAAGAAGCAACAATGGAACCGACATTTAAAAAAAAATTTATTGTTATGTTAATCACCATACATTACATCATTAGTTTTTGAGGTAGTGTTCCATGATTCATTGTTTGTGCATAACACCCAGTGCTCCATGCAGAACGTGCCCTCTTTAATACCCATCACCAGGCTAACCCATCCTCCCACCCCCCTTCCCTCTAGAACCCTCAGTTTGTTTTTCAGAGTCCATTGTCTCTCATGGTTCATCTCCCCCTCCGATTTACCCCCTTCATTCTTCCCCTCCTGCTATCTTCTTTTTTTTTTTTTTTAAGATTTTATTTATTTATTTGAAGAGAGAGACACAGCGAGAGAGGGAACACAAGCAGGGGGAGTGGCAGAGGGAGAAGCAGGCTTCCCACCGAGCAGGGAGCCCGATGCGGAGCTCGATCTCAGGACCCTGGGATCATGACCTGAGCCGAAGGCAGACGCTTAATGACTGAGCCACCCAGGCGCCCCCTTTTTTTTCTTCTTAACATATATTGCATTATTTGTTTCAGAGGTACAGATCTGTGATTCAAGAGTCTTGCACAATTCACAGCACTCACCATAGCACATACCTTCCCCAGTGTCTATCACCCAGCCACCCCATCCCTCCCACCCCACCCCCCACTCCAGCAACCCTCAGTTTGTTTCCTGAGATTAAGAATTCCTCATATCAGTGAGGAACTGGCATTTTTAAAAAATGAGTAAGCATCTCAACCAAGCTTAACAATTCCTGGATGAAACCAAATTCATAGATATCCTGATTTTTTTTTATTCTCCCACAGCAAAATTGACTCACTGCCCTCTGACACCATCTAGGTAACAAGAAGAGAAGGGAAAGGACTGTAGGAGATATGCAACATAAAGGACTTATGGGGAAATAGCTCCATGTCTGTGTAGTATAATGTGAGAGATGGCCCCCAAAGATTCCTATGACTGCACATATCTTTCTGAGATTGGCCAAAGTTCCTGAAATTCAGTAGCATTCATTTTATAGGCTATATAAAGTCATTAACCCTCTAGAAAGCTAGTGCTAAAATGCAGGGTTAACCAGGGAGGAGAACCCATAAACACATTACTATCAGTTAAGTAATTATAATAGCCATCTACCCACTTCTGCCTTTACTGGAAATGCCTTTACTGATGAGGACAGTGGATGGAAGTTCCTATGACTTTCCATCTGACTTAATCAACCCTGACTTAACAAGGCTGGAAATGGAGATGTTAAATAAAATATGTTTACTGAACTATATTATAATTTTGACTCCACGACAGACTGTCTCTCTCATTGGTCTGTAAATTTGGTGAGGGCAAGGGCAGATTGCATTTGTCTTGTATACTACTTCATTTTCATTGGCTAAACAGAGCAGGCCTTTATGATATGTTAGTAAATGAATACATTTCAGTGACTACATGAATGGAAGGTATGTATCATTCAGATTTAGCAGCATTGGGGGAAAATTATAATTTGAGCACTGGCATAGATAAGGATCAAGATTTTAGGTTTTTACTAAAAAATACGGAATCTTGGTGATGGAACCTTTTTTGTAGTCACTGAAATTTTATTTTCTTAGATTTTTCCTGAAGTCTTAGTTACTCTTGGTTACTGAAATGATGTAAGTGTATAATGCTTTTCTTGATTTGTAAACTTCCAGAAATTCTTCTCTACAATATTTCAGGTGAATTACTAACTTCTCAGAATGCATGCCCATGATGTACTTAATAGAAATTTGTAAAGAGAGGTACTTCAGGAATAACCCAGAATAGGGAGACTTTGGCAGTGGCAGTGTTGAAATCATTGCTGTTATGGGTCGATAGTGCCTATCACCCTGTACTGTAATTATATGTGTACTTGTCTCCTCAGTGGGACTTTGAGCCCCTGATTAGCTAGATAAGGAGTCATTTATCTTCATATCATTAATGTTTTGCACAGATTTTGTGACTGCCACATAAAATATATCTGGTAAAGGTGTGATGAATAAATATTTAAGGAGTCTAAAGAGATGTTTTTCAACATTTGTTTATTTACCACTATTTACTGTGTGCCTACTATGTGCTTTGCATTATGATAGTCACTGGTAATAAGACCCTTTCCTGTCTACAAGGGACCCATAGTTTAGAGAGGTACAAGTAATGAATAATTGTAAAACCAGGAGTAAGTGCAGTGGAAAGACATACATGGGATATTACAGGAGCACAGAAAAGGTGTATCTAACTTAACCTGGAAGAGCTGATGCACAATCTGATTTTTTTTCATTATGAAGAATTTTACTCTAATCACTATTATTAAACATTAGACTAATCATTTATCAATTAATGTATTATTATTAATATGAGAGAGATTCTAGGACATACATAAAAAGTAGGAACAACTCAATTTTTTCCTAACATTTATAGCTTACTAAGTTTAAAAATTACAGCCCCCATCAACTGCTGATCACATGGAAGCTTTAAAAAAAATTACAACCTTGAGAATTAGTCAATCACAATTGCAATACTATTACTAATAACAGTCACCTTGGAGGGTAAACTGGGTCTTAAAGATGATTACTCTCTTAGATAAAGAGTAGCAAGCAATGAATTTCAAGGGGAGCCACTGTAAATAGAGCCATGTAGGAAAAAATAAATTGGTATCTTATATATAGATCTATAAATTCTCATGTGTTGGCGTGTTTGAGCTATTGGATGATAAGCGATAGGTCAGGAGAAGTAGGCAAGGGACATATCATGAAGTAAGAGCCTTGGTAATGTCTTTTAGGGCATGGAAACATGAGGGATGAGTACATGAGTACAGATACTTTATCATTTTTTTACTATATTATTATTTTTTAAAAGATTTTATTTATTTATTTGACAGAGAGATAGAGAGAGCACAAGCAGGCAGAGAGGCAGGCAGAGGGAGAGGGAGAAGCAGGCTCTCCACTGAGCAAGGAGCCCAATGTGGGGTTCGATCCCAGGACCCCGGGGATCATGACCCGAGCCGAAGGCAGCCACTTAACCAACTGAGCCACCCAGGCACCCCTGTTTTTACTATATTAATAGTAGCTCACATTTATGTAGCCCTTCCTGTGCCAGGCATAGCTATGGGCTTTATTTGTATATTAACACAATTACTCCTCACAACATCCCTATGAGTTGGAAGCTATTCTTTTTTTTTAAATTTTATTATGTTATGTTAGTCACCATACAATACATCATTCATTTTTGATGTGGTGATCCACGATTCATTGTTTTCATATAACACCCAGTGCTCCATGCAGTACATGCCCTCCTTAATACCCATCACCGGGCTAACCAATCTATTCTTATCTATACTTTAGAGGTGAGGAAACAGAGGCATGGGAAGGTTAAGTAACTTGTGCAGTATCACACAGCTAATAAGTGATAGAGCCCCAGGATTTGAACCATGGCAGTCTGGCTCCAACATACATGTACTTGACCATTTCACTTTAAAGATGAAGGGGCAAGTTTGGATTCCAAGAGACCAAATAGGAAGCCACTTCAATGATCCAGGTATGAGTTGATGAGGTTCTCAACCAAGGCAGTGAAAGTAAAGATGGTGAAACCAGAAAAGATAAGGGGAAAGATTTTAAGAGTCTTTATAAGGCAAAATATGAAAGATTTTGATTGACTGGATATGAGTCTGGAGAGGTAGTAAGAAAGAAAGTAGAGTCAAAAGTAACTTACAGGTTTCTCTGGGTCAAAATATCTTTAGACATGCAAGTAGAGAGATCTAGCAGGCAGATGGATCTTTGGTTCTGATGCCTAAAAAGATCTTCATTGAAGATAAAGAGTTGCACAAGAAGGTGTATATAGAAAATGGAAATAGAAAGATGATGAACATCAAGATTTATAGGAACAAGGGAAGATCAGGAACCAATGAAGAAGGCAAGGAGGAAAAGGTCAGAGAGGAATGAGAATGTGCTATTGTGAAAACCAAGGAGATATAATGTATCAACATGGAGGCATAATCATTAAGTGTCAAATGCAGTGAAAAAGTCCATTAATAGAAGGCTTGAAAAAATACATTTAATTTGACAAGTGATTAGTAGCCTAAATGAAAGGAATGGCATTGGAGTATTGGGGGTTGAAGCCAGACTACATAGACGGGAGAATGGAAGATAAGAAATTGGTGACAGGGAGATGAACCATGAGAGACGATGGACTCTGAAAAACAAACTGAGGGTTCTAGAGGGGAGAGGGGTGGGAGGATGGGTTAGCCTGGTGATGGGTATTAAAGAGGGCACGTTCTGCATGGAGCACTGGGTGTTATGCACAAACAATGAATCATGGAACACTACATCTAAAACTAATGATGTAATGTAGGGTGATTAATATAACAATAAAAAAATAAAAAAAAGAAATTGGTGACAGTGAAGGTAGACAACTCAAGAAGTTTGGTGGTTTCAAAGAGGAGAGAGAGGGAACAACATGCAGGGGTTGTGGAGATAAGTTTCTTGTACTTGTATATAGCTTGGAAGAGGGCTGAGCAGGCTTATAGGTTGAAGGAGAGGAAGGGGATGCATAACGGAGCAAGAGGGAGGTTAGAAGAGACATGGCCAAGGATGAAGTTCAGGGAGAATTGGTTTGAGTAGAAGGAAAACATCTTCATATTTAAGGCCAGGGAAAGGGAGGTAAGGATGAATATGGATGTTGATAGTCTGGTAGGTGAGGGTGAATTGTAAAGAAGTTGAGGGTGATAAGAAGGATTTAAGTCTTCAGATTAATTTTACTACTTTCGTTAAGGCCTCCACACAATGTCTGCCTCCTCATTTTCAGTGGATAATTTTGATATCTCCTGAATTGGGTAAGTGAGTCTGGGGTAGGAGATGGGAGACAGTAGAGAGAGTTACACAAAGATAAGGAAAATATAGCCTCAACCATCAAAGGAAAGAGAGAGATAAAGACTAGTGAGGAGAAATTCAGACTGGGGCAAGTGTGGGTATTAAGGAAGGTTTCATTCATTTATATGTAGATAGCATTTATATGTAGATAGCATTTGTTATGGATTTCGAAAGATGGGTAGTGTTGTCACATGTTGGAAAATTATGTAAGAAAGAATGGTATAAACAAAGGTTTGGAGTGAGGAAAGCATGATGGAGGGTGTTAGGGAAGTTGTTTTTTTTTTTTTTTAAGATTTATATAGAATTTATTTTAAATACCTTCTAAATTCAAGGGTTTTTTTTATTCTTATGTTAATCCCCATACATTACAACATTAGTTTTAAATGAAGTGTTCCATGATTCATTGTTTGTGCATAACACCCAGTGCTCCATGCAGAATGTGCCCTCCTCAATACCCACCACCAGGCTAACCCGTCCTCCCACCCCCCTCCCCTCTAGAACCCTGTTTGTTTTTCAGAGTCCATCGTCTCTCATGGTTCGTCTACCCCTCCGATTTCCCCCGCTTCATTCTTCCCCTCCCGCTACCTTCTTCTTCTTCTTCTTCTTTTTTTTCTTAATATATATTGCATTATTTGTTTCAGAGGTACAGATCTGAGATTCAACAGTCTTGCACAATTCACAGCGCTTACCAGAGCACATACCCTCCCCAGTGTCTATCACCCAGTCCCCCATCCCTCCACCCCACCCCCCACTCCAACAACACTCAGTTTGTTTCCTGCGATTAAGAATTCCTCATATCAGTGAGATCATATGATACATGTCTTTCTCTTTTTGACTTATTTCACTCAACATAATACCCTCCAGTTCCATCCATGTCATTGCAAATGGCAAGATCTCATTCCTTTTGATGGCTGCATAATATTCCATTGTATATATATACCACTTCTTCTTTATCCATTCATCTGTCGATGGACATCTTGGCTCTTTCCACAGTTTGGCTATTGTGGACATTGCTGCTATAAACATCGGGGTGCACGTACCCCTTCGGATCCCTACTTTTGTATCTTTGGGGTAAATACCCAGTAGTGCAATTGCTGGATCATATGGTAGCTCTATTTACAACTTTTTGAGGAACCTCCATACTGTTTTCCAGAGTGGCTGCACCAGTTTGCATTCCCACCAACAGTGTAGGAGGGTTCCCCTTTCTCCGCATCCCCACCAACATCTGTCATTTCCTGACTTGTTAATTTTAGCCATTCTGACTGGTGTGAGGTGGTATCTCATTGAGGTTTTGATTTGGATTTCCCTGATGCTGAGTGATATTGAACACTTTTTCATGGGTCTGTTGGCCATTTGGATGTCTTCTTTGGAAAAATGTCTGTTCATGTCTTCTGCCCATTTCTTGATTGGACCATTTGTTCTTTGGGTGTTGAGTTTGATGAGTTCTTTATAGATTTTGGATACTAGCCCTTTATCTGATATGTCATTTGCAAATATCTTCTCCCATTCTGTCGGTTGTCTTTTGGTTTTGTTAACTGTTTCCTTTGCTTTGCAAAAGCTTTTTATCTTGATGAAGTCCCAATAGTTCATTTTTGCCCTTGCTTCCCTTGCCTTTGGCGATGTTTCTAGGAAGAAGTTGCTTCGGCTGAGGTCAAAGAGGTTGCTGCCTGTGTTCTCCTTTAGGATTTTGATGGACTCCTGTCTCACATTGAGGTCTTTCAACCATTCGGAGTCTATTTTTGTGTGTGGTGTAAGGAAATGGTCCAGTTTCATTCTTCTGCATGTGGCTATCCAATTTTCCCAACACCATTTGTTGAAGAGACTGTCTTTGTTCCATTGGACATTCTTTCCTGCTTTGTCGAAGAGTAGTTGACCATAGAGTTGAGGGTCCATTTCTGGGCTCTCTATTCTGTTCCATTGATCTATGTGTCTGTTTTTGTGCCAGTACCATGCTGTCTTGATGATGACAGCTTTGTAATAGAGCTGGAAGTCCGGAATTGTGATGCCACCGGCTTTGCTTTTCTTTTTCAATATTCCTCTGGCTATGCGGGGTCTTTTCTGGTTCCATACAAATTTTAGGATTATTTGTTCCATTTCTTTGAAAAAAGTGGATGGTATTTTGATGGGGATTGCATTGAATGTGTAGATTGCTCTAGGTAGCATTGACATCTTCACAATATTTGTTCTTCCAATTCATGAGCATGGAACGTTTTTCCATTTCTTGGTGCCTTCCTCAATTTCTTTCATGAGTATTTTATAGTTTTCTGAGTACAGATCCTTTGTCTCTTTGGTTAGATTTATTCCTAGGTATCTTATGGTTTTGGGTGCAATTGTAAATGGGATCGACTCCTTAATTTCTCTTTCTTCTGTCTTGTTGTTGGTGTATAGGAATGCCACTGACTTCTGTGCATTGATTTTATATCCTGCCACTTTACTGAATTCCTGTATGAGTTCTAGCAGTTTTGGGGTGGAGTCTTTTGCGTTTTCCACATAAGGTATCATATCATCTTCAAAGAGTGAGAGTTTGTCTTCTTCTTTGCCGATTTGGATGCCTTTGATTTCTTTTTGTTGTCTGATTGCTGTGGCTAGGACTTCCAATACTATGTTGAATAGCAGTGGTGATAGTGGACATCCCTGCCGCATTCCTGACCTTAGGGGGAAAGCTCTCAGTTTTTCCCCATTGAGAATAATATTTACTGTAGGTTTTTCATAGATGGCTTTTATGATATTGAGGTATGTACCCTCTATCCCTATGCTCTGAAGAGTTTTGATCAAGAAAGGATGCTGTACTTTGTCAAAAGCTTTTTCTGCATCTATTGAGAGGATCATATGATTCTTGTTCTTTCTTTTGTTAATGTACTGTATCACATTGATTGATTTGCAGGTGTTGAACCAACCTTGGAGCCCAGGGATAAATCCCACTTGGTCATGGTGAATAATCCTTTTAATCTACTGTTGGATCCTATTGGCTAGTATTTTGGTGAGAATTTTTGCATCCATGTTCATCAAGGATATTGGTCTGTAATTCTCCTTTTTGATGGGGTCTTTGTCTGGTTTTGGGATCAAGGTAATGCTGGCCTCATAAAATGAGTTTGGAAGTTTTCCTTCTGTTTCTATTTTTTGGAACAGTTTCAGGAGAATAGGTATTAATTCTTCTTGAAATGTTTGGTAGAATTCCCCTGGGAAGCCATCTGGCCCTGGCCTCTTGTTTGTTGGGAGATTTTTGATGACTGCTTCCATTTCCTTAGTGGTTATAGGTCTGTTCAGGTTTTCTCTTTCATCCTGGTTCAGTTTTGGTAGTTGATACATCTCTAGGAATGCATCCATCTCTTCCAGGTTATCTAATTTGCTGGCATAGAGTTGCTCATAATATGTTCTTATAATTGTTTGTATTTCTTTGGTGTTGGTTGTGATCTCTCCTCTTTCATTCATGATTTTGTTGATTTGGGTCATTTCTCTTTTCTTTTTGATAAGTCTGGCCAGCGGTTTATCAATCTTGTTAATTCTTTCAAAGAACCAGCTCCTAGTTTCGTTGATCTGTTCTACTGTTCTTTTAGTTTCTATTTCATTGATTTCTGCTCTGATCTTTATTATTTCTCTTCTCCTGCTGGGTTTAGGCTTTACTTGCTGTTCTTTCTCCAGCTCCTTTAGGTGTAGGGTTAGGTTGTGTACTTGAGACCTTTCTTGTTTCTTGAGAAAGGCTTGTATTGCTATATACTTTCCTCTTAGGACTGCCTTTGCTGCATCCCAAAGATTTTGAACAGTTGTGTTTTCATTTTCATTGGTTTCCATGTATTTTTTTAATTCTTCTTTAATTTCCTGGTTGACCCATTCATTCTTCAGTAGGATGCTCTTTAGCCTCCATGTATTTGAGTTCTTTCCGACTTTCCTCTTGTGATTGAGTTCTAGTTTCAAAGCATTGTGGTCTGAAAATAGGCAGGGAATGATCCCAATCTTTTGGTACCGGTTGAGACCTGATTTATGACCTAGGATGTGATCTATTCTGGAGAATGTTCCATGAGCACTAGAGAAGAATGTGTATTCCATTGCTTTGGGGTGGAATGTTCTGAATATGTCTGTGAAGTCCATTTGGTCCAGTGTATCATTTAAAGTCTTTATTTCCTTGTTGATCTTTTGCTTAGACCGATCTGTCCATTTCAGTGAGGGGGATGTTAAAGTCCCCCACTATTATTGTATTGTTGTCAATGTGTTTCTTTGCTTTTGTTATTAATTGCCTTATATAATTGGCTGCTCCCATGTTAGGGGCATAGATATTTACAATTGTTAGATCTTCTTGTTGGATAGATCCTTTAAGTACGATATAGTGTCCTTCCCATCTCTTATTACAGTCTTTGGCTTAAAATCTAATTTGTCTGATATAAGGATTGCCACCCCAGCTTTCTTTTGGTGTCCATTAGCCTGGTAAAGGGTTTTCCACCCCCTCACTTTCAATCTGGGGGTGTCTTTGGGTCTAAAATGAGTCTCTTGCAGACAGCATATCGATGGGTCTTGTTTTTTAATCCAGTCTGTTAGCTGTGTCTTTTGATTGGGGCATTTAGCCCATTTACATTCAAGGTAACTATTGAAAGATATGAATTTAGTGCCATTGTATTGCCTGTAAGGTGACTGTTACTGTATATTGTCTGTGTTCCTTTCTGGTCTATGTTGCTTTTAGGGTCTCTCTTTGCTTAGAGGACCCCTTTCAAGATTTCCTGTAGGGCTGGTTTTGTGTTTGCAAATTCCTTTAGTTTTTGTTTGTCCTGGAAGCTTTTTATCTCTCCTTCAATTTTCAATGACAGCCTAGCTGGATAGAGTATTCTTGGCTGCATATTTTTCTCATTTAGTGCTCTGAATATATCCTGCCAGTCCTTTCTGGCCTGCCAGGTCTCTGTGGATAGGTCTGTTGCCAATCTAATGTTTCTACCATTGTAGGTTACATATCTCTTCTCCCGAGCTGCTTTCAGGATTTTCTCTTTGTCTCTGAGACTCGTAAGTTTTACTATTAGATGTCGGAGAGTTGACCTGTTTTTATTGATTTGAGAGGGGTTCTCTGTGCTTCCTGGATTTTCATGCCTGTTTCTTTCCCCAAATTAGGGAAGTTCTCTGCTATAATTTGCTCCATTATACCTTCTGGCCCTCTCTCTCTTTCTTCTTCTTCTGGGATCCCAATTATTCTAATGTTGTTTTGTCTTATGGTATCGCTTATCTCTCGAATTCTGCCCTCATGATCCAGTAGTTGTTTATCTCTCTTTTTCTCAGCTTCTTTATTTTCCATCATTTCATCTTCTATATTACTGATTCTCTCTTCTGCCTCATTTATTCTAGCAGTTAGCGCCCCCATTTTTGATTGCACCTCATTAATAGCCTTTTTGATTTCTACTTGGTTGGATTTTAGCTCTTTTACTTCTCCAGAAAGAGTTTCTCTAATAACTTCCATATTTTTTTCAAGCCCAGCTAGTATCTTTAAAGTGATGATTCTGAACTCTAGATCTGACATCGTAGTAATGTCCATATTGAGTAGGTCCCTGGCAGTCGGTACTACCTCTTGTTCTTTTTGTTGAGGTGATTTTTTCCGTCTTGTCATTTTGTGCAGAGGAGAATAGATTAATGAGAGAACAAAATGCTAGCAGAGTAACCACGTCCCCAGGAAATATACTCTAAACAAATCAGAAAAGACCTGAAGCAGTGGGATAAGAAGGGGAAAGAGAGAAAAAAGAAAAAGAAAAAAAAGAAAAAGATAAAGATAAAAACAAAAACAAACAAAACAAAACAACAACAACAAAAGAAAAACCAGAATGTGATCAAATATGATCTATATGGTATATAGATCAGTGCCACACACTAGATTTGGGGTGTATTTTGGTCTTTTAGAAGAAAGTGTCTCCCAAAATTTTAAAGAAAGAAAAACTTATATATGTACAAAAATAAGGGTTGATATGATGAAGGGATGGAAAATGACTGTAAAAATGGAAATTATAAAAAATTTTATAAAAGGAATTGATAAGAAGTTGTTTGAAAAAAGAA
Organism: Mirounga angustirostris; assembly: GCF_029215605.1. Taxonomy (NCBI): domain Eukaryota; kingdom Metazoa; phylum Chordata; class Mammalia; order Carnivora; family Phocidae; genus Mirounga; species Mirounga angustirostris. Next base: position 62,842,435 of record NW_026991719.1, read on the forward strand.
AGAAGAGGATTTAAAAAAAAAGAAAAAGAAAAAAAAAGGGAGAGGATGTGATCAGGCAGGGGAATAGGAAACACTATATACTAGAGATTTAGGGTATATTTTAATCTGTTAGAAGAAACTATCTCAAAATTTTAAAGAGAGAACAACTTATATATATAAGCCAAAAATACGGGTAACTACTATGAAGGGATAGAATATGACTCTAAAAATGAAAAATAAATTTTTTTTTTAAAGTGATTGATAAGATGTTGTTTGAAAAAGGGAAAAAGAAAAATTCAAAAAGAAATAAAAAGACAAAAAAACAGTTAAAAAAATTAACTTTAAAAGACTAAGGAATCATGGTAAAAAAGCCGTGAATTCTATGTGCAGTAGTCCCCTAGCACTGGAGTTCTGCCGTTCTCATTGATCAGTAAACTTGGTCTTGGCTGGCTGTTCTCGCTGATCTTCTAGGGAGGGGCCTGTTGCCGTGGTTTCCAAATGTCTCTGCCGGAGGCGGAATTGCCCCGCCCTTGCCCCCTCCTGGCTAAGTAATCTGGTCGGGTTTGCTCTCTGGGGCTTTTGTTCCCTGTGAGCTTTCCGTACAGTTTTCGCGGCGGAGAGTGAAAATGGCGGCCTCCCAATCTCCGCCCTGGAGGAGCCGAGAACTCGGGGCCCCGCTCCTCAGTGAGCCCCCAGAGAAAAGCCGTCAGTCACTCCCGTCTCCCCGGTCTGCAGCTGCACTCTGTGCTCGCCCGGCCTGTGACCACGCGTTTCTATCTCTGGCACCCGACCCCGGGTGGAGTCTCCAAACCCAGCAGATCCCTGCGGTGCACTCCCGCGTGGCTCCTCCCGGGGGAGGAAGGTGAGTCTCCCCGGATCTGCCGCTTGTTGGGTCCCTGCTGGAGGCGCAGGGGCCCGACGGTGCCGCGGATCACGGTTTATGGCCACCCCGAGCTGAGAGCCCACGCCTGGGCTCTGCCTCCGCAGCTGGCTTCCCCGCTCCGATACCTGGGAGCTCTGCCACACTCAGGCACCCCCGGTCCTTCTGTGACCCCGAGGGTCCTGAGACCACACTGTCCCAGAGGGTTCCACCCCCCTTAGCCACCGGAGTGGCTTAGCCACCAGAGTGACGTCCCTCGGCGGAGCAGACTTTTAAAAGTTCCGATTTTGTGCTCAGTGGCTCTATCACTTGCCAGAAGCGGCCGACGGAGGCCCCTCCCCCGCCATCTATCCTCCTGAATATCGCCGCGGATTCACTTCTCCGCACGTCCTACCTTCCAGAAAGTGGTCGCTTTTCTGATGAGAGAGTTGTTGCTCTTCTTTTCTTCGATCTCCTGTTGGGTTTGTAGGTGTTCAGAATGGTTTGATCCCTATCCAGCTGAATTCCTGAGAGGAGACGAAATCCAGGTCTCCTACTCCTCTGCCATCTTGCTCCGCCCCCAGGGAAGTTTTGATTGTAGTGACTAAGTGGGGGAAAGGTTTAGAAAGTGTAAACTGACGTTGGAGATAACAGTCTTTCTTCAGAATGACCCTGAGAGAGACAGTCAGAGAGTGAGAGATACAAAGAGAGACTTTCATGTATTATCACCCTTTATTTTGTGACTTTTCCTGTGAAAATCTTTGAAACTTGTATTATAATTTAACAACTATAGCCTTAAATGGGACTGTTTCTTCTTGATTCCAGCCTTTGGAACCTGATGAAACTAAGTTGTGATTTGAACCACTCTCCATTACATTATGTATCTGAGAACACTCTTGGGGGCAAGAGAATACATCTTAATCATTTTTTACCCCATATGTGGCTTACTTTCATGTTGCAGAAATCTTTCTTGGTGCTTCACAAATGTTTCATGAAGGACACCCCCAACTCAAGCAGACTATCAACTCCTTGTGTATATAAACTATACTTCTCCTTTTTCCTTACCCTCAACCTACTGTGATATTGAATTGACTTGGATAGGTTCTGGACATGTAGGTACTCATTAAATAGTCCTTGAGTCAGCATAGAAGTTCCTGATGACAGCAAAGCCCCTGCTCTTTTTAAAGAATAGATTCAGCTTTGCCTAGTGGAGTTTGGTGCACATTGAACTTATCTGTGACACAGGACTGATGATCTGTGGCCCTATCCTCCAAGACTACATACCAAGATTATTTATCCAAAGGAATTATTTAAAAGCTCTATAATATGGACAGATAGCATCATCCAAAAAACAAAACAATTAGCAGATACCCTTCCATATGTGTATGTATGTATATACACATATATATTATTAAAAATTTACTGGTTAATTGTTTTGTTTTGTTTACTTTGAAATTCAATACTGTGTTGGGGCACCTGGGTGGCTCAGTTGGTTAAGTGTCTGCCTTCGGTTCAGGTCATGATCCCAGGGTCCTGGAATCGAGCCCACATTGGGCTCCCTGCTAGGCGGGGAGCCTGCTTCTCCCTCTCCCTTTCCCTCTGCCACTCCCCCTGCTTGTGCTTGCTCTCTCTCTCTCTCTCTGTCAAATAAATAAATAAAAGAAAAGAAAGAAAGAAAGTCAATACTGTGAATAAGGGCATAAAACTTTTAAAATATCTTAGTATATCAATCTGGGTCATTTTAGAGGTAACTTTTTCCTTTTGAGCATCTGGTGTTAATTTCCAGTTAACTGTGGGTATTATCAACCAGAAGCAAATAAGAGAAATGTTGAATGTCCTTTGGAGTTGTTTAATAGTAATTGTTACCCATGTGTATATGAAAGGTAGTGGTGTGGGATATTGGTGGAGGGAGAGAGATAGAGGGATGTTTCCCTATAAAATCAGTTCCTTAAAAAGGCTGCCTGAGAACTTGGCTCTGATATGATCTTTGCTAGCTAATAAGCAATCTTCCCAGAGAAAAAAATTAGAAAATGTGTTTTTTTCCCTCACAATAGGAGAAATAAAAGCACTTTAAGATTTTTGCCTTAGGGAAAAGCACTAAAATTTAAATACATCACATGAGATTTGGAAGCAGAGTCAATAAAGACCTTGTTTCATGGGAATTGGTTTTTTTTTTAAAGATGGCAAAATTATCTAGTTACTTTAGCAGTAATAATGAAAATGGATATTAAAGACTTGAAGGGTGGGGAGAGAAGAAAAACACCAAGTTTTTTTTTGTTGTTGTTTTTACTCTCTGAGTACTGACATTCCAGCCTATGATCCCACATTAATAAAAGGGGGCCAAAGTTTAAGCTCCTGTTAATTCTTGGGTAAATGACCTGTTAAGACAGAATGAACAAAAGGTCGATAGAAAAGCCTGGATTCTATGTTTCCATTACTTCTTAGTCACATGTGACTTTGGTCAAGTTATATAACCTCTCTAAGCTTTAGTTTCTTTTTTAAAGATTTTTTAAATTTGTATTTATTTATTTGAGAGAGCAGAGTGAGTGAGAACACGAGTGGGGGTGGGGCAGAGGGAGAGGGAGAAGCAGACTCCCTGTTCAGCAGGGAGTCTGATGTGGGACTCGATCCCAGGACCCTGGGATCATGACCTGAGCCAAAGGCAGACGCTTAACTTAACGACTGAGCCACCCAGGTGCCTTAAGCTTTAGTTTCTTATCTATAATATGGGGATAGTAAGTAACTTTTATCTATAAATTAGGGAAATTTAAAATATTAAAGGAAATGACAAAAGTAAAGCATTGAGCACAGTGCCTGGCACATTTGAAGTGTTCAATAAATTATAATTCATTTTCCTATTCCCTTTTCTCATTCACTTTAGATATAGAATTTGCTATATCTGATGATGTGTGTAAAAATGACAGTGATGTTTCTTTGTTTGTTGAGTGTGAACTTTGTAGGACTTAACCCAAAAGTTGCAAAGTGGCTGTTGGGCTTTGTCTGGTCTATAGGTATTAAAAAAAAACAAAACACAAAATAAACAAGTTTTAGTTAATTGCCCACATTAAAAATTTCAGTAATCTAACCTAAAAGTCTGACTTCTGGATCTTGAAATAGTGAAAAGGTATGGCTATTCTATTTAATGGCTATAATAGGCTGAAGCTGATTATAAGCTGTTCTTCAGACCTATCACTCATTTAGATTGGCTTTCTGGAACTTGAAGACATTTGAATCTGTGATTCCTGTGAAAGTTCTCACTTAGTCATAAGTCTTGGGAACAAAACAAACAATTCAATTAAAAATAGGCAAAGGATGGGGTGCCTGGGTGGCTCAGTCAGTTAAGTGACTAACTCTTGGTTTCAGCTCAGGTCATGATCTCAGGGTCATGGGATCAAGCCTTACATCAGGCTCCATGCTCGGTGTGGAGTCTGCTTGAGATTCTTTCTCTCCCTCTCCCTCCCTCCCCCGCCCACCCCCACTCACACACTCTTTCTGTAAAAAAAAAAATAAAATCTTAAAAAATAAAAAAGAATAAAATAGGCAAAGGATCTAAATAGACATTTTTTCAAAGAAGATATGCAGTTGACAAACAGGAGCATGAAAAGGTGCTCAACATCACTAATCATCAGGTAGGTGCAAATCAAAAGCACAATTAGATATCACCTGACACCTGTTAAAATGGCTTTCATCAGAAAGCAAGAAATAATGAGCTTTGGTGAAGATGTTGAGAAAAGGGAACACTTGTGCTTTGTTGGTGGAAATGTAATTTGGTACAGCCACTATGGAAAGCAGTATGAAGTTTTCTCAAAAAAGTAAAAATAGAACCACTATATGATTTAGCAAACTCACTTCTGGGTATTTATTCAAAGGAAAAGAAAATACAAACTCAAGAAGTTATCTGTACGTGTATGTTCATTGCTGTACTATGTACAATAGGCAAGGGATGAAAACAACCTGTGCCCATTGATGGATGAGTGAATAAGGCATGTGTGTGTGTGTGTGTGTAAAATCTATACATAAGTGAATATTATTCAGCCATAGAAAAGAAGGAAAACCTGCCATTTGAGACAACACTGATGGACCTTGAGGGCATTATGCTAGGTGAGATAAGTCAGAGAAAGAGAAATATGATCTCACTTATATTTAGAATCTAAAAAAAAAAAAAAAAAAAAGCAAACTCATAGTTACAGAAAACAGATTGGTGGTTTCCAGAGGCAGGGGGTGAGCAAAATGAGTCAAGCTGGTCAAAAGGTACAAACTTCCAGTTATAAAATGCGTAAGTCCTCAGGGTATAATGTTAGTATAGTTAATAATACTGTACTGTGTATTTGAAAGCTGCCAAAAGAGTAGATCTTAAAAGATCTCATCTCAAGAAAAAAATAATTATACTTTTTACTTTGGAGCGATTTTAGGTTTATATCGAAGTTGCAGAGTTGGTGCAGAAGACTCCTGTACCCCTTGCTTAATTTCCTCTGATGCCAGGCTCTCAGGTTTCCACGGTTCTTTTGTCCAAACCATGGAAGCTGCATTTGTCCGTTGACTGACACAAGGCTCTGTCCCCTGGGCATCCTTCTAGGGCCTGGTACAGCCAGGCTTGGGAATGATAATTTTAAGCAGCTTTGATATCAGGAACAAACTGCATGCATGTCCCAGGGATGGAACCTTTAGTGGCAAATATCACCAAATATAGTTGGTAAATCTTAGCAGCCTAGAATCTTGAGATGATTATCAGAGATATAAGAAGTTTATGTAGCTTTCTTTTCAGTTCCCTCACGTACTTCTCTTCAGGTTTTGCATTAGCTCAGAACCTCCAACTTGCCTTCTATTTAACAAGACACATCACTGTCAAAGTTAATATTCACTATCTCCTCACAAACATCTCCAACTATATTAATGAGAGCAGGGTCTGAGAGGGACAGGGAGGAGAGGAGAAGGGAGGGATAAATATGGAGACAGGAGAGGTGGGTTGCTGAGTTGTTTCAATGTTTTATGTATTCCTCATGAAGGGGCTTAGTACCTCAATGTTGTGAATATCAGCCCCACACAAGGCTCATGCTAGTGCCATGGAGTTAAACATTGCTAGATAACATAAAGGAGAATTCAGATTAGCAGAGAAGATGTTTTATGCATGCTACTTTCAAATATGAAGAGTCCCAGTGTGAAGAATTATGTTGGGGCTGTAGAAGAACTCTGTCAGTAACTCTGACCAGTGCTTCTGCTTAGAGGAAGAGAGAATCCTTCAGTTTCTGGTTTTCTTTCAATTTGTTCATTTTACACAATGGGACTTTACTGTAAATATTTCTATTTTTTTTAATTAACCACTAGGAAGCTTATCCTTCCTCTACCAGACAACTGCTCAAAGTTCTTTCCTGTGATACTGATATATACACACCACTCTGAGCAGGAAAATTTCTTCTAATTCTTTGCTTAAGCTAACTAATCAGAAAAGTAAATTCAAACATGAATAAGGGCATCAGTCTTTTTATAGGAAGCACTGAAATAGAAGGCAGATTTTGCCTTTGCCATCAATTTCTACCATAAATAAAATGTAATTTCACATGGCATCATGACCTACTATGAAACCAGGTCTAATCATGAGAAAGATATTAACATGCTAGCCTGCTAGAACATTGAATTACTTGAACCAAACCATAGTGTTAAATGACTAAGTTTTTGTTTTGCGTAGACTCTTACATCACTTTTTTTTTTCTATTTCATTAAAGGAAACCTGTCCAATTTAGTGCTCTTACAAATAAAGACCATAGGAATGATTTCCAAAGGTACTTGGCATTCAATATATCCAGGATCTAGTCCTATGTTCTACAAACATCATTATTTTGTTGGGACTGTTTGCCATTCTGTATATACATCACTGATTCTGATGTAACCTGTATCCAGAAAATCCACTGTGGGTTTATTTATAGTTCTGATTCTGCTTTTTGTTTGTTTATTGATTTTTAAGATTCCATTTATGAGTGGAATCATATGGTATTTGTCTTCCTCATTCTGACTTCACTTAGCATACTACCCTCCAGGTCATTCTATGTTGTCTCAAATGATACTGTTGCATCCTTTTTTATGGCTGTGTAATATTTCATTGTGTATATATACCACAGCTTCCTTATCCATTCCTCAATTGATGGACACTTGGGTTGCTTCTATGTCTTGGTTATTGTAAATAGTGCTGCAGTAAACATGGGGGTGCATATATCTTTTCAAGCTAGTGTTTTAATTTTCCCTGGGTAAACACCCAATAATGGAATTATTGGATCATACAATATTTCTATTTTTAATTTTTTGAGGAACCTCCATGCTGTTTTCCACAGAGGTTGTACAAATTTACATTCCCACCAACAGTGCAGAAGGGTTCTTTTTTCTCCACAACCTCACCAACCTTTGTTGTTTCTTGTCTTCATTCTAGCTATTCTAACGGGCATGAGGTGATATCTTCTTGTGGCTTTGGTTTGCATTTCCCTGATAATTAGTGATGTTGAGCATCTTTTGTTATGTCTGTTGGCCATCTTTATGTATTCTTTGAAAAAATGTCTATTGAGTCCTTTGCCAATGTTTTAATCAGATTTTTTTTTTTTTATGTTGGGTTGTATGAGTTATTTTTATATTTTGGACATTAACCCCTTATTGGGTATATCATTTGCAAATATCTTCTCCCATTCAGTATGTTGCCTTTTTGTTTTGTTGATGTATTTCTTTGCTGTGTAAAAGCTGTATTTTGATGTAGTCCCAATAGTTTATTTTTGCTTTTGTTTCCCTTGCCTTAGGAGACATATTTAGAAAAAATTTTCTAAATCTACTATGGCTGATGTCAGAAAAATTACTGCCTATGTTTTGTTCTAAGATTTTTATGTTTTCATGTCTCATGCTTAGGTCTTTAATCCATTTCAAGTTTATTTTTGTGCATGGTGCTAGAAAGTAGTCCAGTTTCTTTCTTTCTTTTTTTTTTTTAATATTTTACTTATTTATTTGAGACAGAGAGAATGAGAGAGAGAGAGCACATGAGAGGGGGGAGGGTCAGAGGCAGAAGCAGGCTCCCCGCCAAGCAGGGAGCCCGATGCGGGACTTGATCCTGGGACTCCAGGATCATGACCTGAGCCAAAGGCAGTCGCTTAACCAACTGAGCCACCCAGGCGCCCAAAAGTAGTCCAGTTTCATTCTTTTACATATAGTTGTCCAGCATTACCACAAGCAAGTTTTGTTGTTGGTGTATTTCTCTTATGGAGCTACAAAGCTACTGAAACCACTTATTTACCCAACTAGACTATTTTTAAAGATCTTCAGTGTATATATTTTTAATAAAATATATGTCAGAATATTACCTTGAAACAACTTGTGATGGTTAATTATATACATCAACCTGGCTAGGCTATGGTGCACAGTTTTTTAGTTAAACACTAATCTAAATGTTGCTATAAAGGTATATTGTAGACATGACTTAAATTTACAGTTAATTGACTTTAAATAAAGGGGATCACCCTCAATAATGTTAGTGGACCTCATCCAATCAGTTGAATGTCTTAAGAATAAAAACTGAGGTTTCCCAGAAAAAAATTCTGCCTCAAGACTGTAACATTGAAATCCTGCTTGAATTTCCAGGCTGCTTGCCTGTCCTACAGGTTTTAGAATCAAGAATACAACGTCAATTCTTGTCTGAGATGCTAGTCTTCCCTACAAATATTGGACTTTTCAGGCCCCACAATTAAGTGAATCAATTACTGAAAAAACAGAAATTGAAAAAAAAAAAAAGCCATATTCTACTGGCTCTGTTTCTTTGGAGAACCCTGACTTACAGTACTGATTGTGGTTCCAAGAGTCATTCTGGAAAAACAGAATATTAAGGAGGAGTTTTCTGAATTGGCAAGGACCAAGTGGTGGCACTTAATAGCCAAAGACAAGGTGGCCAGGGTTACCATCATGTACAATAGAGTCAAAGCAGCACTCAGAATAATCTGGCTCACAGAAACCTATAACGTTGGCTAATTGATCATGGTGTCCCAAGAGGAGACATAGAGGAACAGTTTAATAAATTCTCACTTGATCTGTATAAGCAGAAGTGTTTTAGGTCAAGTAAACAGAAATCTAACTTGAATTATCAAAACAGAGAGTCACGGTATCTCAATTCCCAGACTGGAGCCAGTTTACATACACAGAATTATTTGAATGAAAAGGATGACAAGGTACCCTTGAGAAAGAGGACACTGACAAAGAATTATAATGTTAATCTTCCTCCTAGCCTTTCACAAGGGACCTATAGCTTTTTATCAGGATGACTGCATTGGGTAAAAAATAATCAGGCTTTTTGGGGATTACTGGACACTGGCTCTGAACTGACACTAATTCCAGGAGACCCAAAATGTCACTGTAGTCCACCAGTTAGAGTAGAAACTTATGATATTGACTTTTAGCTCATGTCCGTGTCAAAGTGGGTCCAGAATGAATCACAACACAGAGCCTTAGGATTTTGGAGCAAATCCCTCCTTCCTCTGTGGATAGCTACTTTCTTTTCGAGAAACAGCTCTTTGTTTGCTACTGGGTCTTAGTAGAGACTGAACACTTAATCATGGGCCTCTAAGTTACCATGAGATCTGAATAGTCCATCCTGAACTGGTGTTTTTGGCCCATAAGCCATAGAATTAGGCATTCATAGCAGCACTTTTATCATCAAATGGACATGGTATATATGAGATTAAGCTTGAATAAGCCCCAAGGCATAAACTAAATGCAAAAGTAGCCCAAATTCCTATGATTCTCACTCTTGCTGTACTACCTTCTCTCTACCACCCTATACCTATGGTCTCCTGAGGAGTTCCTTATAATCAGTTGACAAAGGAAGAAAAGACTCAGGCCTGGTTTGCAGATGATTCTGCATGATATTCAGTACCACTTGAAAGTGGACAATTGTAGCACTACATCCCCTTTCTGGGACATTCCTGAAGGACAGTGGTAAAGGGAAATCTTCCCAGTGGGCAGAACTTTGAGCATGCACCTAGTTGTTCACTTTGCTTAGAAGGACAAATGGCCAGACATGTGATTATATACCAATTCATGTACTATGACCAATGGTTTGGCTGGTTGATCAGGGATTTGGAAGGAATGTGATTGGAAAACTGGTGGCAAGATCTGGGGAAAAGGTATATGGACAGACCTCTCTAAATTGGTAATAAATGTGGAGATATTTGTGTCCCATGTGAATGCTTACCAAAGGGTAACCTCAGGAGAAGAGAATTTTAATAATCAGGTGAATAAGTTGACCCAATCTGTGGATAGCAGCCAGCTTCTTCTCCCAGCCACTCCTGTCATTGACAATGAGCTGATCAACAAAGTAGCCATGGTGGCAGGGATGGAATTTATACATGGCTCAGGAACAAAGACTTTCACTCACCAAGGATCACTTAGTGGATCACTAGGTGTTTAATTTGCCAGCAGCAGAGACCAACACTGAGCCACTGATATGTCACCATTCCCTGGGGTGATCAGCCAGCTCCTTGGTGGCAGTCTTTTGAATATATTGGATGATTACATTAGACTGCTTCCATCATGGAAGAGGCAGCAATTTGTTCTTACTGGAATTGACATTTACTCTGGATATGGATTTTCATTCCTTGTGTGCAAAGTGCTTCTGCAAAAATTACCATCTATGGATTTACAGAATGCTTTATCCACATCATAGTTTTCTGCACAGCATTACTCCTAATCAGAAAATCACTTCACAGCAAATAAATTGTGACAATGGGTTCATGCTCTTGGGATCCTGCTCTTTTCATTTTTCCATCAACCTGAGCCAGATGGCTGGATAGAATGGTAGACTAGCCTTCTGAAGACTCAGTTACTGCACCAGCTAGGTGGCAATACCTTGAAGGGCTGGAGCAATGTTCTCTAGAAGGCTGTATATGCTATAAATCAACATCCAATATCTGTTGCTCTTTCTCCCATAGCCAAAATTTATGGATCCAGGAATCAAGGGGGTAGAAATGGGAATAGCAACACTCACTGTTACCTTTAGTGATTCACTGGCAAAACTTTTGCTTTATGTCCCTATAAACTTATAGTCTGCTGGCCTATAGATATTAGTTCCAAAGGGAGGAATTCTTTTACCAGAAAACACAAAAATGATTTGTAGTAGTAGCCCAGCCACTTTGGGCTACATATGCCTCTGAATCAATAGACAAAAAGGTATTTATGTTTCCAGGCATTATGGTGGCAGAAGTCAAGAGGAATTGTACCTAGGATATCTCTTACAGAGGTATGGAGTAGATAAGACATGTGAAAAAATAATGAACATATATAATAAGTAACCCATAATCTAGTAAATGCTTACAAAAGGGAAAAAAAAACATTTTGTATTGGGTTGATCAGCAAAAACCTGGCTAAGTATGTGGAACTTTAGTTGTGTCATGAATATCAAGCTTATTACCAACTCCCCAAATTCTGAATTCCAGACTAATGGACAAGCTTAATTTGGACTAGTCCAATTTGTACTTGGACTTGTCTAGACTAATGGACAAACTCAATCTGGACACAATGTCCAATGTGTGGACATTGATTGTTTTTCAATATCTCTTGCATGGTTCAGGGGAATTTGTCTCTCCCTAATACCAACTATAATTACACTGGTTACTGAATGTTGAGGTGTATTCACCAGATACACTAAGAACTATATATATATAATGTTTTTATACTCTCTCACCAATTATCTACCTAACATGTAGTGAATCAGAGTAGGGGAATTAGTCCATGGTTTGGGTCATAGGACCTGTCTTAGTGATTAAAGCTCTGGGGCCAAGTTCTTGAACAGAAACATTTCTGTAACTGCTATTTTTGGTCACAAATTTGAAATCAAGCACAAGAAATTTTGGGGGTTGAGGTGGAAAAAAAAAGACATAAAAATGTGGAGATATATGTAGGTAGAGTGTATACTATATTATTTGGATTTGAAAGGTTCTAGGAAGAGGAGTAAGACAGGTCTTGAACTGGAAGGAGAGGAGGCTTAAAGCAGGTGTTTTTTAAATGATAAACTCACTTTTAATATTTCCCAGTATCTTTATTTCCGCCCTTACTTCTCTCCCTAAAATGATTCTGTAGTTTGTAAATCTACCTTTCCTTGCTTTTCTTTTCCTTCCATTCTTGGTCTCTGGGAAAAATGGGAATGAAAAAAGAGAACTGGTCACAGCCAACAGACTCAGGTAGTTTTTCCCTTATGAAATTTTCATTCTTTACAGAACAAAGAAAGAAAACTGGAAACCTTCCCTTAGCATCCCCAAAGAAGCTCTGCTCAATCCAGGCCAATTCCTTCCTTAAAGTGGCTTAATGACCACTGATCTCTGATTTTGTCTATTCCTTCTCAAAATAGAGAAGGAATAGGCAAAATACCAAATTCATATGATTTCACTTATTTGTGGAACATAAGGAATAGCACGGAGGCCATTAGGAGAAGGAAGGGAAAAATGAAGGAGGGGAAATTGGAGGGAGAGATTAATTTTGATTGCTGTGGCTAGGATTTCCAGGACTATGTTGAATAAAAGTGGTGAGAGTGGACATCCTTGCTTGTTCCTGACCTTAGGAAAAAAGCTCTTACTTTTTCCCCATAAAGGATGATGTTAACTGTGGGTTTTTCATATATGGCTTTTTTTTTTTTTGAGATTTCCTTTTTATTTCTTATACTGCTTGATATATATTCACAGTGACCATATGGTCTTTATAATAATGATTTTTTTTTAAGTTAAAAAACAAACAAACCTGAAGAAGCTCCTTAGGGAAAATGCTCAATTTCTGAGGGGACCAAAGGCTCACCTGGTAACTAGTGCCATCTAATGGTCACACTAGCTTATCGCTCTAATGTTGGACCAAAGCAAGTGCAGGGTCCCACTGGATGAAGTTTAGGCAGGATGAGCCAGAGGTGAGAGAACTCAATGGGGGCAACATACCAGTCATTCGCCAAAGTTACATATAGTTTATACTTAAAAAATATTAATCCATCAATGAACTCAAATTTAAGGACCTGGTGGTGCATAACATATTCAATGTCAACCAATGGAAGAAATACTAATTTGTATTGATGTGGAGTTTTTAACCTCCTCAAAGTATTTTCTATGATGTATTGGTCACTTACAATAATATGTAACATAAGTGGATCAAATCATTGTATTGAGATGATGAATATGAGGCCAGAGAACTTGTGAGGAGCCCAAGGTGGGCTAGACCTGGAAGCCTGGGGTTCAGAGTACCAGACTGGAATCCTTCTCCAGGCATTTTTGCTACATGGGGAACAGAGATATGCAGGCTTGATTTTTTTTTTATTTGAACTCAATTGGCCAACATACAGTACATCATTAGTTTCAGATGTAGTGTTCAATAATTCATCAGTTGTGTAAAACACCCAGTGTTCATCACACAATGTGCCCTCCTTAATGCCCATCACCCAGTTACTCCATCCCCTAACCAACCTCCCCTCCAGCAGCCCTCAGTTTGTTTCCCAGAGTTAAGAGTCTCTCATGGTTTGTCTCCCTCTCTGATTTCTTCCCATTCAGTTTTCCCTGCTTTCTCATATGATCCTCTGTACTGTTTCTTATATTTCACATATGAGTGAAACTATATAATTGTTTTTCTCTGATTGACTTATTTCACTCGGCATACTCTCCTCCAGTCCCATCCATGTTGATGCAAAAGTTGGGCATTCATCCTTTCTGATGGCTGAGTAATATTCCATTGTATATATGTACCACATCTTTATCCATTCATCTGTTGAAGGACATTTTGGTTCTTTTCAGTTTGGCTGTTGTGGACATTGCTGCTCTGAACTTTCGGGTGCATGTGCCCCTTCTTTTCACTACATCTGTATCTTTGGGGTAAATACCTAGTAGTGGAATTGCTGGGTTGTAAGATAGTTCTATTTTTAACATCTTGAGGAATCTCCATACTGTTTTCCAGAGTAGGTTCCTGCTTGCATTCCCACCAAAGGGTTCCCCTTTTTCCACATCCTCACCAACATTTGCTGTTTCCTGTTTTGTTAATTTTTGCCATTCTAATTGGTGTAAGGTGGTATCTTATTGTGGTTTTGATTTGTATTTCCCTGGTGGCTAGTGATGTTGAACATTTTTTCATGTGTCTGTTAGCCATTTGTATGTCTTCCTTGAAGAAATGTCTGTTCATGTCTTCTGCCCATTTTTTGACTGGATTATTTGTTTTTTGGGGTGTTGAGTTTGAGAAGTTCTTTATAGATCTTGGATACTATGCCTTTATCTGATGTCATTTACAAATATCTTCTCCCATTCCATAGGTTGCATTTTAGTTTTGTTGACTATTTCCTTTGCTCTGCATAAGCTTTTTATCTTCATGAAGTCCCAGTAGTTCATTTTTGCTTTTGTTTCCCTAGCCTTTAGAGACGTGTCTTGGAAAAAGTTGCTGTGCTGAGGTCGAAGAGGTTGCTGCATGTTTCCTCCTCTAGGATTTTGATGGATTCCTGTCTCACATTGAGGTCTTTCATCCATTTTGAGTTTATTTTTGTGTATGAACATGGGAGTGCAGACATCTCTTAGAGACAGTGATTCCATTTCCTTTGTATATACACCCAAAAGTGAGATTGCTGAAGCAAATGGTAGTTTTATTTTAAGATTTTGGGGGAAATTTTATACTGTATTTAAAGTGGCTGTACCAATTTACATAGCCAAGAACAGTGCACAAGTGTTCCTTTTTCTCCATATCGTTTCCAGAATTTATTCTTTCTTTCTTCTTTTTTTTTTTGATTATAGCCATTTTTCCAGGTATGAGATGATATCTCAGTATGGTTTTGATTTGCATTTTGCTGATGATTGCTGATATTGAACACCTTTTTAGTACTTGTAAGCCATTTGTATATCTTCTTGGGAAAATTGTTTAATCAAGTCATCTACTCATTTTAAAATTATATTATTTGGTTTTTTTATTGATACTGAGTTGTATGAGCTCCTTATGTACTTTGGATATCAACCTTTTATCAGATAGATAGTTTATCAGCCTTTTCTTGTATTCTGTAATTTGGCTATTCATTTTACTGATTTTTTTTCCCTTGCTATGCAGAAATATTTTAATTTCATGTTGTCCCACTTAATTTTTGCTTTGGTTGCTGGTGTATTTGATGTTTTTGATGTTCTATTGTGTCAGGGGACCTGTGGTTCATACATTAAATTAAGAAAATACAGACAGTGGCCTGCTGAATGAAGAGGCATAAACTATTTACACAGTGGCAGCAGGTAAGTTCCTTAGTATCCAAGCTCCCACTTTGGGGCAATAAAACACTGGGGTCATTTTGATTGAAAACACAGTTTTAATATGCTCACACAAAGGAAATAAAGTTATATGATTAATTCATGACAGATCCCAGGAACAGGGAGTGAAATGAGCTGGGGAAAAGGACAGTTTTCCATCCCCGGTCACAAATGAGCAGGAGATAGCAAGGCGTCAATAAGCTATTACTTATAACCTGGTTGGGGAAGATGTCACTATTCATGGCACATCTCCAAGAGGTTATTTTAAAATGCAACCCAGCAAGCAAAGTGGGAACTTGTAGCAGGAATCCTAACATCAGTTCCTTATCTAAATGTTTAGATTCAGTGTGAACAGGGTTGTTATATTGAAAATACCTTGGTGGGAACTCAAAATACCTGTTTTCTCATCACATATATCTGAAGAAAAGTTGTTCAAAGATGAGGAAGATTTTTCCTGACATTTTCATCTAGAAATTTACAGTTTTTGGTCTTACTTCTAAGCCATTAATCCATGCCTAATTTTTGTGAACATACTTTTTTGCTGGCCACAGCAAAAAAGGAGAGCCTTTGAAGACCACTGGCCTCAAGGATAGAGCAACCAAAGCATAATAGCAGAACACATGAAGCACAAACCAGAGAAAATCCCTGAAGCAAGTGTCTTGACCTAGACACTACATGACCTCTTTTTCATATGGACTTTATTTGCAGGAGCAGGGGACATAATAGGTTTTTCTAACACAGAGAAGGCAAAGCTTAGACAAAATGTCAAGAGGGAGGAATTTATCCTAAATGGAAGAATAAGCTAAAGCCATGGCTAGAGATCTAAGTGAAACAAATATAAGTAACATGCCTGATGGAGAATTTAAAACAGCAATCATAAAGATACTCACTGGGCTTGAGAAAAGAATAGAAGGCATCAGGGGGACAATTAAGACAGAGATAAAAGAGTTAAAAAACAATGAATCAGAAATGAGGAAAGTAATAAGTAAGATTGGAAACAGGCTTGATGCAATAAACAGGATGGAAAAAGAGGAATGAATTAGTGATAGATAAGACAAAAGAATGGAAAACAATGAAGCTGAACAAAAGACAGAAAGAATTATGGAACATGAGAATAGACTTCAGGAACTCATGACTCCATCAAAAGTAATAATATTCATATTGTAGGAATCCCAGAAGGAGAAAGGAGAGAAAAGTGGGAAGAAAATTTATCTGGGGAAATAAAAGCTGAAAACTGTCCTAATCTGGGGAAGAAAACAGACATCCAGATCCAGGAGGCACAGAGAACTCCCATTAAAATCAACAAAAGAAGACCAACACCAAGGCACATTGTAATTAAATTTGCAATATATAATGATAAAGAAAAAAAAATCCTAAAAGCAGCAAGACAAAAGAAGTCCTTAACTTACAAGGGAAATCCCATAAGGCTAGCTGGAGATTTCTCAACAGAAACTTGGCAAGCCAGAAGGGCATGGCATGATATATTCAATGTTCTGATAGGAACAATCTGCAGGCAATAATCCTCTATCCAGCAAGGCTATCATTCAGAACAGAAGGAGAGATAGAGTGTCCCAGACAAAAGCCAAAGGAGTTCATGGTCCCTAAACCAGCCCTGTAAGAAATATTAAAGTGGGCTCACTGAGTGCAAAAGAGAGACCAAAAGTTACAAAAACAAGAAAGAATCAGAGAAATCTCCAGAAACAATGACAAAACCCAGTAATTAAATGGCAATAAACACATATCTATCAATAATTACTTTGAATGTAAATGGACTAAATACTCCAATCAAAAGACATAGGGTGTCAGAATGGATAAAAAAATAAGACCCATCTATATACTGCCTACAAGAGACTCATTTTAGACCTAAATAAAGGCACATGCAGAATGAAAGTGAGGGGATGGAGAAACATTTATCAAACAAGTGGATGTCAAAGTAAAGCTGGAGTAGCTATATAAATATATATATATATATATAACTAAATGGACTTTAAAACAAAAACTGTAACAAGACACAAAGAAGGGAACTATACCATAATAAAGAGGACAACCAAACAAGATGTAACAATTGTAAATATTTATGCACCCAAGATGGGAACACACAAATACATAAAACAATAGTGAACAAAAAAGAACTCACTAATAATAATAAAATAAGCATAGGGAATTTTAACACCCTACTTACATCAATGGACAGATCTCCTAAGCAGAAAATAAACAAGGAAATAATGGCTTTGAATGATACATTGGAACAGATGGACTTAACACATATATTTAGAACATTACATCCTAAACCAGTAGAATACACATTCTTTTCAAGTGCACATGAAACATTCTCCAGAATAGTTCAAATATTAGGTCACATCAGACCTCAACAAATACAAAAATATTGAAATCAAAGTATGCACATTTTCTGACCACAACAGTATGGAACTAGAAATCACCTACAAGAAAAAATTTGGAAAGACCACAAATACATGGAGGTGAACAACATGCTACCAAAGGATGAGTGGGTCAATGATGAAATCAAAGAAGAAATTAAAAACTAGATGGAAACAAATAAAAATGAAAACACAGTGGTCCAAAACCTTTGGGATGAAGCAAAAGCAGTTCTAAGAGGGAAGTATATAGCAATACAGGCCTACTTTAAGAAGCAAGGAAAAATCTCAAATATAAAACCTAATCTTACACATAAAGGAGCTAGAAAACAAACAAACAAACAAATGAAGCCTAAAGCCAGCAAAAGGAAAAGAATAATACATATTACAGCAGAAATAAATTACATAGAAATTTTTAAAAAGTAGAACAAATCAATGAAACCAAAAGCAGGTTTCTTGAAAAAATTAATAAAATTGCAAATATCTTCTCCCATTCCATGGGTTGCCTCTTAGTTTTCTGACCGTTTCCTTTGCTGTGCAGAGGCTTTTTATCTTGATGAAGTCCCAAAAGTTCATTTTTGCTTTTGTTTCCCTTGCCTTTAGAGACGTGTCTTGAAAGAAGTTACTATGGCTGATGTTGAAGAGATTACTGCTTATGTTCTCCTCTACGATTTTGATGGATTCCTGTCTCACATTGAGGTCTTTCATCCATTTTGAGTATATCTTTGTGTATGGTGTAAGGGAATGGTCCAGTTTCATTCTTCTGTATGTAGGTGTCCAATTTTCCCAGTACTACTTATTGAAGTGACTTTTTTCCATTGGATATTTTTTCCTGCTTTGTCAAAGATAGTTGACCATAGAGTTGAGGGTCCATATCTGGGTTCTCTATTCCATTCCACTGGCCTATGTGTCTGTTTTTTGTGCCAATACCATGCTGTCTTGGTGATCACAGCTTTGTAATATAGCTTGGTCAGGCAACGTGATGACCCCAGCTTTGTTTTTCTTTTTCATCATTCCCCTGGCGATTTGGGGTCTTTTCTGGTTCCATACAAATTTTAGGATTGTTTTTTCCAGCTCTTTGAAAAATGCCAATGATATTTTAATAAGGATGGCATTGAAAGTGTAAATTGCTATGGGCAGGATAGTCATTTAAGTAATGTTTATTCTTCCAATCCATGAGCATGGAATGTTTTACCATCTTTTTGTGTTTTCCTCAATTTCTTTCATAAGTGTCCTGTAGTTTCTAGAGTATAGATCCTTTACCTCTTTGGTTAGGTTTATTCCTAGGTATCTTATGGTTTTTGTTGCTATTGTGAATGGAATCGATTTCTTAATTTCTCTTTCTAAAGTTACATTGTTTGTGTATAGAAACTAAGAGGCAGCCCACGGAATGGGAGAAGATATTTGCAAATGACATTACAAATAAAAGGCTGATATCCAAGATATATAAAGAACTTCTCAAACTCAACACTCCAAAAAAACAAATAACCCCGTCAAAAAATGGGCAGAAGACATGAACAGACACTTCTCCAAGGAAGACTTACTAATGGCTAACAGACACATGAAAAAATGCTCAACATCACTAGCCATCAGGGTAATACAATCAAAACCACAATGAGATACCACCTTTCACCAATTAGAATGGCAAAAATAAAAAAAACAACAACCAGGAAACAGCAAATGTTGGTGAGGATGTGGAGAAAGGGGAACCCTCTTACACTGTTGGTGGGAAGCAATCTGGTACTTACTCTGGATAACAGTATGGAGGTTCCTCAAGATGTTAAAAATAGAGCTATCCTATTACCCAGCAATTGCACTACTAGGTATTTACCCCAAAGATACAGATGTAGTGAAAAGAAGGGGAACATGCATCGGAATGTTCAGAGCAGCAATGTCCACAATAGCCAAACTGTGGAAGGAGCTGAAATGCCCTTCAGCATATGAATGGATAAAGATGTGGTACATATATACAATGAAATATTATCCAGGCATCAGAAAGGATGAATACCCATCATTTGCATGGACATGGATGGAACTGGAAGGGATTATGCTATGTGAAGTAAGTCAAACAGAGAAAGACAATTGTCATATGGTTTCATTCATATGTGGAATATAAGCAATAGCACAGAGGACCATAGGGGAAGGGAGGGAAATCTGAAATGGAAGAAATCAGAGAGGGAGACAAACCATGAGATACTATAGACCCCGGGAAACAAAGTGAGGGTTTCAGGGGGCAGGGGGGTGGGCAGAGGGGTAACAGGGTGATGGGTATTAAGGAAGGCATGTGTTGTGATGAGCACTGGGTGTTAGACATAACTAATGAATCATTGAACACTACATCAAAAACTAATGAGGAATAATACAGTGGTTAACTGAACATAATAAAAAAATAAAATAAAATTGATAAACCCCTAGCCAGATCTATCAAAAAGAAAAAGAAAGGATACAAATAAATAAGATCACAGATGAAAGAAGATAAATAACAACCAACACCACAAAAATACAAAGAATTATAAGATAATATTATGAAAAATTATACGCCAACGAATTGGACAACTTGGAAGAAACGGATATTTCCAGAACATATAAACTATCCAAACTGAAACAGGACAAATAGAACATTTGAACAGGCTGATAACAAGCAAAGAAATTGAATCAGTAATCAAACATTCCCAGCAAACAGAAGTACAGGGCCAAATGGCTTCACAAGGGAATTCTACCAAACATTTATTTATTTATTTATTTTTTAAGATTTTATTTATTTATTTGAGAGAGAGAATGAGATAGAGACAGAGAGAGCATGAGAGGGGGGAGCGTCAGAGGGAGAAGCAGACTCCCCGCTGAGTGGGGAGCCCGATGCGGGACTCGATCCGGGGACTCCAGGATCATGACCTGAGCTGAAGGCAGTCGCTTAACCAACTGAGCCACTCAGGCGCCCTCTACCAAACATTTAAAGAAGAGTTAATACCCATTCTATTCAAACTATTTCAAAAAATAGAACAGGAAGGAAAACTTCCAAATTCATTCTATGAAGCCATCATTATCCTGATAACAAAACCAGATAACAAAACCAATAAAAAAGACCAATATCCTGATGAGCATGGATGCAAAAAATCTAAATAAAAAACTAGCAAATCAAATCCAGCAGTACATTAAAGGAATCACTCACACAATCAAGTGGGATTTATTCCTGGCTGCAAAGGTGGTTCAATATTCCCAAAGCAATCAACATGATACACCACATTAAAAAAAAAAAAAGGATAAGAAACATATGACACTCAATAGATGGAGAAAAAGCATTGGATAAAGTACAACATCCATTCATGTTAAAAACCCTCATCAAAGTGGGTTTAGAGGGAACATACCTTAACATATCAAGGCCATATATGAAAAAAACACAGGTAACATCATCCTTAATGGGGAAAAACTAAGAGTTTTTCCTCTATGGTCAGGAACAAGGCAGGGATGTCCACTCTTCACTGTTATTTAACATAGGACTGGAAGTCCTAGCCACAGCAATCAGACAACACAAATAAATAAAAGGTATCCAAATCGGCAAGGAAGAAGTTAAACTTTGTTTGCAGATGATATGATACTGCATATAGAAAACCTGAAAGACTCCACAAAAAAAGTTGCCTAGATCTGGTACATGAATTCAGTAATGTTGCAATATGCAAAATTAATGTACAGAAATCTGTTGTATTTCTATGCATAAATAATGACACAGCAGAAAGAAATCAAGGAATCAATCCTGTTTACAATTGCATCAAATCCAATAATATACCTAGGAATAAATATAACCAAAGAGGTGAAAAACCTGTAATCTAAAAACTGTAGGGGCGCCTGGGTGGCTCAGTCGTTAAGCATCTGCCTTCGGCTCAGGTCATGATCTCAGGGTCCTGGGATTGAGCCCCACATCGGGCTCCCTGCTCGGTGGGAAGCCTGCTCCTCCCTCTCCCACTCCCCCTGCTTGTGTTCCCTCTCTCGCTGTGCCTCTCTCTGTCAAATAAATGAATAAAAAATCTTTAAAAACTGTAAAACACTGATGAAAGAAATTGAAAATAACAAAAAGAAATGGAAAGACATTCTATGCTAAAGGGTTAGAAGAATAAATATTGTTAAAATGTCTACACCACCCAAAGCAATCTATTCATTTAGTGCAATCCTTATCAAAATACCACCAGCGTTTTTCATGGACCTAGAGCAAACTATGCTAAAAACTTTAGGGAACCACAAAAGACCCCAAATAACCAAAGTAACCTTGAAAAAGAAAAGCAAGGTTTCAGAATTTCAGACTTCAAGTTATATTACAAATGTCATCAAAACAGTATGGTACTGGCACAAAAACAGAGACATAGATTAATAGAACAGAATACATAATCCCAGAAATGAACCCCAACTATATGGTGGACTAATCTTCGATAAAGCAGGGAAGAATATTCAACGGGAAAAAGATGGTCTCCTCAACAAATGGTGCTTGAAAACTCTACAGCAGCATGCAAAAGAATGAAACTGGATCACTTTCTTACACCATACACAAAAATAAATTCAAAATGGATGAAAACCTTAATATGAGAACTGAAACCATGAAAGTCCTAGAGGAAAGCAAAGGCAGTAAACTTTTTGACATCAGCCATTTCTAGATGTCTCCTGAGACAAGGGAAACAAAAGCAAAATTAAACTCTTTGGACTTCATCAAAATAAAAAGCTTCTGCACTGTGAAGGAAACAATCAACACAACTAAAAGGCAATCTTCAGAATGGGAGAAGGTATTTGCAAATGACATATCCGATAAAGGGTCAGTATCCAAAATATATAAAGAACTTATGAAACTCAACACCCAGAAAATGAATAATCCAATTAAGAAATGGGCAGAAGACATGATAGACATTTTTGCAAAGAAGACATCCAGATGGACAAGAGACACATGGAAAGATGCTCAATATCACTCATCATCAGGGAAATACAAATCAATACTACAATGAGATATCACCTCACACCTGTCAGAATGGCTAAGATCAACAACACAAGAAACAACACGTATTGGTGAGGATGTGGAGAAAGGGGAACCCTCGTGCACTGTTGGTGGGAATGCAAACTGGTGCAGTCACTGTGGAAAACAGGACAGAGGTTCCTCAAAAAGTGAAAAATAGAACTACCCTATGATCCAGCAATTGCACTACTAGGTATTTACACAAGGAATACAAAATACTAATTCAAAAGGATACGTGCACCCCCTTGTTTATAGCAGCATTATCTACAATAGCCAAATTATGGAAACATCCCATCTGTCCATTGATTGATAAACCTATATATTTACAGTGAAATATTCCTTGGTCATAAAAAAAATAAAATCTTGCCTTTTGCAATGACATGGATGGAGCCAGACAGTATTATGTCAAGTGAAATAAGTCAGTCAGAGAAAGACAAATACCGTATGATTTCACTCATGTGTGGAATTTAAGAAACAAACAAATGAACACGGGGGGAAAAGAGATGCAAATCAAGAAACCGACTCAACTATAGAGAACAAACTGATGGTTATCAGAGGGGAGGTGGTTTGGGTCATGTCTTAAATAGGTGATGGGGATTCAGGAGTGCAACTGTTGTGATGAACATGGGATGTTTTATGGGTTTTGAATCACTATATTGTACACCTGAAACTAATATTACACTGTATGTTAACTAACTGGAATTTAAATAAAAACAAAAAAATCACAGAGTTTCAGTGAAGATTAAATGCTTTGATTAACTCTTTTCAGTGGGAGAAAGAGAGGACAACTAGAAGAGCCAACAATTGCCAGTTTTCAATCTTCACAATTTCTCATTGCAGCAACTCCTAGGAATATCTCCCTTTTAGATAAGTTGAGAAAACTGAAACTTAAAGCTGATGAGTGCAGGAGTGAGGACTAAAACACAACTTTCTTCTCTGCAATGCTCACAAGTCTCTGCTACTGGCAGAGATTCCTTAGTTCCTGGAGGTATTTTTTGCGAGCAGAATTGACAACAAAGTGAATTCCTGTGCCATGATTTCCTATGGTTTTGTCCCAAATTATTTTATTTTTGCTACTTCATAAGAATACTCTTAAGTAAACTGCTTTTTGTATCCTTCATATTCATGGCAGTGAAGAATACAAGGACAAATAATATAATTTTGAACAATTTTCATGATTCATGCTAAGGTGTTTATAGTTTTACCCATATTGCTTTTGCACAATCAGTGCAAATGCCAACACAATGAAAAACGCAAATGGTATCTGGGTATTACTATGAAAATAGTTTTGACCCTATGGATCCCTGAATGTGTCTCAGATATCCCCCAGCAACAGACAACACTTTGAGAACCACTGACTGAGCCACCACCTAAACACATGCATGAATTTTTACTATATTCCACAAGGTGGTGCTATTATAATGTGCATCAGTAATTAAATTTTGAATCAAAATTGATTTTAAAAATTTGGTCAGTTTCAGGACCCAAACTAGCCACATTTCTTTCCTTTAAGTTTCTTTAGTGGGCTCTTAGAGTACCAGATCTGTCTTCTTATCTAAGCCCTCACTTCCAGCACTGAATCTTGTTCCCTAAATATGGCATCTTCCACAGAAAGACTTTTTCAGGGGCACACAAACATGTCATGTTAATTTGGATGGTGGCATTTTGCAATCATGAAAGCCAAAGGACTCTTGAAAACTTATCACTTAATGCCTTTGCATTAAGAACATTTCACCACCTTCAGGGGGAGGAGCAAGATGGCAGAGTAGTAGGAGACCTGGATTTTGTCTGGTCCCAGGAATTCAGCTGGATAGGGATCAAACCATTCTAAACACCTATGAACTCAACAGGAGATTGAAGAAAAGAATGCAGCAACTCTCTGAACAGAAAATCGACCACTTTCTGGAAGGTAGGACGTGTGGAGAAGTGAATCTGAGGCAATATTTGCGAAGACAGATGGTGGGGGAGGGGGCCTCCATCTGCCCCTTCTGGCAAGTGATAGAGCCAAGGAGCACAAAATCAGAACTTTTAGAAGTCCGCTATACTGAGGGACTCCACTCCAGTGGCTAAGTGGGGGGTGGAACCCTCGCTGGGACAGTGTGGTCTCAGGACCCTCGGGGTCACAGGAAGACTGGGGGTGCCTGAGTGTGGCAGAGTTCCCAGGTATTGGAGCTGGGAAGCTGGCTGCAGAGATGGAGCCGAGGAGTGGGCTCTCAGCTCACGGTGCCATAAACCATGATCCGTGGCAGAGTCAGGCCACTGCTCTTCCAGCAGGGACCCAACAAGCGGCAGATCCGGGGACACTCCACTTCCTCCCCTGGGGAGGAGCAGCGGGGGAGTGCACCACAGGAATTGGCTGGGTTTGGAGACTCCACATGGGGTTGTGTGCCAGAGATAGAAATGCTCGGTCACAGACTGGGTGAGCACGGAGTGCAGCCAGAGACCAGGGAGATGGGAGTGACTGACTGCTTTTCTCTGGAGGCGGACTGAGGAGTGGGGCCCCCAAGTTCTCGGCTCCTCTGGGGCAGAGATTGGGAGGCCGCCATTTTCACTCTCGACCTCCAAAGCTGTACGGAAAGCTTGCAGGGAACAAAAGCTCCCGAGAGCAAACACCAGCAGATTACTTAGCCCTGACTGGCAAGGGCAGGGCAATTCCGCCTCAGGCAAAGACATCTGGGAACCACGGCAACAGGCCCCTCCCCCAGATCAGCAAGAACAACCAGCCAAGACTAAGTTTACTGATCAATGAGAATGGCAGATCTCCAGCACTAGGGGAATACTGCACATAGAATTCATGGCTTATCCCCCATGATTCTTTAGTCTTTTGAAGTTAAATTTTTTAACTTTCTTTTTCTTTTTTCTTTTTTTTTGAATTTTTCTTTCCCCTTTTTCAACCAACAACTAATCAATCCCTTTTTAAAAAAATCTTTTTTATTTTTAAAGTTGTACTCTATCCCTTCATAGTAGTTAACCTTATTTTTGGTATATATATATAAATTGTTCTCTCTTTAAAATTTAGGGATACAGTTTCTTCTAACAGACCAAAATATACCCTAAATCTCTAGAGTATGGCTTTGTTCTAGTCTCATGCCTGATCACATTCTGTCCTTTTAAAAAAAAAAAAAAATCCTTCCTCTTTTCAACCAACTTCTTATCTTATCAATTCCTTTTATAAAATCTTTTATAATTTTCATCTTTACAGTCATATTCATCCCTTCATCGTATTTACCCTTATTTTTGTACATATATAAGTTTTTCTTTCTTTAAAATTTTGGGAGGCACTTTCTTCTAACAGACCAAGATATGCCCAAAATCTAGTGTGTGGCACTGATCTATGCACCAGCCTGATCATATTTGATATTCTGTTTTTTTGTTTGTTTGTTGTTTTTATCTTTATCTTTTTCTTTTTTTCTTTCCCTTTCTTTTCCCCTGGTTTCAGGTCTCTTCTGATTTGTTTAGTGTATATTTTTCTGGGGTCGTTGTTACCCTGTTAGCATTTTGTTCTCTCATTCATCTATTCTCCTTTGGACAAAATGACAAGACAGAAAAACTCACCTCAAAAAAAAGATCAAGAGGCAGTACCAACTGCCAGGGACGTAATCAATACGGACATTAGTAAGATGTCGGAACTAGAGTTCAGAATGATGATTTTAAAGATACTGGCTGGGCTTGAAAAAAGCACGGGAGTTATTAGAGAAACCCTTTCTGGAGACATAAAAGAACTACAATCTAACCAATCGAAATCAAAAAGGCTATTAATGAGGTGCAATAAAAAATGGAGGCTCTAACTGCTACGATAAGTGAGGCAGAAGAGAGAATTAGTGATAGAGAAGACCAAATGATGGAAAATAAAGAAGCGGAGAAAAAGAGACATAAACAACTACTGGATCACGAGGGCAGAATTGGAGATATAAGTGATACCATAAGATGAAACAATATTAGAATAATTGGGATCCCAGCAGAAGAAGAAAGAGAGAGAGGGGCAGAAGGTATATTGGAGCAAATTATAGCAGAGAACTTCCCTCATTTGGGCAAGGAAACAGGCATCAAAATCCCAGGAGGCACAGAGAAGCCCCCTCAAAATCAATAAAAATAGGTCAACACCCCGACATCTAATAGTAAAACTTATGAGTCTCAGAGACAAAGAGAAAATCGTGAAAGCAGCTCAGGAGAAGAGATCTGTAACCTACAATGGTAGAAACATTAGATTGGCAACAGACTTATCCACAGACACCTGGTAGGCCAGAAAGGACTGGCAGGATATATTCAGAGCACTAAATGAGAAAAATATGCAGCCAAGAATACTCTATCCAGCTAGGCTGTCCTTGAAAATAGAACGAGAGATAAAAAGCTTCCAGGACAAACAAAAACTAAAGGAATTTGCAAACACAAAACGAGCCCTACAAGAAATCTTGAAAGGGGTCCTCTAAGCAAAGAGAGAGCCTAAAAGTCACATAGACCAGAAAGGAACACAGACAATATACAGTAACAGTCACCTTACAGGCAATACAATGGCACTAAATTCATATCTTTCAATAGTTACCCTGAATGTAAATGGGCTAAATGCCCCAATCAAAAGACACAGGGTATCAGATTGGATTAAAAAAAAACAAGATCCATCGATATGCTGTCTGCAAGAGACTCATTTTAGAACCAAAGACACCCCCAGATTGAAAGTGAGGGGTGGAAAACCATTTACCATGCTAATGGACACCAAAGGAAAGCTGGGGTGGCAATCCTTATCTCAGACAAATTAGATTTTAAACCAAAGACTGTAATAAGAGATGAGGAAGGACACTATATCATACTTAAAGGGTCTATCCAAAAAGGAGATCTAACAATTGTAAATATCTATGCCCCTAACATGGGAGCAGCCAATTATATGAGCCAATTAATAAAAAAAAAAAAGGAAAGAAACGCATTGACAACAATACAATAATAGTGGGGGACTTTAACACCCCCCTCACTGAAATGGACAGATCATCTAAGCAAAAGATCAACAAGGAAATAAAGACTTTAAATGACACACTGGACCAAATGGACTTCACAGATATATTCAGAACATTCCATCCTAAAGCAACAGAATACACATTCTTCTCTAGTGCCCATGGAACATTCTCCAGAATAGATCACATCCTAGGTCACAATTCAGGTCTCAACCGGTACCAAAAGATTGGGATCATTCTCTCTGCATATTTTCAGACCACAATGCTCTGAAACTAGAACTCAATCACAAGAGGAAAGTCGGAAAGAACTCAAATACATGGAGGCTAAAGAGCATCCTACTAAAGAATGAATGGGTCAACCAGGAAATTAAAGAAGAATTAAAAACATTCATGGAAACCAATGAAAATGAAAACACAACTGTTCAAAATCTTTGGGATGCAGCAAAGGCAGTCCTAAGAGGAAAGTATATAGCAATACAAGCCTTTCTCAAGAAACAAGAAAGGTCTCAAATACACAACCTAACCCTACACCTAAAGGAGCTGGAGAAAGAACAGCAAATAAAGCCTAAAACCAGCAGGAGAAGAGAAATAATGAAGATCAGAGCAGAAATCAATGAAATAGAAACCAAAAGAACAGTAGAACAGATCAACAAAACTAGGAGCTGGTTCTTTGAAAGAATTAACAAGATTGATAAACCCCTGGCCAGACTTATCAAAAAGAAAAGAGAAATGACCCAAATAACTAAAATCATGAATGAAAAAGAGGAGAGATCACAACCAACACCAAAGAAATACAAACAATTATAAGAACATATTATGAGCAACTCTATGCCAGCAAATTAGACAATCTGGAAGAAATGGATGCATTCCTAGAGATGTATCAATTACCAAAGCTGAACCAGGAAGAAATAGAAAACCTGAACAGACCAAAAACCACTAAGGAAATTGAAGCAGTCATCAAAAATCTCCCAACAAACAAAAGCCCAGGGCCAGATGGCTTCCCAGGGGAATTCTACCAAACATTTAAAGAAGAATTAATATGGATTCTTCTGAAACTGTTTCAAAAAATAGAAATGGAAGGAAAACTTCCAAACTCGTTTTATGAGCCCACCACTACCTTGGTCCCCAAACCAGACAAAGACCCCATCAAAAAGGAGACTTACAGACCAATATCCTTGGTGAACATGGATGCAAAAATTCTCACCAAAATACTAGCCAAGAGGATCCAACAGTACATTAAAAGGATTATTCACCATGACCAACTGGGATTTATCCCTCGGCTGCAAGGTTGGTGCAACATCTGCAAATCAATCAATGAGATATAATACATTAATAAAAGAAAGAGCAAGAACCATACGATCCTCTCAACAGATGCAGAAAAAGCATTTGACAAAGTACAGCATCCTTTCTTGATCAAAACTCTTCACAGAGTATAGGGATAGAGGGTACATACCTCAATAGCATAAAAGCCATCTATGAAAAACCCACAGTGAATATCATTCTCAATGGGAAAAAACTGAGAGCTTTCCCACTAAGGTCAGGAACACAGCAGCGATGTCCACTATCGCCACTGCTATTCAACATAGTATTAGAAGTCCTAGCCACAGCAATCAGACAACAAAAAGAAATAAAAGGCATCCAAATCAGCAGAGAAGAAGTCAAACTCTCCCTCTTTGCAGATGATATGATACTTTATGTGGAAAACCCCAAAGACTCCACCCCAAAACTGCTAGAACTCATACAGGAATTCAGTAAAGTGGCAGGATATAAAATCAATGCACAGAAATCAGTGGCATTTCTATACAACAACAACAAGACAGAGGAAAGAGAAATTAAGGAGTCGATCCCATTTACAATTGCACCCAAAACCGTAAGATATCTAGGAACAAATCTAACCAAAGAGGCAAAGAATCTGTACTCAGAAAACTATAAAATACTCATGAAAAAAACTGAGGAAGACACAAAGAAATGGAAAAATGTTCCATGCTCATGGATTGGAAGAACAAATATTGTGAAGATGTCAATGCTACCTATCCCTATCAAAATACCATCCACTTTTTTCAAAGAAATGGAACAAATAATCCTAAAATTTGTATGGAACCAGAAAAGACCCCGCATAGCCAGAGGAATGTTGAAAAAGAAAAGCAAAGCTGGTGGCATCACAATTCCAGACTTCGAGCTCTATTACAAAGCTGTCATCATCAAGACAGTATGTTACTGGCACAAAAACAGACACATAGATCAATAGAACAGAATAGAGAGCCCAGAAATGGACCCTCAACTTTATGGTCAACTAATCTTCGACAAAGCAGGAAAGAATGTCCAATGGAAAGAAGACAGTCTTTTCAAAAAATGGTGTTGGGAAAATTGGACAGCCACATGCAGAAGAATGAAACTGGACCATTTCCTGACACCACACACAAAAATAGACTCAAAGTGGTTGAAAGACCTCAATGTGAGACAGGAGTCCATCAAAATCCTAAAGGAGAATAGAGGCAGCAACCTCTGCGACCTCAGCCGCAGCAGTTTCTTCCTAGAAACATCGCCAAAGGCAAGGGAAGCAAGGGCAAAAATGAACTACTGGGACTTCATCAAGATAAAAAGCTTTTGCACAGCAAAAGAAACAGTCAACAAAACCAAAAGACAACTGACAGAATGGGAGAAGATATTTGCAAATGACATATCAGATAAAGGGCTAGTATCCAAAATCTATAAAGAACTTCTTAAACTCAACACCCAAAGAACAAATGGTCCAATCAAGAAATGGGCAGAAGACATGAACAGACATTTTTCCAAAGAAGACATCCAAATGGCCACAGACACATGAAAAAGTGCTCAACATCGCTCAGCATCAGGGAAATCCCAGTCAAAACCTCAATGAGATAGCACCTCACACCAGTCAGAATGGCTAAAATTAACAAGTCAGGAAACGACAGATGTTGGTGGGGATGGGGAGAAAGGGGAACCCTCCTACACTGTTGGTGGGAATGCAAGCTGGTGTAGCCACTCTGGAAAACAGTATGGAGGTTCCTCAAAAAGTTGAAAATAGAGCTGCCATACGATCCAGCAATTGCACTACTGGGTATTTACCCCAAAGATACAAATGTAGGGATCCGAAGGGGTACGTGCACCCTGATGTTTATAGCAGCAATGTCCACAATAGCCAAACTATGGAAAGAGCCAAGATGTCCATCGACAGATGAATGGATAAAGAAGAGGTGGTATATATATACAATGGAACATTATGCAGCCATCAAAAGGAATGAAATCTTGCCATTTGCAATGACATGGATGGAACTGGAGAGTATTATGCTGAGCGAAATAAGTCAATCAGAGAAAGACATGTATCATATGACCTCACTGATATGAGGAATTCTTAATCTCAGGAAACAAACTGAGGGTTGCTGGAGTGGTGGGTGTGGGAGGGATGGGGTGGCTGGGTGATAGACATTGGGGAGGGTATGTGCTATGGTGAGCACTGTGAATTGTGTAAGACTGTTGAATCACAGATTTGTACCTCTGAAACAAATAATACATTATATGTCAATGAAAAAAAAAGAATATAGCAGGAGGGGAAGAATGAAGGGGGGGAAATCCGAGGGGGAGACAAACCATGAGATACTGTGGACTCTGAGAAACAAACTGAGGGTTCTAGAGGGGAGGGGTTAGGGGGATGGGTTAGCCTGGTGGTGGGTATTAAAGAGGGCAAGTTCTGCATGGAGTACTGGGTCTTATATGGAAACAATGAATCCTGGAACACTACATCAAAAACTAATGATGTAATGTATGGTGATTAACATAACATAATAAAAAAAATGCATGTAAGAAAAAAAAAAGGACATTTCACCACCTTCCAAATAATGTTCCACTTCGTTTTCACAAATCACACACTCTGGAACTCCATGCAGCATTCTTGAAGATGGGATCCTTCAGTTCTGTTGTATTTAACCTTTATTTTCTGGGGTGGGAAGCCACAAATCCTACTGTGAATATTGCTAAAGCTGTGGACATTCTTCCCCTCAAAAATGTACATGTATGCACATTGAACATTTTCAAGGGGCTTAAATATGCCCTGAAACTATGACACAAATTAAGATCCTCTGCCTTAGTGGTAAAACCTGTTTCCAAGCCCCATCTTTCCCCTTCAGCTTAGGTAAAACAGCAGTTTGTATTAAATAAGAGATTTGGAGACTATGTCATCTTTTTTGTTTGTTTATTTTTTTTTAGTATTTATTTATTTAATAATTTATTGTCAGTAAGAAAGACTGGTTGATGGTAGTTTTCATTAAAAACCTTTACAAAACCATTGCATCACAAATATACAGACACTATAAAAAGTGTGTCATGATGGTTTTGGTTCTAAACAGGTATGCAGAAGTTCCCCTTACACTTCCCAGTAGTGAAAAATGTTTATAATTCTAAAATATAGTAGCCCATTTAAGACATGTCCATGTAGAAGATCTTTCCTCCTATGTACAGCTAGAAATGAAGACTATATGAAATGTCTTAATGAAATGTCATACTTCAATGGAAGAGGACATATAATGAAACCCTGGTTATATTAAAAAATCAGGGTGCTAGGTAATTATGCTAACACCACCAAATTTTGGTCAAAAACAGATGCACCAAATATCTTGAAAATCTAGTTAAAACTATGAAAAATCAAATCTGTACATAAAATTTACAAAAAAGACAGGAATATTAAAATAATCAAATCTATATAAGTACATGAATCATGCTAACAAGATGATAGGACAGATTTTCATTTCATTTTTTAAACTAAGTTTTTATTTAAATTCCAGTTAGTTAACATACAGTGTAATATTAGTTTCAGGTGTACAATATAGTGATTCAAAACCCATAAAACATCCCATGTTCATCACAACAGTTGCACTCCTGAATCCCCATCACCTATTTAAGACATGACCCAAACCACCTCCCCTCTGATAACCATCAGTTTGTTCTCTATAGTTGAGTCGGTTTCTTGATTTGCATCTCTTTTCCCCCCGTGTTCATTTGTTTGTTTCTTAAATTCCACACATGAGTGAAATCATACGGTATTTGTCTTTCTCTGACTGACTTATTTCACTTGACATAATACTGTCTGGCTCCATCCATGTCATTGCAAAAGGCAAGATTTTATTTTTTTTATGACCAAGGAATATTTCACTGTAAATATATAGGTTTATCAATCAATGGACAGATGGGATGTTTCCATAATTTGGCTATTGTAGATAATGCTGCTATAAACAAGGGGGTGCACGTATCCTTTTGAATTAGTATTTTGTATTCCTTGTGTAAATACCTAGTAGTGCAATTGCTGGATCATAGGGTAGTTCTATTTTTCACTTTTTGAGGAACCTCTGTCCTGTTTTCCACAGTGACTGCACCAGTTTGCATTCCCACCAACAGTGCACGAGGGTTCCCCTTTCTCCACATCCTCACCAATACGTGTTGTTTCTTGTGTTGTTGATCTTAGCCATTCTGACAGGTGTGAGGTGATATCTCATTGTAGTATTGATTTGTATTTCCCTGATGATGAGTGATATTGAGCATCTTTCCATGTGTCTCTTGTCCATCTGGATGTCTTCTTTGCAAAAATGTCTATCATGTCTTCTGCCCATTTCTTAATTGGATTATTCATTTTCTGGGTGTTGAGTTTCATAAGTTCTTTATATATTTTGGATACTGACCCTTTATTGGATATGTCATTTGCAAATACCTTCTCCCATTCTGAAGATTGCCTTTTAGTTGTGTTGATTGTTTCCTTCACAGTGCAGAAGCTTTTTATTTTGATGAAGTCCAAAGAGTTTAATTTTGCTTTTGTTTCCCTTGCTTCAGGAACTTTGTCTGTATGCTGTAAAACAGTGTTTTAATCCTTTCAGAATCCTAGGTCTCTAGCTGATGAACAAAATTCTTCTGTCCCCACCAGAATTTTGATATGACTTTTGCCAAGTGGGGCATTGCCCTTTGTTTTAAGAATATGTCCTATTTTCTTTTCTTTGGGGGGGGAATTGGTATATTTTATTTTATTATTTTATTTTATTATGTTATGTTAATCACCATACATTACATCATTAGTTTTTGATGTAGTGTTCCATGATTCATTGTTTGCATATAACACCCAGTGCTCCATGCAGTAGGTGCCCTCTTTAATACCCATCACCAGGTATCTTCTTTCTATTAAGATTTATTTATTTATTTTAGAGAGAGAGAGAGAGAGAGAGAGAGTGCATGGGGGAGAGGGAGATAGAAAATCTCAAGCAGACTCCCTGCTGAGTGCAGAGCCAGACACAGGCTCTATCTCAGGACCCTGAGATCATGACCTGACTTGAAATCAACACTTAACCAACTGAGCCACCCAGGTGCCCTTGTCCTATTTTCTTTATATTCCCTACCAGCCATGAAAAGTTTTCCAGGATTTATTTTTGTATTTTATATTACAAAACAATAGGATCATTTTCATTTTTATATATAAAATTATAATATTTAATATGATTTTCTCCTTTAAAGCATCTGCTGCTTACACTACGTTCAATGCCTTCAACACTTTCCAAAAGTTTCTGCTGTCTAAAATTTCTTGATTGAACATTTATCCATTCAAAAAATCCAACAAGAACATTTAACAATTGTAAATAGAAATCCACCAAACACCAGAGCACCAAAATACGTAAAGAAACTATTAGCAAATATTAAGGAAAAATTGGCAGTAGCACAATAATAATTGGGGACTTTAACATCCTACTTACATCAGTGGATAGATCACCCAGACAGAAAATCAATAAGGAAGCAGTGACATAGAATGAAGCATTAGACCAGGTGGACCTAACAGATAATTGCTCCTGAAGGCAGCACATTACACATTCTTTTCAAGTTCACATGAAACATTCTCCAGAATAGATCACATGTTAGGCAACAAAACAAGTCACAACAAATTAAAAAAATAAAAATTGTATTATGCATCTTTTCCAACCACAACAGTTTGAAACTAGAAATCAATCAGAAGAAAAAATTCTGGGAAAACCACAAATACATAGAGACTAAATAGCATGCTACTAAACAATGAATGAGTCAACAAAGAAATCAAGGAGAAAATAAAAAAATACATGGAACACAAATGAAAACGAAAACACAATCGTTCACAATATTGGGGATGCAGGAAAATTTGTTCTAAGAGGGACATTATTAACAATACAGGCCTAAAACAAGAAGCAAGAAAAATCTCAAATAAAGAATCTAATCTTGTACCTAAAGAAGCTAGAATAAACAAACAAAGCCCAAAGCCAGTAGAAGGAAGGAAATAATAAAGATGAGAACAGAAATAAATAGAGAATAAAAAAGTATTTGAATAGGTCAGTGAAACCAGGAGCTGGTTCTTTCAAAAGATCAACAAAATTGATACACCTTTAGCCAGATTCATCAACAACAACAACAAAAAAAAAAAAAAAAGAGAGAGA